>NC_135234.1:440411619-440717036 GCF_051348905.1 Ranitomeya variabilis
GCCCTTCCTTACTGACACTGATTTTAGATTTTTTCTGTGAAGCATATTGTGCTACCTTGTTGATGCTTTCTAGTCAATTATAAATGAAGAAAAAAAATGTGTAATTGTAATTCATATGCATCAGGATATACCACATACCGTATAACTGGTCAATCACACTGCTACTGTAGGCACCTGTTATGGTTCTCAATGGCAAGAGAACATAGCCCAGCAAACATACGAACTAGCTCTTGGAAGGATGGAAACTAAACTGACCATGAACTAAACCTGCCGCACAACTAACAGTAGCCGGGTAGCGTAGCCTGCGTTTAATCCCTAGACGCCCAGCGCCGGCCGGAGGACTAACTAATCCTGGCAGAGGAAAATATAGTCCTGGCTCACCTCTAGAGAAATTTCCCCGAAAGGCAGACAGAGGCCCCCACAAATATTGGCGGTGATTTTAGATGAAATGACAAACGTAGTATGAAACTAGGTTTAGCAAAATTGAGGTCCGCTTACTAGATAGCAGGAAGACAGAAAGGGCACTTTCATGGTCAGCTGAAAACCCTATCAAAATACCATCCTGAAATTACTTTAAGACTCTAGTATTAACTCATAACATCAGAGTGGCAATTTCAGATCACAAGAGCTTTCCAGACATAGAAACGAAACTACAGCTGTGAACTGGAACAAAATGCAAAAACAAACAAGGACTAAGTCCAACTTAGCTGGGAGTTGTCTAGCAGCAGGAACATGCACAGAAAGGCTTCTGATTACAATGTTGACCGGCATGGAAGTGACAGAGGAGCAAGGCTAAATAGCGACTCCCACATCCTGATGGAAACAGGTGAACAGAGAGGATGATGCACACCAGTTCAATTCCACCAGTGGCCACCGGGGGAGCCCAAAATCCAATTTCACAACAGTACCCCCCCCTCAAGGAGGGGGCACCGAACCCTCACCAGAACCACCAGGGCGATCAGGATGAGCCCTATGAAAGGCACGGACCAAATCGGAGGCATGAACATCAGAGGCAGTCACCCAAGAATTATCCTCCTGACCGTATCCCTTCCATTTGACCAGATACTGGAGTTTCCGTCTGGAAACACGGGAGTCCAAGATTTTTTCCACAACGTACTCCAACTCGCCCTCAACCAACACCGGAGCAGGAGGCTCAACGGAAGGCACAACCGGTACCTCATACCTGAAAAGGAAGAGCAACATCAGGCTGACGCAACACAGGGGCGGAAGAAAAGCGGCGCTTAAGCTCCCGAAAGGCCTCCACAGCAGCAGGGGACCAATCAGCAACATCAGCACCCTTCTTAGTCAAATCAGTCAATGGTTTAACAACATCAGAAAAACCAGCAATAAATCGACGATAAAAGTTAGCAAAGCCCAAAAATTTCTGAAGACTCTTAAGAGAAGAGGGTTGCGTCCAATCACAAATAGCCTGAACCTTGACAGGATCCATCTCGATGGAAGAGGGGGAAAAAATATATCCCAAAAAGGAAATCTTTTGAACCCCAAAAACGCACTTAGAACCCTTCACACACAAGGAATTAGACCGCAAAACCTGAAAAACCCTCCTGACCTGCTGGACATGAGAGTCCCAGTCATCCGAAAAAATCAAAATATCATCCAGATACACAATCATAAATTTATCCAAATAATCACGGAAAATGTCATGCATAAAGGACTGAAAGACTGAAGGGGCATTTGAAAGACCAAAAGGCATCACCAAATACTCAAAGTGGCCCTCGGGCGTATTAAATGCGGTTTTCCACTCATCCCCCTGCTTAATTCGCACCAAATTATACGCCCCACGAAGATCTATCTTAGAGAACCACTTGGCCCCCTTTATGCGAGCAAACAAATCAGTCAGCAGTGGCAACGGATATTGATATTTAACCGTGATTTTATTCAAAAGCCGATAATCAATGCACGGCCTTAAAGAGCCATCTTTCTTAGCCACAAAGAAAAAACCGGCTCCTAAGGGAGATGACGAAGGACGAATATGTCCCTTTTCCAAGGACTCCTTTATATATTCTCGCATAGCAGCATGTTCAGGCACAGACAGATTAAATAAACGACCCTTAGGGTATTTACTACCCGGAATCAAATCTATGGCACAATCGCACTCCCGGTGCGGAGGTAATGAACCAAGCTTAGGTTCTTCAAAAACGTCACGATATTCAGTCAAGAATTCAGGAATCTCAGAGGGAATAGATGATGAAATGGAAACCACAGGTACGTCCCCATGCGTCCCCTTACATCCCCAGCTTAACACAGACATAGCTTTCCAGTCAAGGACTGGGTTATGAGATTGCAGCCATGGCAATCCAAGCACCAACACATCATGTAGGTTATACAGCACAAGAAAGCGAATAATCTCCTGGTGATCCGGATTAATCCGCATAGTTACTTGTGTCCAGTATTGTGGTTTATTGCTAGCCAATGGGGTGGAGTCAATCCCCTTCAGGGGTATAGGAGTTTCAAGAGGCTCCAAATCATACCCACAGCGTTTGGCAAAGGACCAATCCATAAGACTCAAAGCGGCGCCAGAGTCGACATAGGCATCCGCGGTAATAGATGATAAAGAACAAATCAGGGTCACAGATAGAATAAACTTAGACTGTAAAGTGCCAATTGAAACAGACTTATCAAGCTTCTTAGTACGCTTAGAGCATGCTGATATAACATGAGTTGAATCACCGCAATAGAAGCACAACCCATTTTTTCGTCTAAAATTCTGCCGTTCACTTCTGGACAGAATTCTATCACATTGCATATTCTCTGGCGTCTTCTCAGTAGACACCGCCAAATGGTGCACAGGTTTGCGCTCCCGCAGACGCCTATCGATCTGGATAGCCATTGTCATGGACTCATTCAGACCCGCAGGCACAGGGAACCCCACCATAACATCCTTAATGGCATCAGAGAGACCCTCTCTGAAATTCGCCGCCAGGGCGCACTCATTCCACTGAGTAAGCACAGCCCATTTACGGAATTTCTGGCAGTATATTTCAGCTTCGTCTTGCCCCTGAGATAGGGACATCAAGGCCTTTTCCGCCTGAAGTTCTAACTGAGGTTCCTCATAAAGCAACCCCAAGGCCAGAAAAAACGCATCCACATTGAGCAACGCAGGATCCCCTGGAGCCAATGCAAAAGCCCAATCCTGAGGGTCGCCCCGGAGCAAAGAAATCACAATCCTGACCTGCTGAGCAGGATCTCCAGCAGAGCGAGATTTCAGGGACAAAAACAACTTGCAATTATTTTTGAAATTTTGAAAGCAAGATCTATTCCCCGAGAAAAATTCAGGCAAAGGAATTCTAGGTTCAGATATAGGAACATGAACAACAAAATCTTGTAAGTTTTGAACTTTCGTGGTGAGATTATTCAAACCTGCAGCTAAACTCTGAATATCCATTTTAAACAGGTGAACACAGAGCCATTCCAGGATTAGAAGGAGAGAGAGAGAGAGAAAGGCTGCAATATAGGCAGACTTGCAAGAGATTCAATTACAAGCACACTCAGAACTGAGGAAAAAAAAAAAATCTTCAGCAGACTTCTCTTTTCTCTCCTTTCTCTGTCAATTAATTTAACCCTTTTAGGCCAGTCAAACTGTTATGGTTCTCAATGGCAAGAGAACATAGCCCAGCAAACATACGAACTAGCTCTTGGAAGGATGGAAACTAAACTGACCATGAACTAAACCTGCCGCACAACTAACAGTAGCCGGGTAGCGTAGCCTGCGTTTAATCCCTAGACGCCCAGCGCCGGCCGGAGGACTAACTAATCCTGGCAGAGGAAAATATAGTCCTGGCTCACCTCTAGAGAAATTTCCCCGAAAGGCAGACAGAGGCCCCCACAAATATTGGCGGTGATTTTAGATGAAATGACAAACGTAGTATGAAACTAGGTTTAGCAAAATTGAGGTCCGCTTACTAGATAGCAGGAAGACAGAAAGGGCACTTTCATGGTCAGCTGAAAACCCTATCAAAATACCATCCTGAAATTACTTTAAGACTCTAGTATTAACTCATAACATCAGAGTGGCAATTTCAGATCACAAGAGCTTTCCAGACACAGAAACGAAACTACAGCTGTGAACTGGAACAAAATGCAAAAACAAACAAGGACTAAGTCCAACTTAGCTGGGAGTTGTCTAGCAGCAGGAACATGCACAGAAAGGCTTCTGATTACAATGTTGACCGGCATGGAAGTGACAGAGGAGCAAGGCTAAATAGCGACTCCCACATCCTGATGGAAACAGGTGAACAGAGAGGATGATGCACACCAGTTCAATTCCACCAGTGGCCACCGGGGGAGCCCAAAATCCAATTTCACAACAGGCACCTCTCCGATCTCTTTTTCCCCTACTCAATTGAGTCTATGTGTAAGGTCATGCTTGCACGTTCAGTATTTGGTCAGCATTTTAGCAAAAACCAGGAGTGGGTGATAAATACAGAAGTGGTGATGTGTTTCCATTATACTTTTTTCTTGATTGTTCCACTCCTGATTCTGGCTTACAAATACTGAGTTAAAACACTAAGCAAATACTGAATGTGAGAGCATGGTGTTATTTTCAGACTACTGCACTCATCTTCTTCACTGTAGCAGTTTTAAAACAGATTAGTGTCTGGAGCGATTGTCCTTAGGTCTTTTTTCCTACCTCTGTTGTTGAGCAACGAGATCTGATGTCCTATAAATATACTTAATCACCCTAAAGTGGCAGCTGATTTCCCTGCATAAGCTTTTTAACATGCCATGATAGTCCCTCCTGATTGGCTGCACCATACCTTCGGATGTGATGTCTGCATGGTATTATGGTTAAACCCTCAAAATTGTGCTGTTTGGGACATATCATTGGTGCAACCTGTGCAGCTGTACAGTGACCCAGAAGGTTTTTCCAAGGCAGATGAAATTGTGCATTACGTTGGGCTATTAGACTGCAAATTACCTATATATTGTTGTTGCACAGGATCCCTCCTCTGCCTATGTCTGCCTCCTCCTTCAGACATGTAAGCCTTCTATGACTGATGCAATTTATTGAAATGTGTAAAATGGAAATTGGCTTTTTTTGGCAATTTACGTTAAATGAATTGCAAATGGTTTGAATCTCAAAATTTGACACAAACTTGATATCCCTAGAAAAAAAAACATAACAAAAACCATTTTCTGTTGTGATTGTGGAATGAATCATACATTATTTGTTTCCAACATTCGCTAACAGATATTGTGGACATCTTTACAACAGCTATAAGACATAGCTTAGTAATTTTTCATAAATAGTATATACTGTTTTTGAGGAGGAACTTTTGTCAAATGGCTTTCTTTCATTATTTACAGCCTTATTCTTTTTGTCCTACCATCCTTTTGTCTTTTATTTTCCCCTTTTTCTATTACTTTCTTTTTATCCTTTCTCTTTTAATGTAACCTATTTTTCATTTCTGTATTGTGTTTTCTATTCTTTTCTTACATCGATTTCTCCAATTTTTACCTTCATACCAAATTAACAATCTTTATTAACATTTTTCTTTCCTCTCTATAATTTGGTTTTCTTTATATATCTTGTCTTTTATGCTTCTCATCCCTTCCTTCCATACATGTTTTTGTTCTTTCCATCTCCTTACTTCATTCCATTGTTAACCTCTTCCTCTTTGCTTCTTTGAGACCTTTTCAAAAATTAAATAAAACAAAACCCAGGGCCAAGTGGAAGGTTCCAAAGCACTAACCCAACACAAGAAAAAGTGATACTGCACAAAGTGCAGGACCAAAGTAGTCACAATAATTTTGGTTAAAAATCACAAATATGTATATATCCAACACAGTAGTTACAAAAATGTATTGGTGTGTGAATGTGACGCAACAGAGAAACCCATATAAAAAAAATAAATGGCATAGATAAAAAAAGAGGGCTTAAAGAGAACCTGTCACATGGAGAAACACTACTATCCTGCAGATATGGGGTTAATCTGCAGGTCATAGCATTCTAAACCTTCCAGGCACTTAGACCCTCTGTTGAACTGTATTCCTCCCGGTTTCAGTGATGGGGATGGCGCCATAGCTGGTTCAGTCACCGCTCTGTGTATAGAGCCAGCGTCGGACTGGAGCACCTTGGGTCCACCAGAGAAAATCATTCTTGAGGCCCACTATGTAGCTACATAGAAATAAATTCAAGACCATCAATTGTGTGGTAAAACTCGCTAATATCCGGGTATATTATAAGGTAGTACTCAACTTAATTATGCACCAGAAGTTGGGGTAGCCCCCCTCATAGAATATAATGTAGCCCCCCTCATAAAGTATAATACAGCACCCCACAAAATATAATGCAACCCCCTCATAAGGTATAATGCAGCCCACCATAGAATATAATGTAGCACCCTCATATGGCATAATGTAGCCCCCTCATACAGTATAATGCAGCCCCTCCACAGAGTAAAATGTAGCCCCCTCAGAGTATAATGCAACCCCCTCATAAGGCAGCCCCCACTAGAATATACTATAGCCCCCTCATAGGGCATAATGCAGCTCCCCTCATATAGTATGATGTAGCCCCCTGAGAGAATAATGAAGCCCCCACATATAATATAATGCAGCCCCTCCATAGAATATAATGTAGCCCCCTCAGAGTATAATGCAACCCCCTAATAAGGCAGCCCCCCATAGAATATACTGTAGCCCTCTCATAGGGCATAATGCTACTTCCCTCATATAGTATGATGTAGCCCCCTGAGAGATTAATGCAGCCCCCCACAGAATTATAATGCAGCTCCATCATAGGGTATAATGCAACCCCCCAGAAATGGTAAAATGCAGCCCCTTCCACCACCATCATTGTTCTCCCCCTCCACCCCCATCATAGTACTCAACACCACCTCCATCATTGCCTTCTCACCCACCACCTCCATCATTGCTTCCTCCCCCACCACCATTGTCATTTCCGGCATTACCATCTTTGTCCTTTTCATCACAATCTTCATTGCTTTCTCCTCAACCACCCCATCATTGCCCATTCCACCACCTCCATCATTGCCTCCCCCACCACTGTTGTGAATTCCGCTCTTGGGCTCCCTCCGGTGGTTGTAAGTGGCACTTTTGTGAGTTCTGCTCTTGGGCTCCCTCCGGTGGTTTTAAGTGGAACTGCTGCTCCTTGGATTTAGCAGTCAGCAGCTGCTTCCACTGATCGTCTATTCTGGCTCGGCTATTTATCCTGGCTCTATCCTTCAGCCAGTGCCAGTTGTCAATGGTTCCTGGTTGGATTCACATCTCTCTTGGATTTCCCTGATATTCTGACCAGTTCAGCAAAGATAAGTCCTTGCTTTGTTCTTTTGCAGTCCACTTGTTGTGGACTTAATCGTTCAGCACATTCTATGTTTTTTCTAGTCCAGCTTGTCAGTATGGATTTATTCAGTTAAGCTGGAAGCTCTGGGAAGCAGATTTACCCTCCACACCTTTAGTCAGGTGTGGAGATTTTTGTAAACTCTGTGGTGGATTTTTCTAGTTTTTAATACTGACCGCACAGTATTCTGTCCTGTTCTATCCATCTAGCTAAAGTGGCCTCCTTTTGCTACATCCTGGTTTCATTCTGCGTATGTCATTTCCCTCTCCACTCACAGTCAATATTTGTGGGGGGCTGTCTATCCTTTGGGAATTTTCTCTGAGGCAAGATAGCTTTCCTGTTTCTATCTTTAGGGGTAGTTAGTCCTCCGGCTGTGACGAGGTGTCTAGGGAGTGACAGGAACATCCCACGGCTACTTCTAGTGTTGTGTTAAGCTCAGGAACTGCGGTCAGTACAGGTACCACCTCCTCCAGAGCACGTCCCATGTTGCTCCTAAACCACCAGTTCATAACACACCACCATCATTGCCTCCACCACCACCATCATCATCTTTGCCTCCCCCATCACCATCACCACTTTCATTGCCACCAATGCACCACCATCAATGCCTTCTCCCCCACCACCCCCATTATTGGAAATCTTTAATATCTCCAATACACACAACACCACTATCACACATACAGCACTGCACCACTCTCTCACACAAACACACTCAAAGCACTGCACCACACCACATACACACACAGCCGCACACACGCATGCAGGCAGAGACACACACACAGCACCCACTCACCTCTCCGCATGTTCCCAGCAGCAGCAGCACATCCCGGCAGCTTCCTCTCTGAAACAGCCGCGCTGAATGATGACGGCATCTAGCCACGCTGAGTCAGACAGGAATTGCCGGGCAGGCGGGCAGGAAAGAGGATGGTGTCGGATCCCTGCAGCTCCGCTCAGGTCCCAAGCTGCAGGGATCACAATCAGGGTTTGCTGCCCATTATGGGCCCACCTCCAGGGCCCCGATTCAGTAGCATTGGTGGACAGTGTTAGCCTCAGCCTGCCCACTATTAAAGTGAAATGATATTTGCTCCTCTCCATGCCCATGGGGGCATGGTGAAGCATGAATATTCATTTCTCTTTAGCAGAGGGGACAGGCTCCTGTCTCCAGCTGCTACTCTCTGGCACCGTAAGGGCCCCCTTGACTCAGGGGCCCCATAGCAGCTGGGTGTGCTGCTATTAGCGACAAGCAACTGGCTGGGGGGTCCCTGGAGCAGTGGGGGCCCTAGGCAGCTGCTGGCCAATATGTCAGCAGGTATCAGTGCCTGGGCCCACCGATTATCCTCCGGTCCTCCGGTGGGCCAGTATGACCCTGTATAGAGCTGTATTATATGCAAAGATAAGCTTAAAAAATTATACATTTAGGGATGAGACATGAATCTTATGTTAGCTTCAGTTGGATGGCGAGCATTTGGTTTTCACTTGTGATGAACAAATGTGAATTGAACAGTTTATTCTTTGGTTTCATACAGAGCAGCGTGCATTTCAAAAAAACTAGCCTAATGAGAAGTACTGCCTAATGGCAGTAATGTGCTTTTTCACATTGGCTCTGTTGTGAGCTTCACTTATTCTCATGACACAGTGAACATTTGAATTCTAATAAAGACAGAAAGCATACATTTATTTATATTTACATTGAATTAAAAAAAAAATCTAAATTATCTAGAAAGAGTAAAAGGTTTACACTTTACAGATATGAAAATCTATGATACAGCACTTGATAACTATAAAGAATTTAAAGGGTTTCAGATGAACAAAGTACATTTTAATCACTAGATCTTGGAATTCTTGGAATAATAATAAGTTCCACAATTGGATATGCTAAAAAAAGTTCCTATGCTGAGTGTTGTGGATGCTGTTTGTGGGCTCCCTCTGGTGGTTACTGCTGGTACTGGGTGACTTTGGTGGGTTGCGGCCTTTGGTTTCCACCTGTCCATCAGAGGCTGGGTGTTTCCTATTTTACCTGGCCTTTCTGTCATTCCCTTGCCGGCTATCAATGTATTCAGATGTGCTCTGTTTGGTTCCTGCCTACCTGCTCCCAGATCTTTCAGGATAAGCTAAGTGCTGATTTTCAGTTGTTTGTTTTTTTTTTGTCCAGCCTGCTTATTATGTCTCTATGCTAGCTGGTAGCTCTAGTGGACTGAGGTTCTCCCCATGTGCCATGAGTTGGCACATGGGTTCTTGTAATCTCAGGATGGTTTTTTGATTAGGGTTTTTTGCTGACCGCTCAGTCCCCTTTTGTATCGTTCTGCTTTCTAGTTTACAGCGGGCCTCAATTTGCTAAAGCTATATATATCATCTCTATGTGTGTGCCTTCCTCTCATTTCACCGTCAATACATGTGGGGGGCAACTATATCTTTTTGGGGTTCATTCCTCTGGAGGCAAGTGAGGTCTTTATTTTCTCTGCAGTACTAGTTAGCTCTTAGTCTGGTGCGTGGCGTCTAGAACCAACGTAGGCACGCTCCCTGGCTATCTCTAGTTGCGTTTGTCAGGCGTAGGGCAGCGGTCAGCCCAGGTTCCATCACCCTAGAGCTCGTCCATTATTTATTTGTACTTTGCTTGTCCTGTGCTATCCCTAGCCATTGGGGATTCATGACAGTATAGCCGGCCAACAAAGTGTTAATTGTTTGGGCTGAAGCAGGAGAAAAAGAAGTGTTTAAGGGAAATTTTTTTTTTTCTTTTTTTCCCTTCAGAGTTTTGCTGCCTAGCCCTTAATTGCTGTCTAGCTGCTTCTTACCTCCTCTTAACCCTTGAATGGCTCTGATCTTAGCTGTTTAACATGGATGTCCAGAGTTTGGCTTCCAGCCTGAGTAATCTTGCGGCAAAAGTTCAAAACATACAGGATTTTGTTGTTCACACTCCCATGTCTGAACCTAGAATTCCTATTCCAGAGTTCTTTTCTGGAGATAGATCTACCTTCCTGAATTTCAGGAACAATTGTAAATTGTTTCTTTCTTTAAAATCTCGCTCCTCTGGAGACCCTGCTCAACAGGTCAAGATTGTAATATCTTTCCTGCGGGGCGACCCTCAGAATTGGGCAATTGCATTGGCACCAGGGGATCCTGCATTGCTCAGTGTGGATGCGTTTTTTCTGGCATTGGGATTGCTCTATGAGGAACCTAACCTGGAGATTCAGGCTGAAAAGGCTTTATTAGCCCTCTCTCAGGGGCATGATGAAGCGGAAATATATTGTCAAAAATTTCGGAAATGGTCTTTCTGAGGCCATTAAGGATATTATGGTGGGGTTTCCTATGCCTACAGGTCTGAATGAGTCTATGGCTATGGCCATTCAGATTGATCGGCGTTTACGGGAGCGCAAACCCGTGCACCAGTTGGCGGTGTCTTCTGAACAGGCACTTGAGACTATGCAATGTGATAGAATTCAGTCCAGAAGTGAACGGCAAAATTATAGGCGGAAAAATGGATTGTGTTTTTATTGTGGTGATTCAGCTCATGTTATATCAGCATGCTCTAAACGCACAAAAAGGGTTGATAAATCTTTTGCCATTGGTACTCTGCAGCCTAAGTTCATTTTGTCTGTGACTCTGATTTTTTCACTGTCTTCCATTTCCGTCGATGCCTATGTGGATTCGGGCGCTGCCCTGAGTCTTATGGATTGGTCATTTGCTAAACGCTGCGGTTTTAGTCTGGAGCCTCTGGAAGTTCCTATTCCTCTGAAGGGAATTGACTCTACACCATTGGCTATGAATAAACCGCAGTATTGGACACAAGTGACCATGCGCATGACTCCCGTTCATCAGGAGGTGATTTGCTTCCTTGTACTGTATAATTTACATGATGTACTAGTGCTTGGTCTGCCATGGTTACAAACTCATAATCCTGTCCTGGACTGGAAAACAATGTCTGTGTTAAGCTGGGGATGTCAGGGGGTTCATAATGATGCACCTCCGATTTCAATCGCTTCATCTACTCCTTCTGAGATCCCTGCGTTTTTGTCTGATTATAGGGATGTTTTTGAGGAGCCTAAGCTCAATTCGCTCCCTCCTCATAGAGAGTGTGACTGTGCTATAGAATTGATTCCTGGCAGTAAGTTCCCTAAGGGTCGTTTATTTAATCTGTCACTGCCAGAGCATACTGCTATGCGGAATTATATTAAGGAGTCCTTGGAAAAGGGACATATTCGTCCATCTTCGTCCCCTCTGGGAGCAGGTTTTTTTTTTCGTGGCAAAAAAAGATGGTTCCCTGAGGCCTTGTATAGATTATCGCCTTCTGAATAAGATTACAGTCAAGTATCAGTATCCATTGCCATTATTAACTGATTTGTTTGCTCGCATTAAGGGGGCTAGGTGGTTCACTAAGATAGATCTTCGCGGTGCGTATAATTTGGTGCGGATAAAACAGGGTGATGAGTGGAAAACCGCATTTAATACGCCTGAGGGCCATTTTGAGTATTTGGTAATGCCTTTTGGACTCTCCAATGCTCCGTCAGTCTTTCAGTCCTTTATGCACAATATTTTCCGTGAATATCTGGATAAGTTTATGATTGTGTATTTGGATGATATTTTGGTGTTTTCTGATGACTGGGAGTCTCATGTTCTACAGGTCAGGAAGGTGTTTCAGGTTCTGCGGGCCAATTCTCTGTTTGTGAAGGGCTCAAAGTGTCTCTTCGGAGTCCAGAAGATTTCTTTTTTGGGGTACATTTTTTCTCCTTCTACTATTGAGATGGATCCCGTCAAGGTTCAGGCTATTTGTGACTGGACACAACCTACATCTGTTAAGAGCCTTCAGAAGTTCTTGGGGTTTGCTAATTTTTATCGTCGGTTCATTGCTAATTTTTCCAGTATTGTTAAACCTTTGACTGATTTGACTAAAAAGGGTGCTGATGTTGCTGATTGGTCTCCTGCAGCCGTAGAGGCCTTTCAGGAACTTAAGCGCCGGTTTTCTTCTGCTCCTGTGTTGTGTCAACCAGATGTTTCACTTCCTTTTCAGGTTGAGGTTGATGCTTCCGAGATTGGAGCGGGGGCGGTTTTGTCACAGAGAAGTTCTAATGGCTCGGTGATGAAGCCATGTGCATTCTTCTCTAGAAAATTCTCGCCCGCTGAGCGCAATTATGATGTGGGTAATCGGGAGCTTTTGGCCATGAAGTGGGCATTTGAGGAGTGGCGTCATTGGCTTGAGGGTGCTAAACATCGTGTGGTGGTCTTGACTGATCACAAGAATCTCATTTACCTTGAGTCTGCCAGGCGTTTGAATCCTAGACAGGCTCGTTGGTCGTTGTTTTTTTCTCGTTTCAATTTCGTGGTTTCATACCTGCCAGGTTCAAAGAATGTGAAGGCAGATGCTCTTTCCAGGAGTTTTGTGCCTGACTCTCCTGGAGACTCTGGGCCTACTGGTATCCTTAGGGATGGGGTAATATTGTCCGCCGTATCCCCAGACTTGCGACGTGCATTGCAGGAGTTTCAGGTGGATAAACCGGATCGTTGTCCACCAGAAAGACTGTTTGTTCCGGATGATTGGACCAGTAGAGTCATCTCCGAGGTCCATTCTTCTGTGTTGGCTGGTCATCCTGGAATATTTGGTACTAGAGACTTGGTGGCCAGGTCTTTTTGGTGGCCTTCCTTGTCTAGGGATGTGCGCACCTTTGTGCAGTCTTGTGAAGTGTGTGCTCGAGCTAAGCCTTGCTGTTCTCGGGCCAGTGGGTTGTTGTTGTCCTTGCCTGTCCCGAAGAGGCCTTGGACGCACATTTCCATGGATTTTATTTCTGATCTCCCGGTTTCACAGAAAATGTCCGTTATCTGGGTTGTGTGTGACCGCTTTTCTAAGATGGTTCATTTGGTGCCCTTGCCTAAGTTGCCCTCCTCCTCTGAGTTGGTCCCTTTATTTTTTCAGAACGTGGTTCGTTTGCATGGGATTCCGGAGAATATCGTTTCTGACAGGGGATCCCAGTTTGTGTCTAGATTTTGGCGGACGTTTTGTGCCAAGATGGGCATTGATTTGTCTTTCTCGTCCGCATTCCATCCTCAGACGAATGGCCAGACGGAGCGAACTAATCAGACCTTGGAAACTTATTTGAGGTGTTTTGTTTCTGCTGATCAAGATGACTGGGTTGCTTTTTTGCCACTGGCCGAATTTGCTCTTAATAATCGGGCTAGTTCGGCCACGTTGGTCTCTCCTTTTTTTTGTAATTCGGGGTTTCATCCTCGTTTTTCCTCTGGTCAGGTGGAGTCTTCGGATTGTCCTGGAGTGGACGTGGTGGTGGACAGGCTGCATCAGATTTGGAATCAGGTGGTGGACAATTTGAAGTTATCTCAGGAGAAGACTCAGCAGTTTGCTAATCGCCGTCGCCGCGTGGGTCCCCGACTTCTTGTTGGGGATTTGGTGTGGTTGTCTTCTCGTTTTGTCCCTATGAAGGTCTCTTCTCCTAAGTTCAAGCCTCGGTTCATCGGTCCTTATAGGATCTCGGAGATTCTTAACCCTGTATCTTTTCGTTTGGATCTCCCAGCATCGTTTGCTATTCATAATGTGTTCCATCGGTCGTTGTTGCGGAGGTATGAGGTGCCCGTTGTTCCTTCGGTTGAGCCTCCTGCTCCGGTGCTGGTGGAGGGAGAATTGGAGTATGTTGTTGAGAAGATCTTGGATTCTCGTGTTTCCAGACGCAGACTCCAGTATTTGGTTAAGTGGAAGGGTTATGGTCAGGAGGATAATTCCTGGGTGGTCGACTCCGATGTTCATGCGACTGATTTGGTCCGCGCCTTCCATAGAGCTCACCCTGATCACCCTGGGGGTTCTCGTGAGGGTTCGGTGACCCCTCCTCAAGGGGGGGGGTACTGTTGTGGATTCTGTTTGTGGGCTCCCTCTGGTGGTTACTGCTGGTACTGGGTGACTTTGGTGGGTTGCGGCCTTTGGTTTCCACCTGTCCATCAGAGGCTGGGTGTTTCCTATTTTACCTGGCCTTTCTGTCATTCCCTTGCCGGCTATCAATGTATTCAGATGTGCTCTGTTTGGTTCCTGCCTACCTGCTCCCAGATCTTTCAGGATAAGCTAAGTGCTGATTTTCAGTTGTTTGGTTTTTTTTTGTCCAGCTTGCTTATTATGTCTCTATGCTAGCTGGTAGCTCTAGTGGACTGAGGTTCTCCCCATGTGCCATGAGTTGGCACATGGGTTCTTGTAATCTCAGGATGGTTTTTTGATTAGGGTTTTTTGCTGACCGCTCAGTCCCCTTTTGTATCGTTCTGCTTTCTAGTTTACAGCGGGCCTCAATTTGCTAAAGCTATATATATCATCTCTATGTGTGTGCCTTCCTCTCATTTCACCGTCAATACATGTGGGGGGCAACTATATCTTTTTGGGGTTCATTCCTCTGGAGGCAAGTGAGGTCTTTATTTTCTCTGCAGTACTAGTTAGCTCTTAGGCTGGTGCGTGGCATCTAGAACCAACGTAGGCACGCTCCCTGGCTATCTCTAGTTGCGTTTGTCAGGCGTAGGGCAGCGGTCAGCCCAGGTTCCATCACCCTAGAGCTCGTCCATTATTTATTTGTACTTTGCTTGTCCTGTGCTATCCCTAGCCATTGGGGATTCATGACAGCTGAGATAATTATATGAATAAGCTCCTGCTATGTACTGTCTTATTTGTTTTGTCCAACTATACATGATCGTCACAATCTACAGCTTCTGGTCACAGGAGATAACATAAGTCACTTATGATAATTGAGTATACAGATGAAACGACAGGGGCTCATGGCAGGTGCTTTTTATGAGGTAAAACATTACCCTGCCTGTTTTATCACATGAATGAGTGTTTCTGTTGTGTATCCAGTCCCCTGAGTTTATAATAAATCAAGTCAGTGAGATAGAAGCTCTGACTGACGCTGAGCTTATATGTCACTCATTTGATATATGATGATCTCAGAGCAGTGTCAGACTGGGGTGCCAAGGACCCACCAGTAACCAACTCTAGGGCCCCACTTTTCAGCTACTTACAAATGTGATAAAGTGTAGATTGTTAAGTGAATAAGATGCTGTCTTTATCTGTATATAGTGATTTAAGTATATAGTGCCAAGTACTGCTCATATAAGAGGGTGGTGGCCCACTATTGCACAGGGGCCCTCTGGAGGATTCCTCTGTTCTCCTGTGGGCCAGTGCAAGCCTGGCTCAGAGGACTGGAGACGTGGCAGAAACACTTGCTCATGTGATAAAACAGGCAGGGAAATTTGATACATAAATAATCGAGTGCATTACCATGCTGTCCTGTCTGTATAATTACATTCTCTCCTACCTAGGAGATGTGGTATGTTCAGACCATGTTCCTGCATAGTCAGAGACAGCCATTATACTGCACTTAGTGCACATTTACGAGAGTATCTCTTCACAGGAATATTTTTTGAACAAATCCAATTGTGCAATTTATTTTTATAAGATCTATTAATTAAAATGTACTTTATTCATGGGACAATAACTTTTGAAGATTGGAGAATAATAGTTTGATGGCTTCATTTCTTAAATTAGACATTTTAAGTCAGCTTTTGTATGTATTAAAATTGCACGTTTACTCATAATTCTTCAGTAATCACAAAAAATTATTTGTGTATTACTTTAATATGTCATTATTAGTTCTTAAAGATAGGTGAGACAATCAACATCCCTGACGATCTGCTGCTGATTACATCCAGCTGCCATCTGCACTAGGACTAGCTGATCAGTACAGTTGTTGCACCCCATCGATCTGCTATTGATAGCCAATCCTAAGGATAAGACATCAATAAAAAAAATACTTGATAACCCCTTAAAAACCAGGCTATCTAGCAACATTCGTAAGAGTAGAAGTCATAAAGTGCAGTGGAATAGTTCAGAATTTAATTCTTAATGTGGCCTAGTTTATAAGCACTAAGAGTGAAGAAAAACACATAACTTTATTTTATTTTTGCATTTGCATGATAAGGTACATTGCAAATATTCAATCAGTCGACACAACCTGAGTGATAACCTTATAGTAATATTTTATGCAATATTACCATAACAACAATCTAGAAATAGTTGCCATAGTGATGAATTGGCATTTGCATCTCATGCCCAAATGCAGGAAAGATTAAATAAAGCAAAAAAAATTCTAGTTAAACACAAGCAGCATTTTAATTTTTTTCACAGCATAAAAATATTCTATTTCCTATCTAACAAACCATTCCAATGGAAATGGACTACAACAAAAAATGTATGGTACCATGTAAGCCGTAAGACTGTATGTAAGTACATTTATGGCAAAAAAAACATTTATAGCTGTATTATATTGCCCTGATACTTTTATAGGCCAACCATTAATATATCTTTGCAAGCTTTGAAAGCACTAGATGAACTGGTTAACAGGAATGGGATTGTGTATTGCATTAAAAAGTCTGTTCTTTAGCAAAGACTCAGGATTACATAATAAACGCTCATGTTGACCTTGCAAAATTGGAGGCTTCAAAGCTAAAATCTTTCAGTATTCTTACTGACAATGTTTGCATGAGACTTGCTCTGGTAATTTATATTTTAGGAAATAGAATATTAATAGCAAAGGTTATGCCACATTCTGATTTAGAAAATAAAAACACTTACATAAACCAGGGATATGACAATTGTTAATCTTACCAACTATTTCCAAAAGCAATCAGTAGCTTTGTTAATGCAGCTCTGGATTGTAATACAAGCTATTACTCAAGATCAGAAAACATATATAAATTTCAGAACTTACCTATTTTCTAATGCTCAATGTTTTACGTGGACTACATCAACATATGAACTATAAAATTTTAAAAGGAACCTGTCACCATATAAACGCATCAAAAGAGAGAAACTATGTGTCATAAAAATGTACATTTTTATTGAGACATTAAGATTAAAATCATTGAAACATTTTTTTTAAAAGAGTACAAAAAATGGGGACAGCATGTGCAAAAAAGAGCTACACCTTAAAATATGTAATACTATAGGGATGATCTATTATGCGTTTTGTCCGTGTCCCAGAATTTATGTAACGTGATGATGTGACGTGGCACTGCTAAGGCCGGTTTCACACGTCAGTGGCTCCGGTACGTGAGGTGACAGTTTCCTCACGTACCGGAGACACTGACACAAGTAGACCCATGAAAATCAATGCATCTGTTCAGATGTCATTGATTTTTTGCGGACCGTGTCTCCGTGTGCCAAACACGGAGACATGTCAGTGTTCGTGGGAGCGCACGGATTACACGGACCCAATAGAGTCAATGGGTCCGTGTAAAACACGGACCTCACACGGACATTCTCCGTCTGGGGTCCGTGTGCGTGCAGGAGACAGCGCTACAGTAAGCGCTGTCCCCCCACATGGTGCTGAAGCCGCCATTCATATGTGCAAAAAGAAAAAAAAAAAAAAAAAGAAAAAGAGCATGAACCGCACATCCCAAAATCATACGTTGATCTAAAGCCGCTAGGCAAAAATTTAAATACTGAACATGAGGTTTTCAGTTTAACATTCTGATCAGACTGTATGAAGCCCACTGCCCCTTCACGGCAAACCTCGTAGTGGGTCCTAACGCCCTAACGGAGCCATGCGGCGACCACCGCCACAGCGGCCATGCACCAGCAGGGTGGACGGCCTGTTGCCCCACAGCACCCATGCTGCGAGACTGAGTCCCCAAGACTCCAGACCGCGCCGCCCCACCAGCACAAAGCCACAGCAACAATGGCCGCCACACAGCACCAGCACCAAAATGAAGGGAGCATTTAAACTCACCTTCCTCCAGCTCTTCAGTGAGAGCCAAAATGGGCTAGACCCCTTACTTTGCAGTCTCCTGCTAATTAAAATCACCTGAGCCAAATGGGAGGAGTGCTGGTCCAAAAAAAGAGACAAGTACATGCTATGTGCAAAAAGAAAAAAAAAAAAAAAAAAAAAGAGCATGAACCGCACATCCCAAAATCATACGTTGCTCTAAAGCCGCTAAGCAAAAATTTAAATACTGAACATGAGGTTTTCAGTTTAACATTCTGATCAGACTGTATGAAGCCCACTGCCCCTTCACGGCAAACCTCGTAGTGGGTCCTAACGCCCTAACGGAGCCATGCGGCGACCACCGCCGCAGCGGCCATGCACCAGCAGGGCGGACGGCCTGTTGCCCCACAGCACCCATGCTGCGAGACTGAGTCCCCAAGACTCCAGACCGCGCCGCCCCACCAGCACAAAGCCACAGCAACAATGGCCGCCACACAGCACCAGCACCAAAATGAAGGGAGCATTTAAACTCACCTTCCTCCAGCTCTTCAGTGAGAGCCAAAATGGGCTAGACCCCTTACTTTGCAGTCTCCTGCTAATTAAAATCACCTGAGCCAAATGGGAGGAGTGCTGGTCCAAAAAAAGAGACAAGTACATGCTATGTGCAAAAAGAAAAAAAAAAAAGAGCATGAACCGCACATCCCAAAATCATACGTTGCTCTAAAGCCGCTAGGCAAAAATTTAAATACTGAACATGAGGTTTTCAGTTTAACATTCTGATCAGACTGTATGAAGCCCACTGCCCCTTCACGGCAAACCTCGTAGTGGGTCCTAACGCCCTAACGGAGCCATGCGGCGACCACCGCCGCAGCGGCCATGCACCAGCAGGGCGGACGGCCTGTTGCCCCACAGCGCCCATGCTGCGAGACTGAGTCCCCAAGACTCCAGACCGCGCCGCCCCACCAGCACAAAGCCACAGCAACAATGGCCGCCACACAGCACCAGCACCAAAATGAAGGGAGCATTTAAACTCACCTTCCTCCAGCTCTTCAGTGAGAGCCAAAATGGGCTAGACCCCTTACTTTGCAGTCTCCTGCTAATTAAAATCACCTGAGCCAAATGGGAGGAGTGCTGGTCCAAAAAAAGAGACAAGTACATGCTATGTGCAAAAAGAAAAAAAAAAAGAGCATGAACCGCACATCCCAAAATCATACGTTGCTCTAAAGCTGCTAGGCAAAAATTTAAATACTGAACATGAGGTTTTCAGTTTAACATTCTGATCAGACTGTATGAAGCCCACTGCCCCTTCATGGCAAACCTCGTGGTGGGTCCTAACGCCCTAACGGAGCCATGCGGCGACCACCGCCGCAGCGGCCATGCACCAGCAGGAGACTGCAAAGTAAGGGGTCTAGCCCATTTTGGCTCTCACTGAAGAGCTGGAGGAAGGTGAGTTTAAATGCTCCCTTCATTTTGGTGCTGGTGCTGTGTGGCGGCCATTGTTGCTGTGGCTTTGTGCTGGTGGGGCGGCGCGGTCTGGAGTCTTGGGGACTCAGTCTCGCAGCATGGGTGCTGTGGGGCAACAGGCCATCCGCCCTGCTGGTGCATGGCCGCTGCGGCGGTGGTCGCCGCATGGCTCCGTTAGGGCGTTAGGACCCACTACGAGGTTTGCCGTGAAGGGGCAGTGGGCTTCATACAGTCTGATCAGAATGTTAAACTGAAAACCTCATGTTCAGTATTTAAATTTTTGCCTAGCGGCTTTAGATCAACGTATGATTTTGGGATGTGCGGTTCATGCTCTTTTTTTTTTTTTTTTCTCTTTTTGCACATAGCATGTACTTGTCTCTTTATTTGGACCAGCACTCCTCCCATTTGGCTCAGGTGATTTTAATTAGCAGGAGACTGCAAAGTAAGGGGTCTAGCCCATTTTGGCTCTCACTGAAGAGCTGGAGGAAGGTGAGTTTAAATGCTCCCTTCATTTTGGTGCTGGTGCTGTGTGGCGGCCATTGTTGCTGTGGCTTTGTGCTGGTGGGGCGGCGCGGTCTGGAGTCTTGGGGACTCAGTCTCGCAGCATGGGTGCTGTGGGGCAACAGGCCGTCCGCCCTGCTGGCGCATGGCCGCTGCAGCGGTGGTCGCCGCATGGCTCCGTTAGGGCGTTAGGACCCACTACGAGGTTTGCCGTGAAGGGGCAGTGGGCTTCATAAAGTCTGATCAGAATGTTAAACTGAAAACCTCATGTTCAGTATTTAAATTTTTGCCTAGCGGCTTTAGATCAACATATGATTTTGGGATGTGCGGTTCATGCTCTTTTTTTTTTTTTTTCTCTTTTTGCACATAGCATGTACTTGTCTTTTTATTTGGACCAGCACTCCTCCCATTTGGCTCAGGTGATTTTAATTAGCAGGAGACTGCAAAGTAAGGGGTCTAGCCCATTTTGGCTCTCACTGAAGAGCTGGAGGAAGGTGAGTTTAAATGCTCCCTTCATTTTGGTGCTGGTGCTGTGTGGCGGCCATTGTTGCTGTGGCTTTGTGCTGGTGGGGCGGCGCGGTCTGGAGTCTTGGGGACTCAGTCTCGCAGCATGGGTGCTGTGGGGCAACAGGCCGTCCGCCCTGCTGGTGCATGGCCGCTGCGGCGGTGGTCGCCGCATGGCTCTGTTAGGGCGTTAGGACCCACTACGAGGTTTGCCGTGAAGGGGCAGTGGGCTTCATACAGTCTGATCAGAATGTTAAACTGAAAACCTCATGTTCAGTATTTAAATTTTTGCCTAGCGGCTTTAGAGCAACGTATGATTTTGGGATGTGCGGTTCATGCTCTTTTTTTTTTTTTTTCTCTTTTTGCACATAGCATGTACTTGTCTCTTTATTTGGACCAGCACTCCTCCCATTTGGCTCAGGTGATTTTAATTAGCAGGAGACTGCAAAGTAAGGGGTCTAGCCCATTTTGGCTCTCACTGAAGAGCTGGAGGAAGGTGAGTTTAAATGCTCCCTTCATTTTGGTGCTGGTGCTGTGTGGCGGCCATTGTTGCTGTGGCTTTGTGCTGGTGGGGCGGCGCGGTCTGGAGTCTTGGGGACTCAGTCTCGCAGCATGGGTGCTGTGGGGCAACAGGCCGTCCGCCCTGCTGGTGCATGGCCGCTGCGGCGGTGGTCGCCGCATGGCTCCGTTAGGGCGTTAGGACCCACTACGAGGTTTGCCGTGAAGGGGCAGTGGGCTTCATACAGTCTGATCAGAATGTTAAACTGAAAACCTCATGTTCAGTATTTAAATTTTTGCCTAGCGGCTTTAGATCAACGTATGATTTTGGGATGTGCGGTTCATGCTCTTTTTTTTTTTTTTTCTCTTTTTGCCGCCATTCATATGTTCCCTGCAGCAGCGTTTGCTGCAGAGAAAATATGAATAATAGTGTTTAAAATAAAGATCTATGTGTCCGCCGCCCCCCCACCCCCTGTGCGCCCCCCCCGCTGTTCTGAAAATACTCACCCGCTCCCTCGTTGGCTGTCACTCCTTCCTCTCTGCCCCGCGCCTCCTACTGTATGCGGTCACGTGGGGCCGATCATTTACAATCATGAATAGTCGGCTCCGCCCCTATGGGAGGTGGAGCCACATATTCATGACTGTAAATGATCGGCCCCATGTGACCGCATACACTAGAAGCCGCGGCCAGACCAGGAAGCAGCGAGGGAGGCGGGTAAGTATTTTCTGAACAGCGGGGGGGGTGCACAGGGGGTGGGGGGCCTGCGTACAGATAGATCTTTATTTTAAACACTATTCTTCATATTTTCTCTGCAGCAAACGCTGCTGCATGGAACATATGAATCGCGGCTTCAGCGCGATGCAAGGTACCACACGCGTGGGTACCACACGCTCCGTGTGGTACCCACTCGCCATACGGGCGGCACACATGTGCCGCACGTATGGCCTACGTGAGTTCCCAGGCACACGGACACAGATAACTCCGGTACCGATTTATTCTGGTACCGGAATTATCTGGACGTGTGGGACAGCCCTAAGGTGGTGCTCAAAGTAGGGTCCCAAACCAGTTAATGTGAAAAAGAAACTTGCCACTCAACTTTAGAAGAAATGAAGTAAACTTTTAATGCAGTCAACAATAGTACAGTATCCAGATGTTTCGGTCCACTATAGGCCTTCATCAGTGTACTAACAAATATACAGCATATAAATAAAGTGATACAAAAAATAATAGACATTTGACTAACTCGGGGTAATTTTAAGGTAATCATATATGGAACAATTGGTCCCTTAAAGGATAATGGTCCCACAAAGCTAGCTATAGCTTACTAAATATAAAACAGTTTTCCTGTTTGCATATAAGTGTTATATGAAAATGGCAAATGAGAAAAAAGACAAAGAAATACAAAATGAGATGAGAAATTAAAGAAAAGTAAAAAAGTAAAACTTACCTGACTGCTTATGGATGTGAAGTGAGAATAAAAAAAGCGAGACCCGGTGTCTCCTAGGTATCCTGTACTATATTCACTGAACAGGATACCTAGGAGACACTGGGTCTCGCTTTTTCATTATTCTCACTTCACATCCATAAGCAGTTGTGTAGGTTTTACTTTTTTACTTTTTAACTTTTCTTTCATTTCTCTTTTCATTTTGTATTTCTTTGTCTTTTTTCTCATTTGCCATTTTCATATAACACTTATATGCAAACAGGAAAACTGTTTTATATTTAGCAAGCTATAGCTAGCTTTGTGGGACCATTATCCTGCGTCTGACAAGCGCAGTGCACATGCCCAGGAATCTCAGCCCCGCACTGTGCATAATGCATAACACAGTGCGGGGCGGGGATTCAGTAACAGGCTGGCCGCACTGCCCGCACAGGCGCAGAACGGAACCCGGCACCAGCGCTAGGACGGCAAATGCTCTATGCGCCTGCGCAAGGCAGAAGAGCAGAGCGCAGGCGCAGGATTTCAGACAATAACAGCGCTGAGGGGGCGGCGAAAATCAACACAGAAGAGATGACTGACGGCGGTTGGGCGCTTCAAAGAGGAGGCTTCAGACCCGCCTCCAGGTACAAAGTCAGGTATTTGAGCTAAATTATAAATACATTTATTGTGGGAATAACAGCAACAAAAACTAAAAGAGTCACCTTGTTAGACTGCAGCATTACTGCTGCACAAGGTGGCTCTTTTAGTTTATAACGGCTGGAGGGGGTGACAGTGTCCCTTTAAGTTTTGCCCCCTTTCTTCAATTTTATATATATGTATATATATACAGTATATATATTATATATATATATATATATATATATATATATATATATATATATATTTATTTATTTTTTCAATTCTATTTTTATCTTGTTTTTATTATGTTTTAATTTTAACTTTTTTTGTTATAGCATTTCCATGCATACATGTGCCTACTGCCATGTCCGTTGATGTGTCTATCGGCTGCTCTTTTTGGACCTGTTGGTGCTTGTTGTTTTCATTGGTGTCTTACTGCCCTCCAATCCTGTCAGGTGATGGCACAACTGGACTTATACCTGAAAATAACATGCATTTATGCATTGACTGCCTTCATAATAAGGACTTTTTTTTATATATGACCTATCTCTTTTTAATTTTTAATTTTCAACAAATGATGTTAATTGTTAGTTTGTTATTGATTGATGTTTTGCAAATTGTATTTATGGCTCTTTAGATTGTTCATAGCATTTTTTTGCACTTCATAAGAATCCATTCTTATTTTTAACCATCTAATCTGGTTCTACAACCTCTTTTTACTTCACTGTTTCACTTTATGATGCAATGTTATACAACACAATAACCTTTTTCATGTCCATTTTCACTCACTGTTTCTCTTTACTATGCAATGTAATACAATACATAAACCCTCTCCACTTTTTTTCTTCCCCCTTTCCCTTCACTCCTCATCTAGACACCTGCACCTACAGGCCCTTCTCAAAAA
Organism: Ranitomeya variabilis; assembly: GCF_051348905.1. NCBI lineage: Eukaryota > Metazoa > Chordata > Amphibia > Anura > Dendrobatidae > Ranitomeya > Ranitomeya variabilis. The sequence goes on from NC_135234.1 coordinate 440,435,614, forward strand.
ATTAGCATATAGTGTTAAATTTCATTATTTACCATAATGTAATGATTACAATTAAACTTTCATATACTATAGATTCATTATCCACCAACTGAAATTTGTCAGGTCTTTTATTGTTTTAATACTGATGATTTTGGCATACAACTCCTGATAACCCAAAAAACCTGTCTCAATAAATTAGCATATTTCACCCGTCCAATCAAATAAAAGTGTTTTTTAATAACAAACAAAAAAACCATCAAATAATAATGTTCAGTTATGCACTCAATACTTGGTCGGGAATCCTTTGGCAGAAATGACTGCTTCAATGCGGCGTGGCATGGAGGCAATCAGCCTGTGACACTGCTGAGATGTTATGGAGGCCCAGGATGCTTCAATAGCGGCCTTAAGCTCATCCAGAGTGCTGGGTCTTGCGTCTCTCAACTTTCTCTTCACAATATCCCACAGATTCTCTATGGGGTTCAGGTCAGGAGAGTTGGCAGGCCAATTAAGCACAGTAATACCATGGTCAGTAAACCATTTACCAGTGGTTTTGGCACTGTGAGCAGGTGCCAGGTCGTGCTGAAAAATGAAATCTTCATCTCCATAAAGCATTTCAGCCGATGGAAGCATGAAGTGCTCCAAAATCTCCTGATAGCTAGCTGCATTGACCCTGCCCTTGATGAAACACAGTGGACCAACACCAGCAGCTGACATGGCACCCCACACCATCACTGACTGTGGGTACTTGACACTGGACTTCAGGCATTTTGGCATTTCCTTCTCCCCAGTCTTCCTCCAGACTCTGGCACCTTGATTTCCGAATGACATGCAAAATTTGCTTTCATCAGAAAAAAGTACTTGGGACCACTTAGCAACAGTCCAGTGCTGCTTCTCTGTAGCCCAGGTCAGGCGCTTCTGCCGCTGTTTATGGTTCAAAAGTGGCTTTACCTGGGGAATGCGGCACCTGTAGCCCATTTCCTGCACACGCCTGTGCATGGTGGCTCTGGATGTTTCCACACCAGACTCAGTCCACTGCTTCCTCAGCAATCTTCCTCAGGGTCCGGTCACCTCTTCTCGTTGTACAGCGTTTTCTGCCACATTGTTTCCTTCCAACAGACTTACCATTGAGGTGCCTTGATACAGCACTCTGGGAACAGCCTATTTGTTGAGAAATTTCTTTCTGGGTCTTACCCTCTTGCTTGAGGGTGTCAATGATGGCCTTCTTGACATCTGTCAGGTCACTAGTCTTACCCATGATGGGGGTTTTGAGTAATGAACCAGGCAGGGAGTTTTTAAAAGCCTCAGGTATCTTTTGCATGTGTTTAGAGTTAATTAGTTGATTCAGAAGATTAGGGTAATAGGTCGTTTAGAGAACCTTTTCTTGATATGCTAATTTATTGAGACAGGTTTTTTGGGTTATCAGGAGTTGTATGCCAAAATCATCAGTATTAAAACAATAAAAGACCTGACAAATTTCAGTTGGTGGATAATGAATCTATAATATATGAAAGTTTAATTGTAATCATTACATTATGGTAAATAATGAAATTTAACACTATATGCTAATTTTTTGAGAAGGACCTGTATTTCAAACACTCATTCTTAAGTAACGATCAATATATTTAGTTTAAACATCACCAACATATTCATTCTCTTTTACATTTGTCACTAGTAGGGTTGAGCGAAACGGATCGTTCATTTTCATAAGTCGCCGACTTTTGGCAAAGTCGGCGTCTCAAGAAACCGAGCCGATCCCTGTGTGGGGTCTGCCATGCGGTACGCGACTTTCGCGCCAAAGTCGCGTTTCAATGACGCTAAAAGCGCCATTTCTCAGCCAATGAAGGTGGACGCAGAGTGTGGGCAGCGTGATGACATAGATCTCAGTCCCCACCATCTTAGAGAAGGGCATTGCAGTGATTGGCTTGCTTTCTGCGGCGTCACAGGGGCTATAAAGGGGCGTTCCCGCCGACCGCCATCTTACTGCTGCTGATCTGAGCGTAGGGAGAGGTTGCTGCAGCTTCTTCGGAAGCAGGGATAGTGATAGGCAGGGTACATAAAGCTACAAACCGCTTGTGCTGTAGCGATTTCCACTGTCCAACACCACCTTTTGATTGCAGGGACAGTGGAAGCTAAATTTTTTTTTCCTCAGCGCTGTAGCTCATTGGGCTGCACTAGAAGGCTCCCTGACCCTGCGTTGCTGTGCCTGTGTGTACGCCGCTGTGCAAACCAACTGCTTTTTTCAAAGCACAAATCCTGTTTTTCCTTCCTTTCTGCACAGCTATCTTGTGTGTTTGTCCACACTTTTGTGTGCAGCAGTCCTTTTTATAGCTGCCTGCCATACTTTTCTGAGATAACTGCAGGGAGATAAATATTGGCAAGTCTGCCTCCGTGCCATTGCTGTGTGTGGTATCTGTCTCTCATTGTGTGGCACCGAAAACACTGTGTAATACTTGGCCATTTTTTTTGGGTACATTCTCCCTTTTCCAAAAAAAAAATTAGTGGGAGATAAATATTGGCAAGTCTGCCTCCGTGCCATTGCTGTGTGTGGTATCTGTCTCTCATTGTGTGCCACCGAAAACACTGTGTAATACTTGGCCATTTTCTTTTTTTTTTTGCTAAATTCTCCCTTTTCCCCAAAAAAAAAATTAGTGGGAGATAAATATTGGCAAGTCTGCCTCCGTGCCATTGCTGTGTGTGGCATCTGTCTGTCATTGTGTGGCACCGAAAACACTGTGTAATACTTGGCCATTTTTTTTCTTTTTTGGGGTACATTCTCCCTTTTCCAAAAAAAAAATTAGTGGGAGATAAATATTGGCAAGTCTGCCTCCGTGCCATTGCTGTGTGTGGTATCTGTCTCTCATTGTGTGCCACCGAAAACACTGTGTAATACTTGGCCATTTTTTTTTTTTTTTGCTAAATTCTCCCTTTTCCAAAAAAAAAAATTAGTGGGAGATAAATATTGGCAAGTCTGCCTCCGTGCCATTGCTGTGTGTGGCATCTGTCTGTCATTGTGTGGCACCGAAAACACTGTGTAATACTTGGCCATTTTTTTTCTTTTTTTGGGTACATTCTCCCTTTTCCAAAAAAAAAATTAGTGGGAGATAAATATTGGCAAGTCTGCCTCCGTGCCATTGCTGTGTGTGGCATCTGTCTCTCATTGTGTGGCACCGAAAACACTGTGTAATACTTGGCCATTTTTTTTTCTTTTTTTGGGTACATTCTCCCTTTTCCAAAAAAAAAATTAGTGGGAGATAAATATTGGCAAGTCTGCCTCCGTGCCATTGCTCTGTGTGGCATCTGTCTGTCATTGTGTGGCACCGAAAACACTGTGTAATACTTGGCCATTTTTTTTCTTTTTTTGGGTACATTCTCCCTTTTCCAAAAAAAAAATTAGTGGGAGATAAATATTGGCAAGTCTGCCTCCGTGCCATTGCTGTGTGTGGCATCTGTCTCTCATTGTGTGGCACCGAAAACACTGTGTAATACTTGGCCATTTTTTTTCTTTTTTTGGGTACATTCTCCCTTTTCCAAAAAAAAAATTAGTGGGAGATAAATATTGGCAAGTCTGCCTCCGTGCCATTGCTGTGTGCGGCATCTGTCTGTCATTGTGTGGCACCGAAAACACTGTGTAATACTTGGCCATTTTTTTTCTTTTTTGGGGTACATTCTCCCTTTTCCAAAAAAAAAATTAGTGGGAGATAAATATTGGCAAGTCTGCCTCCGTGCCATTGCTGTGTGTGGCATCTGTCTCTCATTGTGTGGCACCGAAAACACTGTGTAATACTTGGCCATTTTTTTTTTTTTTGCTAAATTCTCCCTTTTCCAAAAAAAAAAATTAGTGGGAGATAAATATTGTCAAGTCTGCCTCCGTGCCATTGCTGTGTGTGGCATCTGTCTGTCATTGTGTGGCACCGAAAACACTGTGTAATACTTGGCCATTTTTTTTGGGGGGGGGTACATTCTCCCTTTTCCAAAAAAAAAATTAGTGGGAGATAAATATTGGCAAGTCTGCCTCCGTGCCATTGCTGTGTGTGGTATCTGTCCCTCATTGTGTGCCACCGAAAACACTGTGTAATACTTGGCCAATTTTTTTTTTTTTTAGGGTAAATTCTCCCAGAAAAAAAAAAAAATAGTGGGAGATTAAGATTGGCATTTCTGCTTGAGTGCTGGTCCTGTGTGTGCCATCTTTCTCAAATTTTGGGGGCACAGAAAACCTAGTGTGCAACATTGGGCCTGATTTTCCTTTCAGTGTCAGGCACCTATAAAGGTATATATAAATCCTATAGAAGTTTGAGTTCACCTGATAAGTTGTTTTACAGTAACAAATAGCGTTACTTTGGTTACGTTTTGCAAACAATGAGGAAGTCTAGTGGAAGAGGTCGTGGCCATGGGCGGTCATTGTCAGCTGGTAATGATGGTAGTGGTGGTGGAGCATCAGGTGGTCGTGGTAAAAGCAGTACAGCACCTAAGTCTCAAGTTGTTGAGCCAGGTTCTTTGTCTGGCTACACAAGACCTCGAACGCTCTCTTTTCTGGGAGTAGGAAAACCACTTTTGAAGCCGGAGCAGGAGGAACAAGTATTGGCTTTCATTGCTGACTCTGCCTCTAACTCTTTCGCCTCCTCCTCGGAAAGTGCCAAATGTCAGAGCAGTGCATCGTCAGTGGGTGCTCCCGGTCAGGAACAAGTCGCTTCCTTGTGTCCTTCACTAAAAACAACAGTGAAGGATGCGTCAGTCGACACAACAGGTTACTCCATGGAGCTCTTTACACATACTGTTCCTGGGTTACACAGTGAAACAGTTAACAGGCTATGCCCATTAGAAGTTGAATCGGACATGGAGTGCACAGATGCACAGCCACAGCCAGATTACTATGCTGTTCCTTTGACTCAGACCAGAACATTGCCCTCGCAGTGTACTGAGGCAGAATCAAACCCAGCGGAGACTATGGTGCTCCGTCACGAACGCAATACCACCGGCTTACACGGTGACACAGACGAAGTTGCACACAACATAGAAGAGGAGGTCATAGATGACCCAGTTGTGGACCCCGATTGGCAGCCATTGGGGGAACAGGGTGCAGGCGGCAGTAGTTCTGAAGCGGAGGAGGAGGAGCCGCAGCAGGCATCAACATCACAACAGGTTCCATCTACCGGGCCCGTATCTGGCCAAAAACACGTGGCAAAACCTAAACCAGTTGGAGGACAGCGTGGCCATCCGGTTAAAGAAGCTCAGTCTGCAATGCCTGAAAAGGTATCCGATAGTAGAAAGAGTGCAGTCTGGCATTTTTTTAAACAACATCCAAATGATCAGCGCAAAGTCATCTGTCAAAAATGTTCAACTACCTTAAGCAGAGGTCAGAATCTTAAAAGTCTAAATACAAGTTGCATGCATAGACATTTATCCACCATGCATTTGCAAGCCTGGACTAACTACCAAACGTCCCTAAAGGTTGCAGCACCCTCGGCCAATGAAGCTAGTCAGCAACGCTACATCCCTTCCCTCCCTGTAAGCCGACCATTTCCCACACCACCTGCAGTATCTGTGCAGCTTTCGTCGCCAGGCCAAAGCAGTCAGGGAATCACCAGGTTAGTAGTAGGAAGCACTGCATGTAGGGCACCGGCAAGAATACCATCTCCAACCCTATCTCACTCACCCATGTCCACCGGCACCACCGCTAGTTCCTCGATCTCCAGCTCTCCAGTCCAGCTCACCCTACATGAGACTCTTGTTAGGAAAAGGAAGTACTCATCCTCGCATCCGCGTACACAGGGTTTGAACGCCCACATTGCTAGACTAATCTCATTAGAGATGATGCCCTACCGGTTAGTTGAAAGCGAAGCTTTCAAAGCGCTGATAGACTACACTGTACCACGTTACGAGCTACCCAGTCGGCACTTCTTTTCTAGAAAAGCCATCCCAGCCCTCCAACAGCATGTTAAAGACCGCATCATCCATGCACTCAGGCAGTCTGTGACTACAAAGGTGCACCTGACAACAGATGCATGGACCAGTAGGCATGGCCAGGGACTAGTGTTGAGCATTCCGATACCGCAAGTATCGGGTATCGGCCGATACTTGCGGTATCGGAATTCCGATACCGGTATTCCGATACTTGCCGCATATCGGATACCGGAATCGGAAGTTCCCAGATTCAAAATGCACAAATTCAGCCAATGAGAATGATTCCAAGTGTGGGCACATCCTGTTTAGCATGGAGGGCATGAAACTACTGGCAAGGCTGTGATTGGCTGCTGAAATGATGTCATGATGCAGTTTAAAAGTCGCTGGCGCCATTTTGCGATCACTCTGCTGTGAATTCAGTTAGTGACAGGACGCTGTTTGCTGACTGAGGGCCAGTTTAGAGATAGCGATTTGCTTCTTTGTGCTTTCCAAAGGCTAATTTAGCAACCGCTGTGTTCACCTACTATTCACCTTGCTTTTGCCTTGTAGCGCTGTTTTCACAGCGATCTGCAAGGTCTGTGTATGTGTGTGTGTGAGTGCAGCCCACTCTCTAGTCTGAGTGCAGCCACATAGGCCATCCATAGCTGGTTGTATTCAGTTCAGGGAGGGTGGTTCATTGCCTCATACTGTTCTTTTTTTTTTTTTTTCCCAAGTAGTGTAGTCTGCTGCTAATTTATTCAAAAAAAATCCTATTAGTGTCTTTCCACCCGTCTCCAGCTAATTTGTGGAAAAACACTACATAGGATAACGTAGAGGAGGGTTTTTGGGCCTTGCAGCGCCGTTTACGGCTGTCTGCACGGTCTCCGTGTGACTGCAGCTCGCCCTGAAGTCTGTGAGCAGCCATAGCCTGGTTGTCTCCAGCTCAGGGTTCTTCACTGGGTCATACCGCCAAATCAATTTTCATTTTGTTTTAAGTGGTGCAGGCTGCTGCACATTTTTTCAAAAAATTCCTATTAGTGTCTTTCCACCCGTCTCCAGCTAACTTGTGGAAAAACACTACATAGGATAACGTAGAGGAGGGTTTTTGGGCCTTGCAGCGCCGTTTACGGCTGTCTGCACGGTCTCCGTGTGACTGCAGCTCTATCTGTTGTCAGTTCAGCCCCCCAAAAATAAATAAATAATAAAGTTCACCAAACACACCAGTTACACCACTTTACATTTGTGTAGGCCACATTAGCTCATATTAAAGTCTAGTCCACACTTTAGAAAATTAGTGTTTCTTATACCTGTTAGGAGGAGTTGTTCAGGAATAAGCACACAAAGCCGTTAGTACTTTTCTGCTTATCTTTATCAGTCAACCAAGATGAAGAAGGCAGTGAGTAAGGCACGTGGGCGTGGGCGCGGAGCAGGGAGGGGACGTGGGGATTCTGTGCCTGCTGCGGGCACCGGTGACTCATCAGCACCCACTTTCACCAGGCAACAGTCATTCATGCGCAGCTTTGTGTCAGAGCGCCGTACACCGCTGCTGCGTGAAGAACAAATTGAAGCCGTTGTCGGATGGATGGCAGCTAATGCATCAACTTCAATTAGTGCCACATCCTCTCAGACACAGAGCACTGGAGAGCAGCCATCTGTCTCTTCACCACCTGCCAAATTGCCCAGGCAGACAGAGAGCCCAGGACAGGAGCCGTCTCTACTTCTGTTCTCTGAATCTCTTGGCTTGGATACAGGGGGCCAGCCAAGCAGCATTGGAGAAATGGAAGAAGAGGCAGGGTGCAGTGATGCCCAACAGCTTTTTCTCTCTTCCTCTGAAGAGGCGGGTGGGCCAGTGGCTCCGGTCACCACATCGCAGGCCGCATCAGCTGATGATGACACTCAGGTGCCACTTACTGGTGCGTGCTCTGCTGCTGAGACTACCCAGGAGGAGCAGTTGGGGGCAGAGGGTAGTGTAGATGATGAGGTCCTTGACCCATCTTGGCGTGAGGGACAGGAAGGTGGTGGGAGCAGCTCTGAGGAAGAGATTCCCCGTACGGCCCAAAGAGGGAGAGGGAGGGGGAAGACTGCGGATCCTGCAGCCTCCGCTTTGGCACCCGTTAGGAGCATGTCTCTTCCAAAAGCCAAAAAGGGCGCTCCCAAGACTTGCAGTGCCTGGTCCTTTTTTGACACAGTTGCAGATGACATTTGCTATGTCAGATGCAAGGTGTGTCATCAAAAAGTCAAAAGAGGGAAAAATGTCAGCAACCTCAATACCTCCAACATGTGGAAACATGTGCGCACCAGGCACCCGGCGGAGTTAGAAAAACACACTGAAGAGCTAGGCCAACCAACAGCGGCAGCTACCACCTCTTCAGCTCGTGTTGCCTCTTCCTCCAGCTCACACGCAGCTGGTTCGGCTTCCTCCCAGGATCGCCGTGGAAGAACCTCTGGCCCTGTTGTCCAGAGACCCGCTGTAATTCCACCCGCAGCACCACTTTCCCAGTCATCCACACACTCCCAGCCCAGTCTACAGCCATCGGTAGTACAGGCATGGGAGAAAAGGCGGCCTTTCTCGTCAAACCACCCACGAGCACAGGCTCTGACTGCAGGCATTGCCAAACTTCTGTCACTGGAAATGCTGTCATTCAGGCTGGTGGAGACTGACAGCTTCCGTGACTTGATGTCATTGGCAGTCCCACAGTACAATGTGCCCAGCCGCTTTTACTTCAGCAGGCAAGCCGTCCCTGCCCTGCACAAGCATGTGGAGGGACACATAAAACACGCGCTACTGAACGCCGTCAGTAGCAAGGTCCACCTCACCACCGATGCGTGGACCAGTCAACATGGACAGGGGCGATACCTTTCCCTCACTGCCCATTGGGTTAATGTCGTTGAGCCGGGTACAGACCGTGCGAGTGGCGCAGGACGTGTCCTGCCCACTCCAAGGATTGCAGGAATCCATTCTGTACGCATTGACTCCTCCTCTTACACCAGTTCCTCAGAATCATCGCTGCAGGAGCCGTCACAGTCCACCTCCACATGGACCCGTGATGAACGTGTACCTGTTACGACCGACATGAGCACAGCCGTGGCCAAACGTCAACAGGCCGTCTTGAAATTAATTTTTTTGGGGAATCGTAGCCACACAGCGCAGGAGCTCTGGAATGCCATCAAGCAGGAGAGCGATGTGTGGTTTGTGCCAGCGAATCTCCAGCCAGGCATGGTAGTGTGTGATAATGGCCGAAATCTGGTGGCAGCTCTGGGCCTCGGCAACCTCACTCACATCCCATGTCTGGCACATGTGCTCAATTTGGTCGTGCAGAGCTTTTTGAGGGACTATCCGGATCTTGATGCACTGCTGCACAAGGTCCGCCTAGAGTGTGCTCACTTGCGGCGTTCCAGCATGGCAAAAGCGCGCATTGCGGCTCTGCAGTGCCGACACCGCCTGCCGGAACATCGCATCATATGTGACCTACCTACCAGGTGGAATTCCACGTTACATATGTTGGAGCGGTTGTGTGAGCAGCAGCAAGCTGTAATGGAGTACCAGCTGCTTCAGGTGCAAAGAAGTCGCAGTCAGCGCCGTACAGACTTCACAACCACAGAGTGGGCCACTATGAATGACGTCTGCCAGGTTTTGCGTCCCTTTGATTATTCCACGCGGATGGCGAGTGCAGATGATGCACTAGTCAGCATGACTGTCCCCCTTATCTGCCTGCTTGAAAAATCACTGCAAGCGCTAAGGGATGATGTTGTGGAAGAGGTGGAGGATGAGGATTCACCATTTCCATCATCTTCTGGACAGTCAGCGCCACGTGGTTCCTCACAAACGCGTAGGCAGGGGACAGTTTGTGAGGAGGATGAGGAGGAGTCAATGGAGGAGGAAGACATCCGTCCAGAGGAGGGAGTTACACAATTGTCCAGTACTCAGTGTGTACAGCGAGGGTGGGGTGATGACGAGCGGGCAGAGATCACGCCTCCAGCAGGGGACAGCGTTTCTTGGGCAGTTGGCAGTCTGCAGCACATGGTGGATTACATGCTGCAGTGCCTGAGAAACGACCGCCGCATCGCCCACATTCTCAACATGTCTGATTATTGGGTGTTCACCCTCCTCGATCCTCGCTACCGGGACAACGTAGAAAGCCTCATCACACCGTTGAACCGGGAGCGAAAAATGCAGGAGTACCAAGACACACTGGTGAATTCCATCATCTTCTCCATTCCAACTGAGAGAAGTGCTGCTAGTGCATTCCAAAGCAGCTCAGTGCGTCCAGGCAGTGGTGGAGGCTCTGCACAAAGAGGGAGCAGAAGCAGTGCCTCTGCCCAAGGCAAGACCAGTATGGCCCAACTGTGGCACAGTTTTCTGTGCCCCCCACAAAAGTCTACACTATCACAGACGGCTCCAGTCAGCAGGAGGCAACGGTTCCGTCAGATGGTGACAGACTACATGTCTTGCCCTCTTGCTGTACTCCCAGACGGCTCTTCCCCTTTCAAGTTTTGGGTCTCAAAGCTGGATACATGGCCAGAGCTAAGCCAGTATGCATTGGAGGTGCTGTCTTGCCCTGCGGCCAGTGTATTATCGGAACGTGTCTTTAGTGCTGCAGGTGGTGTACTAACTGACCGTCGCATGCGACTATCCTCCGATAACGTTGACCGGCTTACTTTCCTGAAAATGAACAAGGCCTGGATCTCGCAGGAATTTGCCACTCCTCTTCCTGATTAAATAATTAGGTCACTGTATACGTTATCCAGGTCTCCTGTTGTGTTCATCTTTCTACCACCTGAACTTAAATTCCTGGGCTCCAACACCGCCAGTTGAGGCTCAGAAGTGCCGTCTGCACAGTCAAAACATACGACCCAGTGTTATTGGGTTTCAGTAACGTCAGCTGATCCCCAGCTGTGTAGCCGGCAATGTGTCCTGCGACCGCCACGCTGACACAACAACTGAAATGTATGGGAATCTGTCCCCCCCCCCCCCCCAAGGCGTTTGTTACTGAAAGAGCCACCTTGTGCAGCAGTAATGCTGCACAAGGAAAAGGTAGCTATTTTTGTTTAGCTCCTTGCACACGCAGAACTTAACACTTATAAAATGTGTCCACTGATACCGTAAAACCGTCCCGGAGGTGGGACTTTCCTTCGTAATATGACGCAGCACAGCCGTCATTCCTACCCCCCCGGCGCCGTGCCCCGGCTCCTCAGCGTTGTTTGATTCCGTCCCGGAGCCTGCGCTGTTATGTTATCCCGTGGCCAGGCACACTTAGCGCTGCCCGTCTTCTGGCATCATTTGGTGTCAGGATGGCTGCGCCTGTGCGGCCGCGCTGGCCGAGAGCCCGCCTCGCAGTGTCTTCTGATTTAATCCCACTGGGGGCCTGGGATCCATGGACATGCGCAGTGCATATCTGAACCTCCACCTCTCACTCATCTCCCTATGGCTTCTTCAGACTGTTCGGTGTCAGCTGGTCCCTAATAGCATGCCACGGCCGGGACACCGCACAGTCTTAAGAAGCCGTAGGGAGGGGAGTGAGAGGCGAGGATATGCACTGCGCATGGCCATGGATCCCAGGCCCCCAGTGGGATTAAATCAGAAGACACTGCGAGGCGGGCTCTCGGCCAGCGCGGCCGCACAGGCGCAGCCATCCTGACACCAAATGATGCCAGAAGATGGGCAGCGCTAAGTGTGCCTGGCCACGGGATAACATAACAGCGCAGGCTCCGGGACGGAATCAAACAACGCTGAGGAGCCAGGGCGCGGCGCCGGGGGGGTAGGAATGACGGCTGTGCTGCGTCATATTACGAAGGAAAGTCCCACCTCTGGGACGGTTTCACGGTTTCAGGGGACACATTTTATAAGTGTTTAGTTCTGTGTTTGCAAGGAGCATGATGAAAAGAGCCACCTTTTCCTTTTGCATCTTTTGTGCTGCACAAGCTGGCTCTTTCAGCTACAAACGCCTTGGGGGGGGGTTAAAGGTTCCCTTTCGACTTTCTCAGGCTTCGGCCTACATTGTGTTCCTCTGCTTCTCCACCTGTCCCTGGGCTCCAACACCGCTAGTTGCCGTCCAGAAGTGCTGTCCGCACAGTCCCAACAGTCGCTCCTCTGTTATTGGGGTTCAGTAACGTCAGCTGTTCCCCAGCTGTGTGTGTGGCAATCCCTCCTACCTCCTCCTACCTCCTCCTCCTCCACCTGTCCCTGGGCTCCAACACCGCTAGTTGCCGTCCAGAAGTGCTGTCCGCACAGTCCCAACAGTCCCTCCTCTGTCATTGGGGTTCAGTAACGTCAGCTGTTCCCCAGCTGTGTGTGTGGCAATCCCTCCTACCTCCTCCACCTCCTCCTCCTCCACCTGTCCCTGGGCTCCAACACCGCTAGTTGCCATCCAGAAGTGCTGTCCGCACAGTCCCAACAGTCCCTCCTCTGTTATTGGGGTTAAGTAACGTCAGCTGTTCCCCTGCTGTGTGTGTGGCAATCCCTCCTACCTCCTCCTACCTCCTCCACCTCCTCCTCCTCCACCTGTCCCTGGGCTCCAACACCGCTAGTTGCCGTCCAGAAGTGCTGTCCGCACAGTCCCAACAGTCCCTCCTCTGTTATTGGGGTTCAGTAACGTCAGCTGTTCCCCAGCTGTGTGTGTGGCAATCCCTCCTACCTCCTCCTACCTCCTCCTCCTCCACCTGTCCCTGGGCTCCAACACCGCTAGTTGCCGTCCAGAAGTGCTGTCCGCACAGTCCCAACAGTCCCTCCTCTGTTATTGGGGTTCAGTAACGTCAGCTGTTCCCCAGCTGTGTGTGTGGCAATCCCTCCTACCTCCTCCTACCTCCTCCACCTCCTCCTCCTCCACCTGTCCCTGGGCTCCAACACCGCTAGTTGCCGTCCAGAAGTGCTGTCCGCACAGTCCCAACAGTCCCTCCTCTGTTATTGGGGTTCAGTAACGTCAGCTGTTCCCCAGCTGTGTGTGTGTGGCAATCCCTCCTACCTCCTCCACCTCCTCCTCCTCCACCTGTCCCTGGGCTCCAACACCGCTAGTTGCCATCCAGAAGTGCTGTCCGCACAGTCCCAACAGTCCCTCCTCTGTTATTGGGGTTCAGTAACGTCAGCTGTTCCCCTGCTGTGTGTGTGGCAATCCCTCCTACCTCCTCCTACCTCCTCCACCTCCTCCTCCTCCACCTGTCCCTGGGCTCCAACACCGCTAGTTGCCGTCCAGAAGTGCTGTCCGCACAGTCCCAACAGTCCCTCCTCTGTTATTGGGGTTCAGTAACGTCAGCTGTTCCCCAGCTGTGTGTGTGGCAATCCCTCCTACCTCCTCCTACCTCCTCCTCCTCCACCTGTCCCTGGGCTCCAACACCGCTAGTTGCCGTCCAGAAGTGCTGTCCGCACAGTCACAACAGTCGCTCCTCTGTTATTGGGGTTCAGTAACGTCAGCTGTTCCCCAGCTGTGTGTGTGGCAATCCCTCCTACCTCCTCCTACCTCCTCCTCCTCCGCCTGTCCCTGGGCTCCAACACCGCTAGTTGCCGTCCAGAAGTGCTGTCCGCACAGTCCCAACAGTCGCTCCTCTGTTATTGGGGTTCAGTAACGTCAGCTGTTCCCCAGCTGTGTGTGTGGCAATCCCTCCTACCTCCTCCTACCTCCTCCTCCTCCACCTGTCCCTGGGCTCCAACACCGCTAGTTGCCGTCCAGAAGTGCTGTCCGCACAGTCCCAACAGTCCCTCCTCTGTTATTGGGGTTCAGTAACGTCAGCTGTTCCCCAGCTGTGTGTGTGGCAATCCCTCCTACCTCCTCCACCTCCTCCTCCTCCTCCACCTGTCCCTGGGCTCCAACACCGCTAGTTGCCATCCAGAAGTGCTGTCCGCACAGTCCCAACAGTCCCTCCTCTGTTATTGGGGTTCAGTAACGTCAGCTGTTCCCCAGCTGTGTGTGTGGCAATCCCTCCTACCTCCTCCACCTCCTCCTCCTCCACCTGTCCCTGGGCTCCAACACCGCTAGTTGCCGTCCAGAAGTGCTGTCCGCACAGTCCCAACAGTCCCTCCTCTGTTATTGGGGTTCAGTAACGTCAGCTGTTCCCCTGCTGTGTGTGTGGCAATCCCTCCTACCTCCTCCTACCTCCTCCACCTCCTCCTCCTCCACCTGTCCCTGGGCTCCAACACCGCTAGTTGCCGTCCAGAAGTGCTGTCCGCAGAGTCCCAACAGTCGCTCCTCTGTTATTGGGGTTCAGTAACGTCAGCTGTTCCCCAGCTGTGTGTGTGGCAGTCCCTCCTACCTCCTCCTACCTCCTCCTCCTCCACCTGTCCCTGGGCTCCAACACCGCTAGTTGCCATCCAGAAGTGCTGTACGCACAGAGCCAAACACCTCGCCAATGTGTTAGTGGGGTTCAGCACCGCCAGCTGTTCCCCTGCTGTGTATACGGCAACGTGTACTGCGACCGCCACGCAGGCACAACAAGTTAAATTTAAGGGAACCTGTCCCCCCCCCCAGGCGTTTGTTACTGAAGGAGCCACCTTGTGCAGCAGTAATGATGCAAAGGGAAAAAGTGCCTCTTTTCGTGGTGCTCCTTGCACATGCTGAACCTAACACTTATGAAATGTGTCCCCACACACCGTTAAACCGTCCGGTAGGTGGAACTTTCCTTTGTCGTGTGACGCAGCACAGCCATCATTTTTACCCCCTTGGCGCCGTGCGCCGCCTCCTCAGCGTTGTTTGAATCTGTCCCGGAGCCTGCGCTGTTAGGTTAGCCCTTGGCCATGCACACATGTTGCGCTGCCCGTCTTCTGACATCATTTGGTGTCAGGCTGGCTGCGCCTGTGCGGGTGCGCTGGCCGAAATCCCGCCTTGCAGTGTCGTGTAATGTAATCCCACCGCGGGCCTGGGATCCGTGGCCATGCGCAGTGCATATCCTCGCCTCTCACTCCCCTCCCTACGGCTTCTTCAGACTGTGCGGTGTCAGCTGATCCCTAATAGCATGCCACGGCCGTGACACCGCACAGTCTGAAGAAGCCGTAGGGAGGGGAGTGAGAGGCGAGGATATGCACTGCGCATGGCCACGGATCCCAGGCCCGCGGTGGGATTACATTAGACGACACTGCGGGTGTAAGGACCCGAGTGCGAGAGGCGAACATATGTGCTGCGCCAGGCCATGAATCCCAGCCCTGCAGTGTTTTAACAATGTTAAGACACCGCGGGGCTGGGATTCATGGTCATCGCGAACCGCACCGGCCGACATTAAATGAGGTCAGAAGATGGGCAGCGCTAACAGCGCTAGGCCAGGGGATAACACGACAGCGCAGACTCCTGTACAGCAAATAACAACGCTCAGGAGGCTGCACCCAGCACCAAGGTGGGATTCTTGACATCTGTGCTGCGTCTCATTACAAAGGGAACTCGCGCCTCCAACACAGTTTGACTGTATAAAGGGCTAAATGTTATACGTGTTTCATTCAGCGTGTGCAAGGAGCAAAATTAAAAGAGCAACCTTTGACTTGTGCAGCACTACTGCTGCATAAGCTGTGGCTCTTCTACTTTGTAACCCCTGAGGGGGGGTTAAAGGTTACCTTTGAAATTGGTTCAATTAGGCTTCGGCCTACACTCTGCTCCCCCTGCAGAGCCCGGGCTCCAACACCGCCAGTTGGGGCCCGGTACTGCTAGCTGCACAGAGAAAAACACCTCGCCAATGTGTCAGTGGGGTTCAGCACCGCCAGCTGTTCCCCTGCTGTGCAGCCGGCAACGTGTCCTGCAACTGCCACGCAGGCACAACAGACCCAAAGCTGCCGCCAGTGCAGGCTTCGGCCTACACTCTGCTCCCTCTCCTCCTCCTGCTGACCCCGGGCTCTAACACCGCCAGTTGGGGCCCGGTACTGCTAGCTGCACAGAGAAAAACACCAGCCAATGTGTCAGTGGGGTTCAGCACCGCCAGCTGTTCCCCTGCTGTGCAGCCGGCATCGTGTCCTGCAAAAGCCACGCAGACACCAGAACTGAAATTGAAGGGAACCTGTCCCCCCTCCCCGAGGCGTTTGTACGTTTTACAGCCACCTTGTACAGCGGTAATGCTGCATGTGTGCAAGGTGGCTCATAAACGTATTCTCCTCGCACATGTGGAACTGAAAACACGTCTAAAATGTGTCCTCTGTGTGACCATTTAACCGTCCCGGAGGTGTGACTTTCCTTTGTAATGACACGCTGCAACCCCCTTGGTAGCGCTGCCCATCTTCTGGCATCATTGTTTGGCTGCCTGCGCCTCTGCGGCCGCCCTGACCCACACAACGCCCCTCGGTGTCTTATTTATTTTGACTGCAAGGGTGTGATTGACGGGCATGAACGGTGCATTTCTTCACCTGTCCCTCATCTCCTTCCGCCTTCTTCAGACTGTGCGGCTTCATGGCCGTGGCATGCGATAAGGGATCAGCTGACGCCGCACAGTCTGAAGCGGGTGTTAGGACCCGAGTGCGAGAGGCGAACATATGTGCTGCGCCAGGCCATGAATCCCAGCCCCGCAGTGTTTTAACAATGTTAAGACACCGCGGGGCTGGGATTCATGGTCATCGCGAACCGCACCGGCCGACATTAAATGAGGTCAGAAGATGGGCAGCGCTAGCAGCGCTAGGCCAGGGGATAACACGACAGCGCAGACTCCTGTACAGCAAATAACAACGCTCAGGAGGCTGCACCCAGCACCAAGGTGGGATTCTTGACATCTGTGCTGCGTCTCATTACAAAGGGAACTCGCGCCTCCAACACAGTTTGACTGTATAAAGGGCTAAATGTTATACGTGTTTCATTCAGCGTGTGCAAGGAGCAAAATTAAAAGAGCAACCTTTGACTTGTGCAGCACTACTGCTGCATAAGCTGTGGCTCTTCTACTTTGTAACCCCTGAGGGGGGGTTAAAGGTTACCTTTGAAATTGGTTCAATTAGGCTTCGGCCTACACTCTGCTCCCCCTGCAGAGCCCGGGCTCCAACACCGCCAGTTGGGGCCCGGTACTGCTAGCTGCACAGAGAAAAACACCTCGCCAATGTGTCAGTGGGGTTCAGCACCGCCAGCTGTTCCCCTGCTGTGCAGCCGGCAACGTGTCCTGCAACTGCCACGCAGGCACAACAGACCCAAAGCTGCCGCCAGTGCAGGCTTCGGCCTACACTCTGCTCCCTCTCCTCCTCCTGCTGACCCCGGGCTCTAACACCGCCAGTTGGGGCCCGGTACTGCTAGCTGCACAGAGAAAAACACCAGCCAATGTGTCAGTGGGGTTCAGCACCGCCAGCTGTTCCCCTGCTGTGCAGCCGGCATCGTGTCCTGCAAAAGCCACACAGAC
Organism: Ranitomeya variabilis; assembly: GCF_051348905.1. Lineage (NCBI taxonomy): Eukaryota > Metazoa > Chordata > Amphibia > Anura > Dendrobatidae > Ranitomeya > Ranitomeya variabilis. Next base: position 440,452,756 of record NC_135234.1, read on the forward strand.
ACTTGCTCTTGTACCTTCTGCTCCCCATCCTGGTTCCAGTACCGTCAGCTGGTTCCGGGCAGAGCCTTTGGCTTAGGTGCCTCCCTCTGGGTATCCGAGTTCCACCAACGTCAGGTGGTCCTTGGTAGTGCTTTCAGGCACGGGTACCTCCTGCTTAGTAACCGGGTTCCAGTAACGTCAGCTGGTCCTCGGTAGTTCCATTGGCTCTTGGACCTTCGGCTACCCATCCGGGTTCCAGCACCGTCAGCTGGTTCTCGGCAGTGTCTTTTGCTGTTGTACCTTCTGCTCCCCATCCTGGTTCCAGTACCGTCAGCTGGTTCCGGGCAGAGCCTTTGGCTTAGGTGCCTCCCTCTGGGTATCCGAGTTCCACCAATGTCAGGTGGTCCTTGGTAGTGCTTTCAGGCACGGGTACCTCCTGCTTAGTAACCGGGTTCCAGTAACGTCAGCTGGTCCTCGGTAGTTCCATTGGCTCTTGGACCTTCGGGTAGCCATCCGAGTTCCAGTTCCATCAGCTGGTTCTCGGCATTTTCTCAGCCTTCTTGTACCTTCTGCTACATTTCCAAGTTCAAGAGACTAAACACGATGACCCGGAAGACCACCCCTAAGATGACGACGACACCAGAGACGACAACCACCGTGATGACGACGACCCTGGAGACGATGACCCTGAAGACCACCCCGATGACGACGACCCCGGAGACGACGACCCTGAAGACCACCCCGATGACGACGACCCCGGAGACGACGACCCTGGAGACGACGACGACCTGGAAGACCGAGAAGCAGAAGAACAAGAGGCTGCAGAACAAAGAGCAGAAGAACATTAAGCATAACACTAAATATCAGAGCAAAAAATATTATCTAAATTATAAGCAGAAGAAGACTAAGCAGTGTATGGGGGTGAGTCCGTTCCTCCTCGTGGTGCCCCTGGATAAAGCCTGATGCTGCAGGCCAAACTGAACGCGGACAAATGTAACTGTTTTGTGACAGGCAGAACGGAAGGTGTAATCTTCAAACTTTTATAGATAACAACTACGGGAATGCCTGTCACAAATAATAATATGATGAAGAAGTAGAATATGATGAAGATAATAGTAAAATAAAAAGAATATGAACAATGTAACCAAAAAAATAATAGGTAGAAGATGAAGAAGAAGATGAATAAGGTGAAGAAGTTGATGTCAAAGAAGCTGATGATGAGGATAATGAAGAAGAAAGTGTGGGAGAAGTAAAAAAGAAGGTGAAGGGCGTGGAAGTAGTGAAACATCAATATCTGACAAAACAAAAAAAAAATTAACATAGTCAAAATCTTTCTAACGCCGAACGTCATAAAAAAAAAAAAAAATCCTGCTATTCTATTACATTGGGCTAAACCTCTGTGCCTTTAATGTCTCCGCCACGTCCCCCAATACATCCTACATTATTCTTAGTTGTTTTCCTTCATGTAGAATGAACCTACAAGTTTATAAAGGGTTTATTTTAATTCCGATATTTTCGTCCCATTGACTTGCATTGGGATCGGGTATCGGTATCGGATTAGATCCGATATTTTGACGGTATCGGCCGATACTTTCCGATACCGATACTTTCCGATATCGGAAGGTATCGCTCAACACTACCAGGGACGCTACGTGTCCATCACGGCACACTGGGTGAATGTGGTGGATGCAGGCTCCACAGGGGACAGCAATATTGGGACAGTTCTGCCTAGCCCACGGTCAAGGAAAGAGTTGGCTGTAGGCGTTCGCCCCCCCTCCTCCTCTTCCTCCTCCTCCTGCAGAAGCGAGAGCTCGTCCACAGACCGCAGTCGCACATCCACTCCATCCGCAGCTGCTACTGTTGCACACCAGGTGTGCCATTATGGGACAGCTAGTGGCAAGCGTCAGCAGGCTGTATTGGCAATGAAGTGTTTGGGCGACAACAGACACACCGCGGAAGTTCTGTCCGAGTTCTTGCAGAAAGAAACTCAGTCATTGCTGGGCACTGTACATCTTGAGGCAGGCAAGGTAGTGAGTGATAACGGAAGGAATTTCATGGCTGCCATAGCCCTTTCCCAACTGAAACACATTCCTTGCCTGGCTCACACCTTAAACCTGGTGGTGCAGTGCTTCCTGAAAAGTTATCCGGGGTTACCCGACCTGCTCCTCAAAGTGCGCAGACTTTGCTTGCATATCCGCCGTTCGCCTGTACACTCCAGCCGTATGCAGAACTATCAGCGTTCTTTGAACCTTCCTCAGCATCGCCTAATCATCGACGTTGCAACAAGGTGGAACTCCACACTGCACATGCTTCAGAGAGTGTGCGAACAGAGGCGTGCTGTTATGTATTTGTGGGAGGATACACGGGCAGGCAGTTGGATGGCAGACATGAAGTTGTCAGGTGTGCAGTGGTCGTAGCTACAAGACCTGTGTCAAGTCCTTCAGTGTTTTGAGGAATGCACATGGCTGGTTAGTGCAGACAACGCAATAATAAGCATGAGCATCCCCCTAATGCGTCTGCTGATGCAAAGTTTGACGCACATAAAGGAGCAGGCGTCTGCAGCCGAGGAAGAGGAAAGCCTTGATGACAGTCAGCCATTGTCTGGTCAGGGCCGTGTAGAGGACGCGGTAGCGGGCGAAGAGGAGGAGGAGGACGAGGAGGATGATGGGGATGAGTACTTTTTTACTGAGGAAGCTTCTCCTGGGCCAACAGAAATTAGTGGCGTTGCAAGGCCGGGTTCTGTTTTTGTAAGGGAGACAAGTGACGTAGATTTGCCTGTAACTGCCCCTCAAACCAGCACAACCGCAGATTTGCCAACTGGAACTTTGGCCCACATGGCGTATTATGCCTTACGTATCCTCAAAAAGGACCCACGCATTATTAAAATGATGAGCGATGACGATTACTGGTTGGCCTGCATCCTTGACCCTCGCTATAAAGGCAAATTGCAAAATATTATGCCACATGAGAACCTCGAAAAAATATTAGCAACCAAACAAGCTACTCTTGTAGACCGTTTGATTCAGGCATTCCCAGCACACAACGCCGGTGATGGTTCTCACACGAGCTGCAGGGGGCTACAGGGCAGAGGTGTTAGAGGTGCACAGATCAGAAGTGGCGTTGGACAGAGGGGTTTTCTGACCAGGTTGTGGAGTGATTTCGCAATGACCGCAGACAGGACAGGTACTGCAGCATCTATTCAAAGTGACAGGAGACAACATTTGTCCAGTATGGTTACTATTTTTCAGCCCTTATTGATCCCTCAACCATCATTCCCATTTTATTACTGGGCATCCAAATTAGACACCTGGCCTGAATTGGCAGAATATGCGTTGCAGGAGCTTGCTTGCCCAGCAGCTAGTGTGCTATCAGAAAGAGTATTCAGTGCTGCTGGTTTAATATTAACCGAAAAAAGGACTCGTCTGGCTACCCAAAATGTGGATGATCTCACCTTCATTAAAATGAACCACTCCTGGATTTCAAATTATTTTGCCCCACCTTTCCCGGCTGACACCAAGCTTTCCTATAAAAAGGTCTTGCTTGTGGACTGGTCTTACTGAGTGTTAAAATCTCTTAATTTGCAGCAGCTTTTTGACCAGCATACGACATGTTTACACCTCCCCCAATGGGAAAACTCCCCCCACGGGGCCGTTGTCTCACTCTCGACACTTGGCGCAAGCACCCGTTAGTTACAGTGCTGTTTGTCAGAAGAGGTGGGTGTGCTCGCTTTTGGTCGATGGCACTGCCACTGGGTCCCTCATAGTACAATGTAGTGTCTCTGGCGGTGGTGGTACGCACCCAACGTCAGACACACCGTTGTAACATGAGGGGCCCTGGGGCGGTACCGCCGGCCACAAGAGAGTTCCCCCCCCCCAGCTCAAACTGTGCTCTACCACTTGCCAAATTACCTCGCACAGCTCCACCAATGTTTAGTCTATGCGCTGACATGATTCAATGCCTGGCACTGACAATCAATACCAATTTGTTGACATCTATGATGATAGTTACAGTAGTCTGGGTCAGTGTCCTATATTGACACCAGTAAATACTAATTTACTGCCAAATTACTTTGTCATAAACTCTGCAGATGAGCCCACCCCTGTACCTAAGCATGCCACCCTTTTTTTTATTTATAGTTGTTTTGCGAGACATTAACATCTATTTATTTTTTGGGAGTACTAACTGTGCCAGACACTTCTTGCAATACTCCTCCACTGACCACAATGCTGCCTGCCTGTGTATCCATGTAACCGATTTAAAACTGCCATGCCTGCCTATTGTTTGTTATTTTAGGCCTTTTATAGCCTGTCTGTGGCCCCTACTTGCAATACTCCTCCACTGACCACAATGCTGCCTGGAGTGCCTGACTGTGTATCCGTAACCGATGTAAAACTGCCATGCCTGCCTATTGTTTGTTATTTTAGGCCTTTGATAGCCTGTCTGCGGCCCCTACTTGCAATACTCCTCCACTGACCACAATGCTGCCTGCCTGTGTATCCATGTAACCGATTTAAAACTGCCATGCCTGCCTATTGTTTGTTATTTTAGGCCTTTGATAGCCTGTCTGCGGCCCCTACTTGCAATACTCCTCCACTGACCACAATGCTGCCTGCCTGTGTATCCATGTAACCGATTTAAAACTGCCATGCCTGCCTATTGTTTGTTATTTTAGGCCTTTGATAGCCTGTCTGCGGCCCCTACCTGCAATACTCCTCCACTGACCACAATGCTGCCTGCCTGTGTATCCATGTAACCGATTTAAAACTGCCATGCCTGCCTATTGTTTGTTATTTTAGGCCTTTGATAGCCTGTCTGCGGCCCCTACCTGCAATACTCCTCCACTGACCACACCAATGCTGCCCGTGTACCCCTGGAACCTATTTACAAGTTCATAGAGCCTAGTTATATATTTTATTTACTATTAATAAGGCCATGATGGACTACGCTGTACCACGCTACAAGCTAACAGTCGACACTTCTTTTGCGAGAAAAGCCATCCCAACCCTCCACCAGCATGTAAAAGACCGCATTGTCCATGCACTCTGGCAATCTGTGAGTACAAAGGTCCACCTGACAACAGACGCATGGACCTGTAGGCATGGCCACGGAAGATTACATGTCCATTAAGGTGCAATGGGTTAATGTGGTGGATGCATGGTCCACAGGGGACAGCCTACTAAGTCTGTCTGCAGTCCCTAATTCAAATTGTCCTCCGCTGTCTAAATCGGAGCTTCCACCTTCTGGCTTTCGGCCTTTAGTATCAGAAATTAGACTGCATTTGGCCTTCAACTTTGGTGACGGCCTACTAACGGTGTCTGCCCCTGCCTGGTGTTTGTCCTCAACTGAATAAAGCTGAGCTTCAACCTTCTGGCTCTCATTAAGTGCTGTGTTTTTAAAAATTGGTGGTTAGGGCCTACTAACGGTGTCTGCCCCTCCCTGGTGTTTGCCCTCAACTGAATAAAGCTGAGCTTCCACCTTCTGGCTTTCGGCCTATAGTATCAGAAATTAAACTGCATTTGGCCTTCAACTTTGGTTACGGCCTACTAACGGTGTCTGCCCCTGCCTGGTGTTTGTCCTCAACTGAATAAAGCTGAGCTTCAACCTTCTGGCTCTCATTAAGTGCTGTGTTTTTAAAAATTGGTGGTTAGGGCCTACTAACGGTGTCTGGCCCTCCCTGGTGTTTGCCCTCAACTGAATAAAGCTGAGCTTCCACCTTCTGGCTTTCGGCCTATAGTATCAGATATTAAACTGCATTTGGCCTTCAACTTTGGTTACGGCCTACTAACGGTGTCTGCCCCTGCCTGGTGTTTGTCCTCAACTGAATAAAGCTGAGCTTCAACCTTCTGGCTCTCATTAAGTGCTGTGTTTTTAAAAATTGGTGGTTAGGGCCTACTAACGGTGTCTGCCCCTCCCTGGTGTTTGCCCTCAACTGAATAAAGCTGAGCTTCCACCTTCTGGCTTTCGGCCTATAGTATCAGATATTAAACTGCATTTGGCCTTCAACTTTGGTTACGGCCTACTAACGGTGTCTGCCCCTGCCTGGTGTTTGTCCTCAACTGAATAAAGCTGAGCTTCAACCTTCTGGCTCTCATTAAGTGCTGTGTTTTTAAAAATTGGTGGTTAGGGCCTACTAACGGTGTCTGCCCCTCCCTGGTGTTTGCCCTCAACTGAATAAAGCTGAGCTTCAGTCTTAGGCTTTTGGCCTAAAGTATCAGATATTAAACTGCATTTGGCCTATTAGTGTGTTTGGGCCCTTAAAACAGTGTCTGCTGCTCCTGGGTTTGCTACTCCACTGAACAAAGCAATGCCGCCTGTTTAGTCCTGTTACCAATTTTGAACTGCATTTAGCCTACTTTATTCTTTGGCCCTATATCTGTTTCCTCCTCATCCTGCCCATTGCCCAGCCACTGCTAGATGAGTCTGCTGGTACATTGACCTAGACCACTACATTCCCCTTGCACTCTACACAGCCAGAATCTGACCCTGCTGAAAGTAAGGTTCCCCTTCCCGCATGTTATACCACCTTACACAGGGACAAAGAGGAAGGTGCAGATGAAAGTGCAGGTTCCTTCATCAGGTGGGGGGGGGCATACTCGATGGCGACGTCACTGGCACAGGGCCCCTCAGAGTACGCAAAAGTGTCACTGCTGGTGGGAGGCGCCCCCGCCGTGCAAACACACCGCTGTACTTTGAGGGGCCCTGTGCCAGTGCCAATGCGAACAAGTGTGCCCCCCTGCTTGCTCAGGATCACAGCACTTGCAACGTTTAAATACTTACCTCTCCCTGCTCCACCGCCGTGATGTAGTCCATGATTCCTGGGCCCACTAAAACCTTGAACCAGCCCTACCCCCCACAACTTTTGCCAAATGACCCCCAAGTTCCATTGAACAACTATTATTATAAAGTTAATTAAGATTGACAAGCTTCAGAAACAAGAATGGATGTTTTTGGCATTAAAATGGGCACTGTAGGTGTTTTCCTGGCCTCCACTCACTGCCGACTATGCTTCCCCATTGACTTGCATTGGGTTTCGTGTTTCGGTCGATCCCCGACTTTAAGCGATAATCGGCCGACTGCACTCGACTCGACTCTGGACAAAGTCGGGTTTCACAAAATTTTTTAGCGGTGTGCACTACATTTGGCTTCCTGTTTTAGATGTTACCTGGGAGACGCGTCTCTACTGTGACCGGCTCCGCCTCCTCGCTCTGACGCGTTTGGCTGGGATGTGATCCGGCATCACAAGACGCTGACTCATGGTGACGTCAGGTGGGCTCGCCGGTGGAAGCGCCACAGTATAGCTGCTGCCACCAATGATACAAGCATGATATAAAAGCATTTCCACACAGACGGACAAACACGCTCCCCTGGATAAAGCTATACTCGAAAAGCGCATCTCGGGGTATCCGTAGCCACTCCAAAGGTAATGTACCTTCAAACATAGCATGGTTTTGCCTTGTAATTGATCTATCCAATATGCACACCTTCTTTCAGCCATGGCATCTTCATGCACTTACTGCTTTAGGCATTTACTCTTGATTGCCTCTTTGGCTCATCTATTTTACTTCTTATGAGCGCATCATGCTCACTTACATTGATACCTTGATCCCACTTAGATATTAATGGTGCTTTTTCTAGTTTATTAATGCCATAACTTTTCTCGACTGTTTACTTTGTATCTATTTATGTGGCAAATCTCATTGATATGGGAAGTTAATTTATAACTCCTGGTTTACTCCCCATTTGGCCTGCTATTATCTTACATTGACATAAGTATCAATTTTTGGCATTTTATATTGGTACTTTACTTTTAAGGTGTGGCTCTTTTTTGCACATGTTGTCCCCATTTTTTGTACTCTTTTAAAAAAACATTTTTTTCAATGGTTTTAATCTTAATGTCTCAATAAAAATTTCCATTTTTTATGGCATATAGTTTCTCTGTTTTCTTTTATGAATGTGTTTTCATTAATGAAAGCTGCCACTTTGCTAGGCAATCATATATTCTGTGATCTGTCACCATATAAAGTAGGGCGAGCACCTTTAAGCGCTCATATACAGCTTTGAGAAACTTACAAGTCCAGTTTCACGGACATCACTGGTCTTGATTCAGCCCTTCCTCTCTTTTAGCAATCGCCGTCCTCCTTCTTGCTTCCTACATTATCCATGCAATGTTCTCCATCGAACTCCTGTGCAGGGGTACTTCTCTCTGCCCTGATGAGGGTAGACAAAGCACTGTAATGCGCATGTGCAGGCAAAGGTCAAAGACTGATGGTGCAAGTGCTTTTTTCTGCACTTTGGAAGACAGAGAGATGTACACCTGCGCAGGAGCACAATGAATAATACTATGTTGATGACATAGAATGCAACATCCACATGAAGCAAGAAGGAGGACAACAATGTTAAGAAAAGAGGAGGTTCTGGATCAAGACCAGAAATGCCCATCGGACCGGACCGCCCAGTAGGTGAGTATCATAAAAGCTTTTTTCTGTTATGCAGAGTGCATTGAAGACATATAGCAGAATGCTATTCTACAATTCTACAGGATGACAGCATAAGGGACCACAGCCCTAGATGAATGAATACAGATGTGCTCCATTGATAATCACTGAACCCTCAAAAATGTTTGGAGAATCCAGTTTGGGACAGTCAGGTCACCTGGCCCCATTGAGACGTTTGGAGAAGCCATGGTGGGACAATCAGGTCACCTGGCCATGTACCTCAATGGACTTTTAGCCTCCCAAGATTGTTGTTACCTCCTCTCTGTGGGTGCCTGCCAAAGGTGGGGTGCTACTGGTGGGGGTAGTTGGCCCTGAAAGCCCTGAAGTCACAGCTGTACCAATCCCGGCTAGCCAGAGGAAGGGTGCGACTCTGGGTTTTTTTGCACCATCTTGTCTATTTGCTGTGTCTTTACTATGTGTTATTGGAGTATGGGCGTTTATTGGAATTAGCCCTGGTCCATGCGATATTTCTAAAGACAGCTCATCCAGTGAATGATAGCACCCACTGACCCTTGTGTATCCACACTATCCATAACATACTATATACAGATTTAATGTGTGTCACTGTCCGTTTTGATCATTTTTATGTTAGTAATATGATTTCTGTTAGTGATAGAATAATACCATCAGACTGATCATCATGAAGTAGTAATAAGTGGTCTAGCTATGGCATAGTGACATTTGTCATTATGTCACTATGTGGTGGTAATATTTTGTCAGGTCATGGTGTCACGGTATTTGTCCCTTGTATTTAGCATTATTTGAACAATATGTGGTGATAATATGTGGTCTGCTTATGTTTTAGTAGTATTTGTCACTTGTGTGTGATATTATTAGGTCATATGCATATAACATGTCCTCTTTGCTATCAATAGGCAGAAGATTCTTTCTTCTCCTTTTGAGACGAAATACTTGAAAGTTTAACCCTTTGCTGTCCATACTATTACACAATGGCAAAGATGCACTTAAATGAGATTACTGGTAAAAACAGATTATTACCTAGCCACATGATACCTGATAGCTTATTGAATGGTGGCGCTCCAATTCTGGTAACTGCCCCAATCGGCAGAATGGGGAACTTATTTTCCCATTAGACTGGAGCAGCAAGCTCGACCACCAATCCATTCATTCTTTATGTGACTGCCAAGAGCTGAGTTCTGCTTTCTCTGGCAGTCCCATTCAGAATGAATGGAGAGCCAGACATCCAACCTGTCATTCTATTTTGAAACGGGGATAAAAGTACCCCATTCTTCCAATCAGTGGAAAAGACAAAACTTGTTTCCATCAAAGAAATCTTTCATCCCTTCATGACATATGACATACTGGTGTTATGTATGAAGCCCTCACACAGCTCCATCACGAAAATATGTAAAATGTAACTAAATGATGGCAGAAACGAATCATATTGTTAGGTTGTTTTTTACAGTATAATGAACACTGTGAATAAAAAAAAAAAGAATTGCGGAATTTCTTTTTTTCTGTTATTTCACTGCACGTGGAATTTTTTTCTTGCTATCCAGTACATCACATGATAAAATGTGTGATGTAATTTAAATTTACAACTCTTCCCCCCAAAAATAAGCTCTCACATGGCTATGTCGCCAGATATATAAAAATGTTATGGCTTTTGGAAAAAGGAGAGAAATGGGTTAATGCAATCCACTGTAATTGTACGTCATAGTTGTGGTGTGGGCACAGCAGTTGCCATCTCTAATTTATAATCAACACTCTACTCTAACGGAGGTAACATGTAACCGTAATTTGCTGTAATGCTGACCCTTCAGTCAATTCTACCTTTGGTCCCTAGGAATCCCTTTTCAGACACAGGCCATACTGAGAGTTTTGATAGTCCAAAGTCATTTTGTGATATAATATTACCTTTCTTATCTCTTGAATTATACTACTACTTCTTAGGACTGATATGGAAGAGAATAATCGGTGCACAGTATTTAAGCTCTCTATAGGTTCTGGGACTTTATCAGTTTCTGATCATGCTGTTTATTTCCAGCGCTCCCTATTATTAATTCCAGCTGGCTGTGTTGAGAGTAAATGTGCCTCTTCGCATCTGTCTGGAAAGTGATAATTTGAATTCTTAAAGTATCTTCAATCCTTGCTGAATGAGACAGCCGAGGGACTTGTCGGGAGCAGTGAAAGTGACTGTCTGCCCACAGATTTAATGATACATATTTTAGTGATTTTGTTAGCTACATGTAACACATTTTTGTGTACTGTAATCAGCTGGAAGGCATAGAAACTGTCTACTTTATATTTAATTTTCAAGGCAAGGATTATGCCTGTGAATATATCGCCTACCTTGTCTCTGCCAACCTTTGCAACATTTATGCTGCTGATAGTTATTTTTTTTAACCTTTAAAGGGTATTCCCATCACCAAGATCCTCTCCTAATATTTAGTAGGTGTAATAATAATATTAACAAATGCCTCCAATTTGAATTGTATCATAGTTCTTCTGATTAGATACAGATCACTTGGAATACGCTAGCATTCTGCAAGCTAATTATGCTTGCAAAATGCTAGTGTTTAGCGGGAATACGCATGCCAATTCCGCATGCGTACTTCCTGTGGCAGGGAGTTGTGGAATTGCGCAGAAATTTCCTCTGCAATTTTGCAACGTGTGCACATAGCCTTAGGGTATGTGCCCACAATCAGGAATTGCTGTGGTTTTGACGATGTGTATTTATGTGAAGTGGGCGAGGGCAAGGTCGCCCATGTATATCCATGATCTGGCTCAGCAAAACTTCCACACCCAGATTCGATTTTAGCAAACATATCTTTACTGTTATACATTTTTCCTTAACACAGCGGAACACAATAATAAACAACACAAAATATGCCTATCCACAGAAATAACGTGTAATACAAACTGTCCCTCACTTTCCCTATCCACACGTTACCAGTCTCTTTGCTCCAGAAGGTTATCTTCCCACGTCGCAGGCCTGTCACTGCAGGGGGACGCTCCAGCCGAAGAGAAAACAACAGGGATTAAACAAAATTCCATCTCTCAGGTCCAAACTGTAGTCCTTGGGGTACGGCAGGGAGGGGTGGAATGTTCGGCCTCTCAACAGAGGACCCGCTTACAGTTCGTGGGTTCAGGGTCTGTGGAGATGTCACCGCTGAGTGCTCTGCAGTGTGGGAGCTGGGAACAATCTGGAAGTCAGCTTTCAAGGGAGGGGAATCATCCAGGCAATCTCCTATGTCGCATATATGGGAGGACGCCAGATCACACAGATCTATGTCAATGATCACAGAACAGTCAGAGCCGGCCAGCTCATTATACGCCCCCCCACTTGAAGGTTGGCAGTCCCTGTCAACGACTGACTCCAGGGCGGCGATGGCTGTGGAGGTTGTAGGACCCAGCTGTGAAGAGGGCCACACATATTGGTCTCTGTAGGACTGTCCCGGGGGCACTCCTGCGTTGGTCCTAGCTGTCCACCTAACGGGTGCTAATCTCTCTCCCCGATCAGTCATCCCACTCTCTGCCCCAGTCGGTAAGTCAGTCGAGGAGGCAAGGGGTTCAGACGCGTCAGTCAGGCGAGCCGGGGTAGGTATGTCTTCTACCTCTAAATCCCCGGTGTCGGTGTCTCCCACAGTATTAGTGATATCCATCTCTCTAGGTATCACAGGAGGGGAGTCAGACTGAGAACGGCAGGGGCGCAACATGTTACAGTGCAGGGTGCGGAGGCTGCCGCTGTCTTCGCCTTGTACTTGATAGATGGGGCCATCAGGGTACGGGTGTCCAATTATTCGATAGACTTCGGTCTCCCACTTGGGCCGGAGTTTTCCTTGCGGTTTCTTTATACGAACTAGGACTAGTTGACCCACACTCAGTAGGTCTTCTTGTACTGGAAGTGGATCAGCGTGGACCTGGTCCTGGATCTGCTGTTCCACCAGCCGGTAGACAGTTTCCATCCTTTGACGGTGTGCTTGTAGCCAGGAAGGATAGGTACCACAGGTGTCTTCATCAGAGTTAGACAAGTGTAGCTCATGGATGCTATTGCCCGGGCGGCCAAAAAGGAGGGTGTATGGCGTGTATCCGGTGACAGAATGGACTTGATTGTTATAGGCCCACAGCAGTTCTGGGAGGAATCGAGGCCAGTCGGGCTTTTTGTCTTCTGCTAAGGTTCGGATCAGTTGTAAGAGAGTCCGGTTGAAACGTTCACACGCGCCATTCCCTTGTGGATGATACGGGGTGGTCCTGGACTTCTTGATTCCATACATCTGCTGAAGTTCTTCAATGACTCGCCCTTCGAAACACGCCCCCTGATCAGAGTGTAGCCGTTCCGGACACCCGTAGACCCGAACGAAGTGCTGACAGATGGCTTGTGCAGCTGATTCGGCAGTCTGGTCTTTGGTAGCAACAGCGACGGCGAATTTCGTGAAGTGGTCCACCATCACCAGACAGTACTGGTAGCCACTATTCGCCGTTCCGATCAACAGATAGTCCACCATCAACAACTCGAGGGGCCTGGATGTGCTAATGGTCTGGACGGGTGCACGCTGCTCAGTAGACTTGTGGAGTTCACATGTACGACAGCTTAGGCAGACGTTTTCAACCAGCTTACGGAGTCCTGGGCAAAAAATGAATTGCTGGGTCCACCGGAGGGTCTTGTCTATGCCGAAGTGGCCGTTCCTTCTGTGGGCTTCAGCCACCATCTCATGGGCTAGCTGCACCGGGACGACAATCTGCAAACATTCTTCCAGCATATGGGATAAAAGGACCCTGCGATACAAGACTCCATCCTTCACGATCAGCCGATCCCATTGGGCAAGTAGGGCAGAGGCCCTGGTTGATAGTCGGGCTCTTACTTCGGAGGGTGGTTTCTCTTGTGTCGTCACGTACTGTTTCAGTAAGACGTGTTCAGGGTCTCGATCTTGAAGCTTGGCCCATTCTTGTTGGGACAGGGGGGACCCCACTACGGCTTCGATCCCACCTACAGCATACTGGCGGCTATCTTCTATTTGTTTAGCTAGCCGGGCAAAGTCGGGCAGTTCATCTCCCTCCAACTCTTCATCCCGGTCCCTTACCGGCGGGGATGAGGTCACTCTGGAAAGGCTGTCAGCATTCTGATTCTCCTTCCCCGCTCTGTATTTAATTTTGTATTGGAATCTAGAGAGCCTTGCCATCCAGCGCTGTTCCATTGCCCCTAGTTTGGCATTTTCTAGGTGAGCAAGAGGATTGTTGTCTGTCACGACCAGCACCTCCGCCCCTGTCAGGTAGCCAGCAAACTTCTCTGTCATAGCCCAGGTCAGGGCCAGGAGTTCCAGGCGAAAAGAGCTGTAGTTGACGGGGTTCTTTTCGGTGTCACGGAGGGATCTACTGGCATAGGCTATTACGCGTTCCTTGTTATCTTGGACTTGGGAGAGGACCGCCCCGAGACCTTGAAGGCTGGCGTCGGTGTATAACTGGAACGGCAAGGTGTAGTCTGCAAATGCCAGAATAGGGGGTGATGTCAGAGCAGCTTGAAGCGCCCGGAAGGATCTTTCTTGGTCGGGCCCCCAGCTTATGCGTCGTCCTCTGGGACTGTTCGCGGTCCCTCGGAGGGTCTCATGCAGTGGTTCCGCAAGCCGGGCAAAGTCCTTGACAAATCGGCAGTAATAGCCCGCTAGCCCCAGGAAAGCCTGGACCTCTTTGATGGTAGTTGGTTGTGGCCACTCTCGGACAGCTGCTATCTTCTCTGGAGAGGGTTGGACACCTTCGGCCGAGATCCGGTGTCCCAGGTAATCGATCTCCTGCTGGAATAGACGGCACTTGCTGGGCTTCAACTTCAAGCCGTGTTTCTTCAAGCGCTGGAACACTTTGCCAAGCTTGTGAAGATGATCCTCAAAGGTGGCGGAGTATACCACGATGTCATCAAGGTATATCAGCGTGAATTCGAAGTTGAAATCTCCCAGACAGCGTTCCATCAGTCTCTGAAAGGTCCCTGGTGCGTTACTCAAGCCGAATGGCATCCGGTCAAACTCGTACAGGCCCATGGGAAGGATGAAGGCGGTCTTTTCTCTGTCCTTCTCACTCATGGGGACCTGCCAATATCCACTGGCCAAGTCTAGAGACGAGAAATATTTGGCCTTTTTCAGGGCGGTCAGTGACTCTTCGATCCGGGGGAGTGGATAGGAGTCCCGGATCGTGCAAGCGTTCAGCCGACGGTAGTCTACGCAAAATCTCAGGGATCCATCTTTCTTTTTGACTATCACCACGGGTGCAGCCCATGGGCTCTGGCTTTCCCGCACCACTCCGGCATGTAGCATAGATTCTAAGAGGCTTTTCACCTCCTGGTATTGTTGAGGTGGTATTTGTCGGTACCTCTCGCGAATAGGGGCAGCATCACCCGTGGGAATCTCGTGTTGGATACTGGTGGTGTACCCGAAGTCAGTGTCATGCTTTGCAAAGGGTCTTGGTGTTCTCGCAGTAGTTTCTCCATTTGAGACACTTCCTGTTTGGTGTACTGGGACGGGTCCAGTTGCACTTTTTCCAGTAGTTTTCGCCCAATGTCTTCATCATCTGCTTGAGCATTTATGGCTGAGACAGTTACCGTCCGGCCATCTTCTGTAGACGAGGTGAATTGTAAGGGTCCCATGGGGTTCACTTCTGTGGGTAGAGCATATACTCTGGCAAGTTGCGTGCCAGCCTCGAGAGCTACACCTACGTCTGCGGTGTTGTTTAGCCTGACAGGGACTCTTCCGTTCCTCACGACGGCTAGGGTGCGGGCGACTAGTGGGTTTAGCTTACCCCCACTTGGAGCCCTCGGTTCGATTAACACTTCAACTCCTTCAAGTTGTCAGTTGGTGTTAAGAGGCAGGGAAATGACTGTCTCTTTTTCAGCGGGCAAAGTAATCCGGGTACAGCGGGGCACTTTAATGGCTGCTAGGGGTAATTGTTCCTTTGCCATCTGTTGAAGTCCAACGGTCCGGATTACGTGCTGGAACGCCAGACGAGTCGGTTTATGTTTGGTAACTTTCTGCCAGTACTTGGGCCCTTTTCTTGTCAACAGCATAAGATCTAGGTCTTTCAAGATATTCATTCCAATTATTACTGGGGTCTCGGAGCCGAAGCCTTCCTTGACAATGACGATTCCTCGTTTCCCTAGGTCTTGTCCACAGGCCTTCGTATCCATCCAGGCGACTCCGGTTACTGGAATGGGTAGGTTATTAGCCGCAATTATCTTAATGGTGGTATCTGGATCACAAGCAGTTCTTGGTTTGAGGCACTTTTCATAAAACTGTTCAGAGATCGTGGTCACTTGCGACCCAGTGTCCATCAATCCTTGCACCGCAACTCCCTCCAGAATAACTTCAAGTATAGGACTACTCGAGGCAAGAGTACTCCGTTGCTGGTTCTGTTTTTCTACACTCCGTTCTCTGTCCCCCCCTGCTGCTCGAACCTCAGCTGCAGGGGTGTCTAGTTTAACGGCGGCCATTGTGGTGAGACCTGGCGTGGTGGCTCTGCTTGTGGATGTAGCCGATATTCTGTTCGTCGTGGTAACTGATGGTTTGTTCATTGAGGACAACGATTCGCCCTGTGGCGAGGGTCACTGTCATGCTCACGCCCAGACTGGTTGGCGCGGGCGTGCGGGGGAGTGGCCCCACTGGACCACAGACCAAACCTCCCTGGAAGGGGCGTAACTAAGTAGCTTCCTAGGTGTTCGCTGGAGCCTCTGATGGTGAGGTCAGACTTGTGCAATAGGAAGCTACCAGGTACCACTCCAGGGTGGAGTCTGGTTGTGGCTGCTGATCCCACCGGGGAACGGAACATAGACAAGCAAGCGGGCACGGCTGGCACATAGGCAGGCAGACGGGTACAACAGGAACACTGTCAGGCAGGCGGGCACGGCTGGCTCTCTGGCAGGACTGGTAGACAAGACTGGTACACTGGAAGAACTGGTAGGGACCGGTCTGCAGGCAGGTAAGTAGAACGGGTAAGAACCTGTTCAGACACGAGGACCTAGGAATAAATAGATAAAGACCGCAAGAGCGGATGCAGAGCGAAAGCACAGGAGCTAGAGCCAAGAACAGAAATGCAGGAGGCGGAGCCAAGAGCTGGAGGCAGAGCCAAGTGCAAAACCGCAGGAGGCGGAGCCAAGAGCTGGAGGCGGAGCCAAGTGCAAAACCGCATGAGGCGGAGCCAAGAGCTGGAGGCGGAGCCAAGTGCAGACAGGCAGGAGGCGGAGCCAAGTAGAACCGCAAGGAGCAGAGCCAGGTAGAACCGCAAGGAGCGGAGCCAGGTAGAACCGCAAGGAGCAGAGCCAGGTAGAACCGCAAGGAGCGGAGCCAGGTAGAACTGCAAGGAGTGGAGCCAGGTAGAACCGCAAGGAGCGGAGCCAGGTAGAACCACAAGGAGCGGAGCCAGGTAGAACCGCAAGGAGCGGAGCCAGGTAGAACCGCAAGGAGCGGAGCCAGGTAGAACCGCAAGGAGCGGAGCCAGGTAGAACCGCAAGGAGCGGAGCCAGGTAGAACCGCAAGGAGCGGAGAGATGCTGCGGGAGGGGTCTCTGCAGCAAAGCTGAGCAGAGCCACAAAGAATGTGGAGAGAAGCTGCAGCAAGGGATAACTGCAACAGCAGAAGATAAGCTGAGTACAAAGGAGCAGAAACGCAGAAGTGAGGAGCAGAGGTAAAGTCACAAAGGTTCAGAGCAGGCAGAGCTGCAAGAGTGCGGAGTGAAAGCAGACTGAGAATACAAGGAAAGACAACAGGGAAGGAAGCCAAAGACTAGGAGACAGAGATAAGACTAAGTACAGACAAGGCAATGGAACAAGACACAAGGACAAAGACACTGGGACCAGGATATACTGCCTCCTGGTGGGCGGACAACAAGACCAAGGAAATAACACAGAGAATCCTCCAGAGAGGGAGTAACTCAGAGCAAGGCCAGGCAAACTCAGAAGCAAGACACTAACTGAGCTAACACATTGCACAGGCCCAGACCAGTGGGTGGAGCTGAACTAAATACTGGAGGTCTCCTGGCAATTGGTCAGGAACAGATTGGACAGATGCACCTGATTCCTATAAGAACCAGAGAGTTCAGGCGCCGCCCCTCTATACACAGAACTATGAAGCATGCAGAGAGCAGAGACACAGAACATGGAGCTGGCAAGAAACAGAAACCACATCATGGCCTGGAGCAGTGGGTAAGATAGTGTGAGAAATGCGAGGCCATGCCGTGATGCCAGCAGAGTTGTTACAATCACCACATGACCAACACGGTCCCGTGGGATGGCTAGGTTGTATCCGCTGGTCTCTCTGTCGTTCTAGTGTTAACTGTGACACCTGTTGCTGTAAATCTGCTACCATCTGTTTCAGCTCCTCGGGGTCACTGTTGGGCTGTTTAATGTCTAATATGGATCTGCACGCAGCGCTTTGAGTCTCCTCATCCATGACGGGTCCCCTAGAACGTTCTATGGCTTCCTGCTTGACTTCAGCGAAGGTGAGAGTCGGCATCATCCGAATCAAGTCCTGTAGCGTACGGTTAAGATACTGGTCTCTCAGCCCTATAGCGAATTGGTCTCTCAGTATCAGGTCACGAGGAGCTATAGTAGCCAGTTGTTCCCCTTTTGCACAGACTTGTTCAAGGAGTACCTGAAGGGCATTTGCATATTGGGGAATGTCTTCCCATTCAAGCTGTGTCCGTCTAAAGAACAGGTATCGCAGTGTTCCCTGGTACGTAGTAGGTCCATAGGTCTTTTCCAGCACCTGCACCAAATCCTCTAACACACGCTGCCCCCTGACCGTCTCCAGTCTGACTGTCGTCCATGCCTCCCCCTCTGGTGTCAGTACCGCCATTTCTGCCAAGGTCTTAGGGTCAATATTATACATTTCTCCCAGTATCCGCACTTGTTCCGCCCACTCTGGTACGGGGTAGTTTCGCCCGCCAAATTTCCTTACCTAGTTTACAATGGACACCGGCGGCGGTTTCTGACTGTATACTGGGCCTGGGTGGGAATCCTGCTGGGCACAGATCCTGCCGACTACGCCAGATGAAGTGGGCGAGGGCAAGGTCGCCCATGTATATCCATGATCTGGCTCAGCAAAACTTCCACACCCAGATTCGATTTTAGCAAACATATCTTTACTGTTATACATTTTTCCTTAACACAGCGGAACACAATAATAAACAACACAAAATATGCCTATCCACAGAAATAACGTGTAATACAAACTGTCCCTCACTTTCCCTATCCACACGTTACCAGTCTCTTTGCTCCAGAAGGTTATCTTCCCACGTCGCAGGCCTGTCACTGCAGGGGGACGCTCCAGCCGAAGAGAAAACAACAGGGATTAAACAAAATTCCGTCTCTCAGGTCCAAACTGTAGTCCTTGGGGTACGGCAGGTAGGGGTGGAATGTTCGGCCTCTCAACAGAGGACCCGCTTACAGTTCGTGGGTTCAGGGTCTGTGGAGATGTCACCGCTGAGTGCTCTGCAGTGTGGGAGCTGGGAACAATCTGGAAGTCAGCTTTCAAGGGAGGGGAATCATCCAGGCAATCTCCTATGTCGCATATATGGGAGGACGCCAGATCACACACTGATCTCTCTCTGCACAGACAGACTTCCCGGGCTTTTTCTTCCTCTCCTTCCTGATCACATGACACAGCAGGGGGGAGTTTTGCAAATACAGTTTGTTTCCCTGTAATCACATTCGACATAGGTGCAACTTCTGGCCACACGGGGGCAGTGTCTGTCACAGATTCTATGTCAATGATCACAGAACAGTCAGAGCCGGCCAGCTCATTACATATGCAGCATCAAAACCTCAGCAGCCAAATGTTACAGCATAGTGGATAGGATTTCTAGAAATTCCATGTGCAATACACTGTATGTGCGCCTGCGGATCACCCGCGGACACTGACATGAGGCGCCTTTCAAAATTGCACCATGTAAATTTCTCTTGCTGAAATTCTTATCACCAATAATGACATATGGTGGTCATATATTTTATTAAGGGTGCCAGGAAAAAAAAGTGCTTGGCCCTGTTCTTCTTTAACTAATTCACTATATTTGATGTAAGTTTACACCATGGTCGGGAACGGCTTCCAGCAAAATAATGTAAATTTACCATATTTTTCAGACAATAAGATGCACTTTTTTCCCAAAAAATGTTTTGGGGAAAATGGGGGGTGCCTCTTATGGTTGCAATATACTTACAAATCCTGTGGCGGTGACAGCGACCGCAGTCCTGATGCAGCCTCACTTTCCAGGCTGGTGTGGCTGTGGCGGGGCGCTGTGGTGTGGTGGTGGTGAGCTGTGCTCTGGGGCAGTGGCAGCGGCTCTCTGTGCTCTGTGGGGGGCTCCGCCAGCATTTTGTCAAAGCCCGGAGGACCTCTCTCATCAGTTAATGCCATGTTGCAGTGACCGCCAAGAAGATGGCCACCGGGCCAGTGCATGCTCAGATTCAAATCTTGGCAATGAGATCTCATCCCAAGATCTCGTTTACCAAAATCTCATTGCCGAGATCTGAATCATTGCCTGAACATTCACCGCCCCGGCCCGGCGCCCATCTTCTCGGTGGCCATGTTCTCAGGTTCATGGCATTAATGCATGAGTGGGGGCCTCTGGGCTTTGACGAAATGCTGGTGGAGCCCCCACGCAGCACAAAGAGCCATTGCCGCTGCCACTGCCCTGGAGTACAGCCCCTGCCCTGGAGCACAGAGCCCCTGCCCTGGAGAACAGAGCCCCTGTCCAGGAGCACAGAGCCCCTGTCCTGAAGCACAGAGCCCCTGCCCCATAGCACAGAGCTCCTGTCCCAGAGCACAGAGCCCCTGCCCCGTAGCACAGAGCCCCTGCCCCAGAGCACAGAGCCCCTGCCCCAGCAGAGAGTCCTTGCCCCAGCACAGAGCCACCACCCCTGCCCCAGCACAGAGTACTGCACCAGCCTGGGATGGGATTTCCCAGAGGCCACTGCACCAGTGTGGACCACCAAATGACCCCTGTGACCACTCTTCCACCTGTGCCGATCCCTTCACTGGTAAGCTGAATTCAGACTGTAAGATGGACCCCCATTTGACACATTATTTTTTTTCCCTATTTTCCTTCCGAAAATTTCGGGTGCATCTTATGGTCCGGTGTGTCTTATAGTCTGAAAAATATGGCATGTCATGGTGATCATGCAGGCACAGAAGTAGGGCTTGCACAATTGCCACCAGGAGCTCAGATTATTATTATTATTATTTATTTATTTATATAGCACCATTGATTTCATGGTGCTGCACATGAGAAGGGGTTACATACAAATTACAGATATCACTTACAGTAAGCAAACTAACAATAACAGACTGATACAGAGGGGAGAGGACCCTGCACTTGCGGGCTTACATTCTACAGGATGGTGGGGAAGGAGACAATAGCTTGGGGGGTTTGCAGCAGCTCTGATGTTGCTGAGGAGGTAGCTCCAGTGGTGATGGGGAGGCAGCGGGGTCATTGCAGCCTGTAAGCTTTCTTGAAGAGGTGGGTTTTCAGGTTCCATCTGAAGAATCCAAATTTGGTTGATAGATGTGTTGGGGCACAGAATTCCAGGGGATGGGGGATATTCGGGAGAAGTCTTGGAGGCGATTAGGTGAGGAGTGAATAAGTGTGGAGGAGAGAAGGAGGTCTTGGGAGGACCCGAGGTAACGTGAGGGAAGATATCGGGAGATTAGTGAAGTGAAGAGGTTTGCAGAGGGGAGAAGCAGGGGAGTAGCGAGGAGAGAGATGAATTAGTAGGGCAGCACAGTTAAGGATGGACTGGAGAGGTGCGAGAGAGTTAGCAGGGAGGCCACAGAAAAGGATGTTGTCGTAGTTGAGGCAGGAGATGATAAGGGCATGCACAAGCATTTTAGTAGATTGAGGGTTGATTAAAGAACGGATTCTGGAAATATTTTTGAGCTGGAGGCGACAGGAGGTGGAAAGAGCTTGGATTTGGGATTTGAAGGACAGGGCGGAGTCGAGGGTTACTCCGAGGCAGCGGACTTCTGGTATGGGGGAAGTGTGATGTCATTTATTGTGATAGATAAATCAGCTATGGAAGATCTGTAAGATGGAGGAAAGATGATGACTTCAGATTTGTCCACATTGAGTTTGAGGAAGCGAGAGGAGAAGAAGGAAGATATGGCGGTGACGTCTGGGCCAGAGAGGTAGATCTGAGTGTCATCAACATAAAGGTGGTACTGGAATCCATGGGACTTTATGAGTTGTCCCAGGCCAAGTGTATAGATTGAGAAGGGTAGGGGTCCTAGAACAGAACCTTGGGGAACTCCAACAGAGAGAGGGTGGGATGAGAAGGTAGTGTGTAAGTGCATTGGAAAGGTATGAGGAGATCCAGGATAGGGTTAGGCCTTTGATGCCAAAGGAAGAGAGGATCTGTAATAGGAGGCAGTGGTCATCTGTGTCAAAAGCAGAGGACAGGTCTAGAAGGAGCAGTACAGAGTATTGTCTGTTAGCTTTGGTTGTAAGTAGGTCATTAGTTACTTTGGTCAGGGCAGTCTCAGGGAATGGTAGGGTTGGAAGCCAGATTGTAGATGGTTAAAGAGCAAGTTAGAAAAGAGGTGGGAGGAAAGTTCAGAGTGGACGTTCTGCTCCAGGAGTTTGGAAGCAAATGGGAGCAGCGATATTGGGCGATAGCTGGACCTAGCTGTTGGGTCGAGGATTGGCTTTTTAAGGATAGGCACGATTGTGGCATGTTTGAAAGCAGAAGGGAAGGTACCAGAAGCTACTGATAGGCTAAAGAGATGGGTTTGGGATAGGATAAGTATGGTGTTGAGGTTGGGGAGGAGATAGGATGGGATGGGGTCTAGTGCATAAGTGGTAAGGTGTGATTTGGAGAGGAGACAATTAAGCTCCCCTTCAGTGATGTTGGAAAGGGAGGTTATGGGGGAAGCTCACTGGTCTGGTATACAAAGGGGTTGTGGTGTTTGAACAATAAAGACTTGCCTTGTTTGGTCAATCTTATTTTTGAAGTGTGTAGCAAAGTCCTCAGCAGAGATGAGGGAGGTTGGAGGGGGCAGCGGTGGGCGGAGGAGGGAGTTAAAAGTGTTGACTAACTTTTTGGGGTTGTAGGATAGGGAACATACGAGGGTTGTGAAGTAGGCCTGTTTAGCAGAGGTGAGGGCAGATTTGAAAACAAGTGATGCTTGTTTGAGTGCAGTAAAATTATCTTGCAAATTTGTTTTCTTCCAACATTGCTTTGCAACCCTGGATGCTTGCCGGAGCTTTTTAGTGAGGTTATTGTGCCAGGATTGTCTATTGATACACTTCATTCTGCCATGAACAAGAGGGGCGACTGTGTCAATAGTTGATGCAAGAATGGCATTGTAGTAAGTAGTGGCACTGTCTGTGTCATGGAGTGAGGATATGGATGCCAGTGGAAGAATAGCGTCTGAGAGGGTGTGGATGTCTGGGTGTGCGAGGTTTCTGCGGGGGTGCACATGTTGCTGGACATGGGTTTTCAGGTGAGGAGGACAGGGATGAGAAAGTGAGTAGATGGTGGTCAGATAGAGAGAGAGGAGAGGTTGTGAACTTAGATAGAGAGCAGAGACAGATACAGATCAGGTCTAATGTATGTCCATCTGTGTGGGTGGCTGAAGAGGGCCACTGACTAAGTCCAAAAGGTGAAGTAAGGGACAGGAGTTTGGAGGCTGTTGACTGAAGGGTATCAGTAGGGATGTTGATGTCATCGATGTTGATATTGGGATTTTCAGTGGAAAGAAAGTGGAGAAGCCAGGTAAAGAATTGGTCAATAAAGGCAGTGGTTGGCCCAGAGGTTGGTATATGACAGCCACTTGGAGGTTGGAGTGAGAGTAGATGCAGACAGAGTGGACTTCAAAAGAGGGTAGGATAAGGGAGAGTAGAGGCAGGATTGGGTTAAAGGTGCAGTTAGTAGTAAGGAGAAGACCCACTCCTCCACCATGTCTATTGCAGGGGCGAGGAGTGTGGGTGAAGTGGAGGCTGCTGTAACACAGCGCAGAAGGGGAGGCAGTGTCGGAGGGTGTCAGCCATGTTTCTGTGAGGCTGAGGAAGGCAAGCTTGCGAGAGAGAAAGTGGTCATGAATCACATGAAGCTCATTGCAGATGGAACGGACATTCCAGAGTGCTGTAACAGTGCCGAGCCTCGGTTGTCACAACGAGGAGTGGTGCCCACACTGTTCCAAGCTATTAAACCCATTAGGTGTCATGATCGATAGCGATCGCAGCATTTAGAAGGGTGGCAGAGGTAAGAGACCCCCGTTCCAACACAATCGACACCCTTGTGAGGTCACCATGACCTGCTGATCATTGCCATGGCAACCTGAGGTTGTCATGGCAACCTCCAGGTCTTAATCTCAATAGCCAAGAGAATCCTTTGTAAAATAAATTAAAACGTAACTTTTACTCCTATTCCAATAAAAACATGTATGGACAATGTACACAATAAGGTGCAAAAATAGTGCAAACAGTGCATAACCGTGCTCAATAAAAAAATGGTTTTATCTCACCAAATAGTTGTTAGTTTACTGGCAGGAGTCCATTGATGCTTGAGGGGGAGGGGGGAGAGAGTAATTACTATACTACCCCAGTCGTGCCCCTGTTGTAGCTCCTGCCCTGACAAGGACAGTACCCAAGTCAGGCTAATTAATTGTACCCACCATACCCACTGGACTCCTGCCAGTAAACTAACAACTATTTGGTGAGATAAAACCATTTTTTTATTGAGCACGGTTATGCACTGTTTGCACTATTTTTGCACCTTATTGTGTACATTGTCCATACATGTTTTTATTGGAATAGGAGTAAAAGTTACGTTTTAATTTATTTTACAAAGGATTCTCTTGGCTATTGAGATTTATACATTTCCAGAGATTGTATGAAGTGTGTGTACCTGACACATTCTTTCTGCTAAATTATTAACCTCCAGGTCTTGCCTGCTATCGGGGCCTGTTTAGACTTTGCCAAGGGCATGGTCTGAAAGGCGTTCTGTCAGTCCAACACTAAATATATATAATATAACATTGCAATGTTTGTGCATTAAAATGCATTATATCAGTGATCAGAATAATAAAGGTTAACCCCTTTATACCATTGGACGTACTATTCCATCCATGTGGGGTGGGCCCTACTTCCCAAGGATGGAATAGTACATCCAGCGCGATCAGCCGGGGAGCTGGGGCCGATCGTGGCCGGGTGGCAGCTGACTGTCGCAGCTGACATCAAGCACTATGTGCCAGGAGCGGTCAAGGACCGCCCCCGGCACATTAACACTCGGCACACTGCGATCAAACATGATCATAGTGTTCCGGTGGTATAGGGAAGCATCACGCAGGTAGGGAGTGATCTCGTTGCTCCGAGGGTCTCTTACCTCCTCCTCCCTGCAGGCCCGGATCCAAAATGGCCACGGGGCTGCATCTGGGTCCCACAGGGAGGTGGCTTCCAAGCACCTGCTCAGAGCAGGAGCCAGGAAGCCTCCCTGCTGTGCATGTCAGATCGCTGATCTGACACAGTGCACAGCAAAGGGCAAAGTAAAAAAGTAAAAAAAAAAACATATCTACATGTGTAAAAAAAAATAAAATAAAAATTACTAAATAAATAATAAAAAAATATTTATTGTTCCAATAAATACATTTCTTTATCTAAATTAAAAAAAAATAAAAGTACAGATATTTAGTATTGCCGCATCTGTAACGACCTGACCTATAAAACTGTCCCACTAGTTAACCCTTTCAGTGAACACCGTAAGAAAAGAGACAAAAAACAACGCTTTATTATCATACCGCTGAACAAAAAGTGGAATAACATGCGATAAAAAGATGAATATAAGAAACCATAGTACCGCTGAAAACATCATCTTGTCCCGCAAAAAACGAGCCGCCATACAGTATCATCAGCGAAAAAATTAAAAAGTTATAGTCCTCAGAATAAAGCGATGCAAAAATAATTATTTTTTCTATAAAATAGTTTTGATCGTATAAAAGCGCCAAAACATAAAAAAATATAAATGAGGTATCGCTGTAATCATACTGACCCGAAGAATGAAACGGCTTTATCAATTTTACCAAACATGGAACGGTATAAACGCCCCCCAAAGAAAACTCATGAATTGCTGGTTTTTGTTCATTCTACCTCACAAAAATCGAAATAAAAAGTGATCAAAAAATGTCACATGCCCATAAATGTTACCAATAAAAACGTCAACTTGTCCCTCAAAAAACGAGACCTTACATGACTCTGTGGACCAAAATATGGAAAAATTATAGCTCTCAAAATGTGATAACGCAAAAAATATTTTTTGCAATAAAAAGCGTCTTTTTGTGTGTGATGGCTGCCAATCATAAAAATCCACGAGAAAACCCACTATAAATAGCAAATCAAACCCCCTTTCATCACCCCCTTAGTTAGGGAAAAATTAAAAAAATGTATTTATTTCCATTTTCTAGGGTTAGTGTTAGGGTTAGGGCTAGGGTTAGGGTTAGGGCTACGGTTAGGGCTAGGGTTATGGCTAGGGCTAGGGTTATGGCTAGGGCTAGGGTTAGAGCTAGGCCCAGGGTAAGGGTTAGGGTTGGGGCTAGGGTTAGGGCTACAGTTAGGGTTGTGTTATGGACCTGGTGGTTAGGAGCACCCGGAATGACCTGATGGGTAAACTCAAAATCGGAACAAGCTCTGGGAAGTGGGAACTCTGCTGACCGCAAACCCTACTCCTATCACACACACTAGAAATAGCCGTGGAGCGTACCTAACTCTCCCTATGTAGTTAATCCGAAACGCGCGTTGGGGTGCGTGTATTCAGGACACGGCCACTTACCAGGTATTACCTGTAATTTTGATAGCTCTCCCAGGTTCTCCTTGCACATTATGCGATAGCGTTCCTTGCTTTTTTTGCACTTTAGGCTGCTCTATATCGGCTGATTTTTGGCCGTAACACTATGCACTTTTTGTATGCTATTTCCTTGGCACAGAATTGTGAGCACTAGGGTTGAGCGAAACGGGTCGATCATTTTCAAAAGTCGCCGACTTTTGGCTAAGTCGGCGTCTCATGAAACCCGATCCGACCCCTGTGCTTGTCGGCCATGCGGTACGCGACTTTCGCGCCAAAGTCGCGTTTCAATGACGCGAAAAGCGCCATTTCTCAGCCAATGAAGGTGAACGCAGAGTGTGGGCAGCGTGATGACATAGATCCTGGTCCCCACCATCTTAGAGAAGGGCATTGCAGTGATTGGCTTGCTGTCTGCGGCGTCACAGGGGCTATAAAGGGGCGTTCCCGCCGACCGCCATCTTACTGCTGCTGATCTGAGCTTAGGGAGAGGTTGCTGCCGCTTTGTCAGAAGCAGGGAGAGCGTTAGGCAGGGTCCACTAACCACCAAACCGCTTGTGCTGTAGCGATTTCCACTGTCCAACACCACCTTCGGTGTGCAGGAACAGTGGAAGCTATTTTTTTTTTTTTTTTCCTCAGCGCTGTAGCTCATTGGGCTGCCCTAGAAGGCTCCGTGATAGCTGTATTGCTGTGTGTACGCCACTGTGGAAACCAACTGCTTTTTTCAAAGCACATATCCTCTTGTTCCTTCCTTTCTGCACAGCTATCTTTTTTGTTTGTCCACACTTTTTATTTAATTTGTGCATCAGTCCACTCCTATTGCTGCCTGCCATACCTGGCTTAGATTACTGCAGGGAGATAGTAATTGTAGGACAGTCCCTGTTTTTTTTTTTTTTTTTTTGTGGGAGATTAAGATTGGCATTTCTGCTACAGTGCCATCCCTGTGTGTGCCATCTCTCACTGAGTGGGCCATAGAAAGCCTATTTATTTTTTCCGTGATTTGTGTTCTAAATTCTACCTCAACACAAAAACACTACATCAATCAGTGGTAGAAAAATATTGGCCTCAGTCAGGGCTTGTGTGCCACTGCTGTGTGTGCTATCTCTCATTCAGTGGGCTATAGAAAGCCTATTTATTTATTTATTTTTTTTTCTTATTATTTGGTTTCTAAAGTCTCCCTGAAAAAAAAAAAAAAAAAAAAACAGTGGGAGAGTAATATTGCCCTTTCAGCTTGTGTGCCAGTCTTGACTCCTGGGTGTGCCACCTCTCTCTCATTCAGTGGGCCATAGAAAGGCTATTTATTTTTTTGGTTTTTTTAATATTATTTGGTTTCTAAAGTCTCCCTTAAAAAAACAAAAAATACATAAAAAAACAGTGGGAGAGTAATATTGCCCTTTCAGCTTGTGTGCCAGTCTTGACTCCTGGGTGTGCCACCTCTCTCTCTCATTCAGTGGGCCATAGAAAGCCTATTTATTTTTTTTGGTTTTTTTAATATTATTTGGTTTCTAAAGTCTCCCTGAAAAAAAAAAAAACATAAAAAAACAGTGGGAGAGTAATATTGCCCTTTCAGCTTGTGTGCCAGTCTTGACTCCTGGGTGTGCCACCTCTCTCATTCAGTGGGCCATAGAAAGCCTATTTATTTTTTTTTTTAAATATTATTGGGTTTCTAAAGTCTCCCTTAAAAAACAAAAAATACATAAAAAAACAGTGGGAGAGTAATATTGCCCTTTCAGCTTGTGTGCCAGTCTTGACTCCTGGGTGTGCCACCTCTCTCTCTCATTCAGTGGGCCATAGAAAGGCTATTTATTTTTTTGGTTTTTTTAATATTATTTGGTTTCTAAAGTCTCCCTTAAAAAACAAAAAATACATAAAAAAACAGTGGGAGAGTAATATTGCCCTTTCAGCTTGTGTGCCAGTCTTGACTCCTGGGTGTGCCACCTCTCTCTCTCATTCAGTGGGCCATAGAAAGCCTATTTATTTTTTTGTTTTTTTTAATATTATTTGGTTTCTAAAGTCTCCCTGAAAAAAAAAAAACATAAAAAAACAGTGGGAGAGTAATATTGCCCTTTCAGCTTGTGTGCCAGTCTTGACTCCTGGGTGTGCCACCTCTCTCATTCAGTGGGCCATAGAAAGCCTATTTATTTTTTTGGTTTTTTTAATATTATTTGGTTTCTAAAGTCTCCCTGAAAAAAAAAAAACATAAAAAAACAGTGGGAGAGTAATATTGCCCTTTCAGCTTGTGTGCCAGTCTTGACTCCTGGGTGTGCCACCTCTCTCATTCAGTGGGCCATAGAAAGCCTATTTATTTTTTTTTTAAAATATTATTGGGTTTCTAAAGTCTCCCTTAAAAAACAAAAAATACATAAAAAAACAGTGGGAGAGTAATATTGCCCTTTCAGCTTGTGTGCCAGTCTTGACTCCTGGGTGTGCCACCTCTCTCTCTCATTCAGTGGGCCATAGAAAGGCTATTTATTTTTTTGTTTTTTTTAATATTATTTGGTTTCTAAAGTCTCCCTGAAAAAAAAAAAAACATAAAAAAACAGTGGGAGAGTAATATTGCCCTTTCAGCTTGTGTGCCAGTCTTGACTCCTGGGTGTGCCACCTCTCTCATTCAGTGGGCCATAGAAAGCCTATTTATTTTTTTGGTTTTTTTAATATTATTTGGTTTCTAAAGTCTCCCTGAAAAAAAAAAAAAACATAAAAAAACAGTGGGAGAGTAATATTGCCCTTTCAGCTTGTGTGCCAGTCTTGACTCCTGGGTGTGCCACCTCTCTCCCTCTCATTCAGTGGGCCATAGAAAGCCTATTTATTTTTTTTTTAAAATATTATTGGGTTTCTAAAGTCTCCCTTAAAAAACAAAAAATACATAAAAAACAGTGGGAGAGTAATATTGCCCTTTCAGCTTGTGTGCCAGTCTTGACTCCTGGGTGTGCCACCTCTCTCTCTCATTCAGTGGGCCATAGAAAGCCTATTTATTTTTTTGGTTTTTTTAATATTATTTGGTTTCTAAAGTCTCCCTGAAAATAAAAGAAAAAAAACTTAAAAAAACAGTGGGAGAGTAATATTGCCCTTTCAGCTTGTGCGCCAGTCTTGACTCCTGGGTGTGCCAACTCGCTCTCTCTAATTGTGGGCCATAGAAAGCCTTTTTTTTTTTTTTTTTTTTAATATTATTTGGTTTCTAAAGTCTCCCTGAGAAAAAAAAAAAAAAAATTAGGTGGGAGATTAATATTGACATTAGTGCTTGAGTGACAGTCCTGCGTGTGTGTCATCTCTGTGATTTTGTGCCACAGAAAACAGAGTGTGTAACATTGTGCCTGATTTTCCTTGTGGTCTCACCAACCTGTTAAGGGATATTGAAATCATACTGAAGTTATAGCTCACCGTGTAAGTTGTTTGACAGCAACAAATAAAGTTACTTTGGTTAAGATTTTAAAACAATGAGGAAGTCTGGTGCAAGAGGTCGTCGTGGGCGTTCATTGTCAGCTGGTAATGATGGTAGTGGTAGTGGAGCATCAGGTGGTCGTGGGGATAAAAATATTCCACCTAAGTCTGGAGCTGTGGAGCCAGTTTCGTCGTCAGGCTACACAAGGCCTCGAACGCTCTCTTTTCTGGGAGTAGGAAAACCGCTTTTAAAGGCGGAGCAGCAACAGCAAGTTTTGGCTTACATTGCAGACTCAGCCTCTAGCTCTTTTGCCTCCTCTTCCGAAACTGGTAAATGTAAAAGCAGCGCGTCGCTTGTGGATGTTCACGGTCAGGGACAAGTCGCTTCCTTGTCCTCCTCAGCAAAAACTACAACAAGAGAGAAGGATGCAGCAGGCGACACAACGGGTCACTCCATGGAGCTCTTTACACATACCGTCCCTGGCTTAGAAAGTGAAACATTTAACAGGCCATGCCCATTACAAGTAGATTCTGACATGGAGTGCACTGATGCACAGCCACAGCCAGAGTACTATGCTGCTCCTTTGACTCAGACCACCACATTGCCCTCTCAGGGTACAGATCCACAATCAGACCCTGATGAGACTATGTTGCCCCGCCACGAACGCTATACCACCGACCGACACAGTGACACAGACGAAGTTGCACACGAGCTCGAAGAGGAGGTAATAGATGACCCAGTTATTGACCCCGATTGGCAGCCATTGGGGGAACAGGGTGCAGGCGGCAGTAGTTCAGAAGCGGAGGTGGAGGAGGGGCCGCAGCAGGCATCAACATCGCAACAGGTTCCATCTGCCGGGCCCGTATCTGGCCCAAAACGCGTGTCAAAGCCAAAACCTGTTGGAGGACAGCGTGGCCATCCGGTTAAAGCTCAGTCTGCAATCCCTGAAAAGGGATCCGAGTCTAGGAAGAGTGC
The DNA here is from genome assembly GCF_051348905.1 of Ranitomeya variabilis. NCBI lineage: Eukaryota > Metazoa > Chordata > Amphibia > Anura > Dendrobatidae > Ranitomeya > Ranitomeya variabilis. The sequence goes on from NC_135234.1 coordinate 440,483,351, forward strand.
AGTCTGGCATTTTTTTAAACAACATCCAACTGATCAGCGCAAAGTCATCTGTCAAAAATGTTCAACTAGCTTAAGCAGAGGTCAGAATCTGAAAAGTCTAAATACTAGTTGCATGCATAGACACTTAACCACCATGCATTTTCAAGCCTGGACTAACTACCAAACGTCCCTTAAGGTTGTAGCACCCTCGGCCAATGAAGCTAGTCAGCAACGCAACATCCCTTCCGTCACTGTAAGGCCACCATTTTCCGCACCACCGGCAGTATCTGTGCAGGTTTCTTTGCCAGCCAAAAGCAGTCAGGGTCAGGGAACCACCAGTTTTGTAGGAGGAAATATTGCATCTAGGGCACCGGCGGAAACAATACCGTCTCCAACCGTCTCTCAGTCTGCCATGTACACCGGCACACCCGAAAGTTCCACGATCTCCAGCTCTCCAGTCCAGCTCACCCTACATGAGACTCTGGTTAGAAAAAGGAAGTACTTATCCTCGCATCCGCGTACACAGGGTTTTAACGCCCACATAGCTAGACTAATCTCGTTAGAGATGATGCCCTACCGGTTAGTTGAAAGCGAAGCTTTCAAAGCCCTGATGGAGTACGCTGAACCATGATACGAGCTACCCAGTCGACACTTTTTTTCCAGAAAAGCCATCCCAGCCCTGCACCAGCATGTTAAACAGCGCATCGTCCATGCACTCAGGCAATCTGTGAGTACAAAGGTGCACCTGACTACAGATGCATGGACCAGTAGGCATGGCCAGGGACGTTATGTGTCCATCACGGCACACTGGGTGAATGTGGTGGATGCAGGGTCCACAGGCGACATCAATTTAGGGACAGTTGTGCCTAGCCCACGGTCTAGGAAACAGTTGGCTGTAGGCGTTCGCACCCCCTCCTCCTCCTCCTCCTCGTCCTCCTGCAGAAGCTACAGCTCTTCCACAGAACGCAGTCTGCCAACCACTCCATCGGCAGATGACACTGTTGCACACCAGTTGTCCCATTATGGGCCAGCTACTGCCAAGCGTCAGCAGGCTGTATTGGCTATGAAGTGTTTGGGCGACAACAGACACACCGCGGAAGTTCTGTCCGAGTTCTTGCAACAAGAAAGAAAGTCGTGGCTGGGCACAGTAGATCTTGAGGCAGGCAAGGTAGTGAGTGATAACGGAAGGAATTTCATGGCTGCCATCTCCCTTTCCCAACTGAAACACATTCCTTGCCTGGCTCACACCTTAAACCTGGTGGTGCAGTGCTTATTGAAAACTTATCCTGAGTTCTCCGACCTGCTCCTCAAAGTGCGTGCACTTTGCTCACATATCCGACGTTCGCCTGTACACGCCAGCCGTATGCAGACCTATCAGCGGTCTTTGAACCTTCCCCAGCATCGCCTAATCATAGACGTTGCAACAAGGTGGAACTCAACACTGCACATGCTTCAGAGACTGTGCGAACAGAGGCGTGCTGTTATTTATTTGTGGGAGGATACACGGGCAGGCAGTAGGATGGCAGACATTGAGTTGTCAGGTGTGCAGTGGTCTAAGATACAAGACATGTGTCAAGTCCTTCAGTGTTTTGAGGAATGCACACGGCTGGTTAGTGCAGACAACGCCGTAATAAGCATGAGCATCCCCCTAATGCGTCTGCTGATGCAAAGTTTGACGCACATAAAGGAGCAGGCGTCTGCACCAGAGGAAGAGGAAAGCCTTGATGACAGTCAGCCATTGTCTGGTCAGGGCAGTGTACAGGACGAGGTAGCGGGCGAAGAGGAGGTGGAGGACGAGGAGGATGATGGGGATGAGTATATTTTTAATGCCGAACCTTTCCCGGGGGCACAGGAAATTGGTTGCGTGTCACGGCCGGGTTCTGGTTTTTTGAGGGACACAAGTGACGTAGATTTGCCTGCAACTGCCCCTCAACCAATCACAACCGGAGATTTGACAACTGGAACTTTGGCCCACATGGCGGATTATGCCTTACGTATCCTAAAAAGGGACACACGCATTACGAAAATGATGAACGATGATGATTACTGGTTGGCCTGCCTCCTTGATCCACGCTATAAAGGCAAATTGCAAAATATTATGCCACATGAGAACTTGGAACTAATATTAGCAACCAAACAATCAACTCTTGTTGACCGTTTGCTTCAGGCATTCCCAGCACACAGCGCACGTGATCGTTCTCACACGAGCCCCAGGGGGCAGCAGACTAGGAGTGTTAGGGGTGCACACATCAGAAGTGGCGTTGGACAGAGGGGTTTTCTGACCAGGTTGTGGAGTGATTTTGCTATGACCGCAGACAGGACAGGTACTGCTGCATCAATTGAAAGTGACAGGAGACAACATTTGTCCAGTATGGTTACTAACTATTTTTCATCCCTTATCGATGTTCTCCCTCAACCGTCATTCCCATTTGATTACTGGGCCTCCAAATTAGACACCTGGCCAGAATTGGCAGAATATGCATTGCAGGAGCTTGCTTGCCCGGCAGCAAGTGTCCTATCAGAAAGAGTATTCAGTGCTGCAGGTTCAATATTAACCGAAAAAAGGACTCGTCTGGCTACCCAAAATGTTGACAATCTAACATTCATTAAAATGAACCACAACTGGATTTCGAAATCTTTTGCCCCACCTTGCCCGGCCGACACCTAGCTTTCCTATGAAAAGCTCTTGCCTGTGAATTACTTTTCTAATGTCTAATTTGCTGCAGCTGATTGTACAGCATACGACATGTTTACACCTCCCTAAATGGCAAAACTCCCCACACGGGGCCGTGGTATCGCGACTTGGCGCAAGCACCCGTGAGACTGCTGTTTGTCTGAAGAGGTGGGTGTGCTCGCTTTTGGTTGACGGCATTGCTACTGGGTCCCTCATAGTACAATGTAGTGTCTCTGGCGGTGGTGGTGCGCACCCAACGTCAGACACACCGTTGTAACATGAGGGGCCCTGGGGCGGTCCCGCCGGCCTCAAGAGAGTTCCCCCCTACCCCAGCTCAAAATGTGCTCTACCACGTGCAAAATTATGTCGCACAGCTCCACCAATCTTTAGTCTATTCGCTGACATCATTCAATGTCTGGCACTGACAATACAAATTTGTAGACATCTATGATGCAACTTAAAGTAGTCTGTGTCTGTGTCCTATATTGGCACTATTAAATAGTTACTGCCAAATTACTATGTCAGAAACTCAGTAGATGAGCCCACCCCTGTACCTAAGTATGCCACCTTTTTTTTTGTTTTGGTTGTTTTGCGAGACATTAACATCTATTTATATTTTGGGAGTACTGGGACAGACACTCCTTGCACTACTCCTCCACTCACCACCAAGCTGCCTGTGTATCCATGTAACCGCTGTAAAGCTGCCATGAGCCTATTGTTTGTTATTTTAGGCCTTTGATAGCCTGTCTGCGGTCCCTACTTTAAATACTCCTCCACTCACCACCAAGCTGCCTGTGTATCCATGTAACCGCTGTAAAACTGCCATGAGCCTATTGTTTGTTATTTTAGGCCTTTGATAGCCTGTCTGCGGTCCCTACTTTAAATACTCCTCCACTCATCACCAGCTGCCTGCCCGTGTATCCATGTAACCGCTGTAAAACTGCCATGAGCCTATTGTTTGTTATTTTAGGCCTTTGATAGCCTGTCTGCGGTCCCTACTTTAAATACTCCTCCACTCACCACCAAGCTGCCTGCCCGTGTATCCATGTAACCGCTGTAAAACTGCCATGAGCCTATTGTTTGTTATTTTAGGCCTTTGATAGCCTGTCTGCGGTCCCTACTTTAAATACTCCTCCACTCACCACCAAGCTGCCTGCCCGTGTATCCATGTAACCGCTGTAAAACTGCCATGAGCCTATTGTTTGTTATTTTAGGCCTTTGATAGCCTGTCTGCGGTCCCTACTTTAAATACTCCTCCACTCACCACCAAGCTGCCTGTGTATCCATGTAACCGCTGTAAAACTGCCATGAGCCTATTGTTTGTTATTTTAGGCCTTTGATAGCCTGTCTGCGGTCCCTACTTTAAATACTCCTCCACTCATCACCAGCTGCCTGCCCGTGTATCCATGTAACCGCTGTAAAGCTGCCATGAGCCTATTGTTTGTTATTTTAGGCCTTTGATAGCCTGTCTGCGGTCCCTACTTTAAATACTCCTCCACTCATCACCAGCTGCCTGCCCGTGTATCCATGTAACCGCTGTAAAGCTGCCATGAGCCTATTGTTTGTTATTTTAGGCCTTTGATAGCCTGTCTGCGGTCCCTACTTTAAATACTCCTCCACTCATCACCAGCTGCCTGCCCGTGTATCCATGTAACCGCTGTAAAACTGCCATGAGCCTATTGTTTGTTATTTTAGGCCTTTGATAGCCTGTCTGCGGTCCCTACTTTAAATACTCCTCCACTCACCACCAAGCTGCCTGTGTATCCATGTAACCGCTGTAAAGCTGCCATGAGCCTATTGTTTGTTATTTTAGGCCTTTGATAGCCTGTCTGCGGTCCCTACTTTAAATACTCCTCCACTCATCACCAGCTGCCTGCCCGTGTATCCATGTAACCGCTGTAAAACTGCCATGAGCCTATTGTTTGTTATTTTAGGCCTTTGATAGCCTGTCTGCGGTCCCTACTTTAAATACTCCTCCACTGACCACCAAGCTGCCTGTGTATCCATGTAACCGATGTAAAACTGCCATGAGCCTATTGTTTGTTATTTTAGGCCTTTGATAGCCTGTCTGCGGTCCCTACTTTAAATACTCCTCCACTGACCACCAAGCTGCCTGTGTATCCATGTAACCGATGTAAAACTGCCATGAGCCTATTGTTTGTTATTTTAGGCCTTTGATAGCCTGTCTGCGGTCCCTACTTTAAATACTCCTCCACTCACCACCAAGCTGCCTATGTATCCATGTAACCGATGTAAAACTGCAGTATTTTGCTTATAAAAAAGAAAATACTGGAGAGATATCAAATGCAGACATTTTAACATTAAAAATAAAAACACATACAACAAAAAACTGGTACAGTACAAAAATTGGCCACCAGCTACAAAAACTTTCTCCTGCAAGTAGTTAACTGAAAGGTTTTTTTCCATTGAAAACACAGATATGGCATCCACCGAGTGTTGTCCTGTCGCGTCTTCTTTATATTATTGCCAAGAAGCTGCAACTGAATAAAGCTGAGCGTCTACCTTCTGCCTCTTATTAACTGCTTTTTTTTTATAAAATTGGCTGTTCCGGCCTACTAAAGGTGTCTGTCTGCCCCTGCCTGGTGTTGTCCTCAACTGAATAAAGCTGAGCTTCTACCTTCTGCCTCTTACTAACTGCTGTTTTTTTAAAAAATTGGCTGTTCCGGCCTACTAAAGGTGAATGTCTGCCCCTGCCTGGTGTTGTCCTCAACTGAATAAAGCTGAGCTTCTACCTTCTGCCTCTTACTAACTGCTGTTTTTTTAAAAAATTGGCTGTTCCGGCCTACTAAAGGTGAATGTCTGCCCCTGCCTGGTGTTGTCCTCAACTGAATAAAGCTGAGCTTCTACCTTCTGCCTCTTACTAACTGCTGTTTTTTAAAAAAATTGGCTGTTCCGGCCTACTAAAGGTGTCTGCCCCTGCCTGGTGTTGTCCTCAACTGAATAAAGCTGAGCTTCTACCTTCTGTTCCAAATTACCATTTTTAAAAATGCAATTGGCTGTTCCGGCCTACTAAAGGTGTCTGTCTGCCCCTGCCTGGTGTTGTCCTCAACTGAATAAAGCTGAGCTTCAACCTTCAGTTCCAAATTACCATTTTTAAAAATGCAATTGGCTGTTCCGGCCTACTAAAGGTGTCTGTCTGCCCCTGCCTGGTGTTGTCCTCAACTGAATAAAGCTGAGCTTCTACCTTCTGCCTCTTACTAACTGCTGTTTTTTTAAAAAATTGGCTGTTCCGGCCTACTAAAGGTGAATGTCTGCCCCTGCCTGGTGTTGTCCTCAACTGAATAAAGCTGAGCTTCAACCTTCAGTTCCAAATTACCATTTTTAAAAATGCAATTGGCTGTTCCGGCCTACTAAAGGTGTCTGTCTGCCCCTGCCTGGTGTTGTCCTCAACTGAATAAAGCTGAGCTTTAACCTTCAGTTCCAAATTACCATTTTTAAAAATGCAATTGGCTGTTCCGGCCTACTAAAGGTGTCTGTCTGCCCCTGCCTGGTGTTGTCCTCAACTGAATAAAGCTGAGCTTCTACCTTCTGCCTCTTACTAACTGCTGTTTTTTTAAAAAATTGGCTGTTCCGGCCAACTAAAGGTGTCTGTCTGCCCCTGCCTGGTGTTGTCCTCAACTGAATAAAGCTGAGCTTCTACCTTCTGTTCCAAATTACCATTTTTAAAAATGCCATTGGCTGTTCCGGCCTACTAAAGGTGTCTGTCTGCCCCTGCCTGGTGTTGTCCTCAACTGAATAAAGCTGAGCTTCTACCTTCTGCCTCTTACTAACTGCTGTTTTTTAAAAAAATTGGCTGTTCCGGCCTACTAAAGGTGAATGTCTGCCCCTGCCTGGTGTTGTCCTCAACTGAATAAAGCTGAGCTTCTACCTTCTGCCTCTTACTAACTGCTGTTTTTTTAAAAAATTGGCTGTTCCGGCCTACTAAAGGTGAATGTCTGCCCCTGCCTGGTGTTGTCCTCAACTGAATAAAGCTGAGCTTCTACCTTCTGCCTCTTACTAACTGCTGTTTTTTTAAAAAATTGGCTGTTCCGGCCTACTAAAGGTGAATGTCTGCCCCTGCCTGGTGTTGTCCTCAACTGAATAAAGCTGAGCTTCTACCTTCTGTTCCAAATTACCATTTTTAAAAATGCCATTGGCTGTTCCGGCCTACTAAAGGTGAATGTCTGCCCCTGCCTGGTGTTGTCCTCAACTGAATAAAGCTGAGCTTCTACCTTCTGCCTCTTACTAACTGCTGTTTTTTTAAAAAATTGGCTGTTCCGGCCTACTAAAGGTGTCTGCCCCTGCCTGGTGTTGTCCTCAACTGAATAAAGCTGAGCTTCTACCTTCTGTTCCAAATTACCATTTTTAAAAATGCCATTGGCTGTTCCGGCCTACTAAAGGTGTCTGTCTGCCCCTGCCTGGTGTTGTCCTCAACTGAATAAAGCTGAGCTTCTACCTTCTGCCTCTTACTAACTGCTGTTTTTTTAAAAAATTGGCTGTTCCGGCCTACTAAAGGTGAATGTCTGCCCCTGCCTGGTGTTGTCCTCAACTGAATAAAGCTGAGCTTCTACCTTGTGCCTCTTACTAACTGCTGTTTTTTTTAAAAATTGGCTGTTCCGGCCTACTAAAGGTGAATGTCTGCCCCTGCCTGGTGTTGTCCTCAACTGAATAAAGCTGAGCTTCTACCTTCTGCCTCTTACTAACTGCTGTTTTTTTAAAAAATTGGCTGTTCCGGCCTACTAAAGGTGTCTGCCCCTGCCTGGTGTTGTCCTCAACTGAATAAAGCTGAGCTTCTACCTTCTGTTCCAAATTACCATTTTTAAAAATGCCATTGGCTGTTCCGGCCTACTAAAGGTGTCTGTCTGCCCCTGCCTGGTGTTGTCCTCAACTGAATAAAGCTGAGCTTCAACCTTCAGTTCCAAATTACCATTTTTAAAAATGCAATTGGCTGTTCCGGCCTACTAAAGGTGTCTGTCTGCCCCTGCCTGGTGTTGTCCTCAACTGAATAAAGCTGAGCTTCTACCTTCTGCCTCTTACTAACTGCTGTTTTTTTAAAAAATTGGCTGTTCCGGCCTACTAAAGGTGAATGTCTGCCCCTGCCTGGTGTTGTCCTCAACTGAATAAAGCTGAGCTTCAACCTTCAGTTCCAAATTACCATTTTTAAAAATGCAATTGGCTGTTCCGGCCTACTAAAGGTGTCTGTCTGCCCCTGCCTGGTGTTGTCCTCAACTGAATAAAGCTGAGCTTCAACCTTCAGTTCCAAATTACCATTTTTAAAAATGCAATTGGCTGTTCCGGCCTACTAAAGGTGTCTGTCTGCCCCTGCCTGGTGTTGTCCTCAACTGAATAAAGCTGAGCTTCTACCTTCTGCCTCTTACTAACTGCTGTTTTTTTAAAAAATTGGCTGTTCCGGCCAACTAAAGGTGTCTGCCCCTGCCTGGTGTTGTCCTCAACTGAATAAAGCTGAGCTTCTACCTTCTGTTCCAAATTACCATTTTTAAAAATGCCATTGGCTGTTCCGGCCTACTAAAGGTGTCTGTCCGCCCCTGCCTGGTGTTGTCCTCAACTGAATAAAGCTGAGCTTCTACCTTCTACCTCTTACTAACTGCTGTTTTTTTAAAAAATTGGCTGTTCCGGCCTACTAAAGGTGTCTGTCTGCCCCTGCCTGGTGTTGTCCTCAACTGAATAAAGCTGAGCTTCAACCTTCAGTTCCAAATTACCATTTTTAAAAATGCAATTGGCTGTTCCGGCCTACTAAAGGTGTCTGTCTGCCCCTGCCTGGTGTTGTCCTCAACTGAATAAAGCTGAGCTTCTACCTTCTGCCTCTTACTAACTGCTGTTTTTTTAAAAAATTGGCTGTTCCGGCCTACTAAAGGTGAATGTCTGCCCCTGCCTGGTGTTGTCCTCAACTGAATAAAGCTGAGCTTCTACCTTCTGCCTCTTACTAACTGCTGTTTTTTTTAAAAATTGGCTGTTCCGGCCTACTAAAGGTGAATGTCTGCCCCTGCCTGGTGTTGTCCTCAACTGAATAAAGCTGAGCTTCTACCTTCTGTTCCAAATTACCATTTTTAAAAATGCCATTGGCTGTTCCGGCCTACTAAAGGTGTCTGTCTGCCCCTGCCTGGTGTTGTCCTCAACTGAATAAAGCTGAGCTTCTACCTTCTGCCTCTTACTAACTGCTGTTTTTTTAAAAAATTGGCTGTTCCGGCCTACTAAAGGTGTCTGTCTGCCCCTGCCTGGTGTTGTCCTCAACTGAATAAAGCTGAGCTTCAACCTTCAGTTCCAAATTACCATTTTTAAAAATGCAATTGGCTGTTCCGGCCTACTAAAGGTGTCTGTCTGCCCCTGCCTGGTGTTGTCCTCAACTGAATAAAGCTGAGCTTCAACCTTCAGTTCCAAATTACCATTTTTAAAAATGCAATTGGCTGTTCCGGCCTACTAAAGGTGTCTGTCTGCCCCTGCCTGGTGTTGTCCTCAACTGAATAAAGCTGAGCTTCAACCTTCAGTTCCAAATTACCATTTTTAAAAATGCAATTGGCTGTTCCGGCCTACTAAAGGTGTCTGTCTGCCCCTGCCTGGTGTTGTCCTCAACTGAATAAAGCTGAGCTTCTACCTTCTGCCTCTTACTAACTGCTGTTTTTTTGAAAAAATTGGCTGTTCCGGCCTACTAAAGGTGAATGTCTGCCCCTGCCTGGTGTTGTCCTCAACTGAATAAAGCTGAGCTTCAACCTTCAGTTCCAAATTACCATTTTTAAAAATGCAATTGGCTGTTCCGGCCTACTAAAGGTGTCTGTCTGCCCCTGCCTGGTGTTGTCCTCAACTGAATAAAGCTGAGCTTCAACCTTCAGTTCCAAATTACCATTTTTAAAAATGCAATTGGCTGTTCCGGCCTACTAAAGGTGTCTGTCTGCCCCTGCCTGGTGTTGTCCTCAACTGAATAAAGCTGAGCTTCTACCTTCTGCCTCTTACTAACTGCTCTTTTTTTAAAATATTGGCTGTTCCGGCCTACTAAAGGTGTCTGTCTGCCCCTGCCTTGTGTTGTCCTCAACTGAACAAAGCTGAGCTTCCACATTCTGGCTTTCGCCCTATACTATCAGATATTAAACTGCATTTGGCCTACTAGTGTGGTTAGGCCCTTGAAACAGTGTCTGCTGCTCTTGGGTTTGCTACTCCACTGAACAAAGCAATGCCGCCTGTTTAGTCCTGTTACCAATTTTGAACTGCATTTAGCCTACTTTATTCTTTGGCCCTATATCTGTTTCCTCCTCATCCTGCCCATTGCCCAGCCACTGCTAGATGAGTCTGCTGGTACATTGACCTAGACCACTACATTCCCCTTATACTCTACACAGCCAGAATCTGACCCTGCTGAAAGTAAGGTTCCCCTTCCCGCATGTTATACCACCTTACACAGGGACAGAGAGGAAGGTGCAGATGAAAGTGCAGGTTCCTTCATCAGGTGGGGGGGCATACTCGTTGGCGACGTCACTGGCACAGGGCCCCTCAGAGTACGCAAAAGTGTCGCTGCTGGTGGGAGGCGCCCCCGCCATGCAAACACACATCGCTGTACTTTGAGGGGCCCTGTGCCAGTGCCAATGCGAACGAGTGGGCCCCCCCTGCTTGCTCAGGATCACAGCACTTGCAACGTTGAAATACTTACCTTTCCCTGCAACACCGCCGTGACGTAGTCCGCATTTCCTGGGCCCACGAAAAACTTGAGCCGGCCCTACTCCCCCCACAACTTTTGCCAAATGACCCCAATTCCCTATGCCCAACTATTATTATAAAGTTAATTAAGATTGACAAGCTTCAGAAACAAGAATGGATGTTTTTGGCATTAAAATGGGCACTGTAGGTGTTTTCCTGGCCTCCACTCACTGCCGACTATGCTTCCCCATTGACTTGCATTGGGTTTCGTGTTTCGGTCGATCCCCGACTTTTAGCGATAATCGGCCGACTGCACTCGACTCGACTCTGGACAAAATCGGGTTTCACAAAACCCGACTCGATCTTAAAAAAATGAAAGTCGCTCAACTCTAGTGAGCACTATTGCACTTTTTTGCTATAAGCAACCCCATTCTATTGATATTATAGGGTGTTTCATTTGGGTATTTTTATATATGAATTTTTCAGCACATTTTGCACTTTAGTTTCTCTTTCACATACAAGCAGTGAGATTTAGGGAGTACGAGTGTAATTGGCCAGCATAATATATGCTATCATTTTTTGTCCTGTAATTAAATATTGATTTTAACTAATATAATATTTTAATTTGTTATTGTCAGAATATATTGAATAAAACATTATTTTTAAACATAGTCCCTTGTTCTGGTGCTCTCTGGTTATCCGTATATAGGTGTTTGGGTTGTTGTCTAACTCTCCCTAGATGCCTCTTCACAGCCTAAGAGCTAACTACCCCTAAAGATAGAAATAGAAGCCTAACCTTGCCTCAGAGAAATTCCCCAAAGGTAAAGGCAGCCCCCCACATATATTGACTGTGAGTTAAGAGGAAAGTCACAAACACAGGAATGAAACAGGTTTTAGCAAAGGAGGCCAGACTTCACTAAATAGTCAGAGGATAGAAAAGGGAACTATGCGGTCAGCACAAAAGACTACAAAAAACCACGCAGAGTAAGCAAAAAGACTCCCCACACCGACTCACGGTGTGGAGGTGCCACTCTGCACCCCCAGAGCTTCCAGCTAGCAAGGGAATATCAGGATAGCAAGCTGGACTAGAAATTAGCAGTACTAAGAACTATATTCAGGAAGCAGTAACAACAAATGCACTAGCAAAGACTTAGCTTCTGCTGGAGTAGACAGGTCCTCAGAGAAGTCCAAGAGAGATCTGAACCAATACTGAAACATTGACAGCTGGCGTGAAGTAACGATCTGAATGGAGTTAAATAGGGAAGCCAGCATGCAATAAACGAGAGCAGCTGACAAAGCCAACCTCAGTGACCAGCAGTTCCGCTCAAAGCCACCAGAGGGAATCCAAGAGCAGAACTAACCAAAGTACCATTCATGACCACAGGAGAGAGTCCGAGAACGGATTTCACAACAGTACCCCCCCTTGAGGAGGGGTCACCGAACCCTCACCAGGGCTCCCAGGCCGATCAGGACGAGCCAAATGAAAGGCACGAACTAAATCGGCAGCGTGGACATCGGAGGCAACAACCTAGGAATTATCTTCCTGACCATAGCCCTTCCACTTAACCAGGTACTGAAGCTTCCGTCTCGAAATACGAGAATCCAAAATTTTTTCCACCACATACTCCAACTCCCCCTCAACCAACACCGGAGCAGGAGGATCAACGGAGGGAACCATAGGCGCCACGTACCTCCGCAACAACGACCTATGGAACACATTATGGATGGCAAAAGAAGCTGGAAGGACCAAACGAAATGACACAGGGTTGAGAATTTCAGAAATCTTATAAGGACCAATGAAACGAGGCTTAAACTTAGGAGAAGAAACCTTCATAGGAACTGTCATGATTCCCCAATGGCATGGGAACATCAGAAACACAAAAATAACAGACTAGCTCTCGGGTGATGGAAACTCAAGCTGACCGTGACCTAAATCTACCACACAACTAACAGTAGCCAGGAAGCATTCCTACGGCTGCCTAGATGCCACGCGCCAGCCGGAGAACTAACTACGCCTGAAAGAGGAAGGAACAGACCTGGCTTACCTCTAGAGAAATTCCCCAAAGATGATAGTAGCCCCCACGTATATTAATGGTGAGTTCAGAGGAAAAGACATACACAGTATGAAGGTAGATTTAGCAAAGCGAGGTCCACTTACTAGATAGAGGAAGGATAAAAAGAGGACTTCACGGTCAGCTGAAAAACCCTTTCAAAAACCCATCCTGAAATTACTTTAAGACTCCTGTGTCAACTCATGACACAGGAGTGGCAATTTCAGTCCACAAGAGCTTCCAGTAACAGGAAATGACAAAACTGTAAACTGGACAAGAAAAACAAAACAATAAGGACAAGAGTCCACTTAGCTGATCAGCAGACTAGTAGCAGGAACATGCAACTGAATGACTCAGGTTACAATGATGACCTGGAAGGAAGTGACTGGAGAGCAAGGCTAAATAGGGAACTCCCAAAACTGATGGAAGCAGGTGAGCTGAGGCAGAAAAGCACACACAAGTCTCCAGTACCACCAGCCACGACCAGGGGAGCCAAAAAGCGGATCACAACAGTACCCCCCCCTTAAGGAGGGGGCACCGAACCCTCACAAGAACCGCCAGGGCGACCTGGATGAGCCCTATGAAAGGCACGAACCAAATCCGAGGCATGAACATCAGAGGCAGTTACCCAAGAATTATCTTCCTGACCATAGCCCTTCCATTTAACCAGGTACTGGAGACTCCACCTGGAAATACGGGAGTCCAAGATCTTCTCTATAACGTACTCCAATTCACCCTCAACCAGCACAGGAGCAGGAGGCCCAGCAGAAGGAACCACCGGCACCTCGTATCTCCGCAACAACGACCGATGGAACACATTATGGATAGCGAAAGATGCCGGAAGGTCCAAACGAAAGGAAACAGGGTTAATAATCTCCAAAATCCTATAGGGACCGATGAACCGAGGCTTAAATTTAGGAGAAGAAACCCTCATTGGGACAAAACGGGAAGACAACCACACCAAGTCCCCAACACGAAGGCGAGGACCAACCCGTACGCTGGCGGTTAGCAAACCGCTGAGTCCTCTCCTGGGACAAATTCAAATTGTCCACCACTTGTTCCCAAATCCGATACAACCGATCCCCCACAGCATCTACTCCAGGACAATCCGAAGACTCCACCTGACCAGAAGAAAAACGGGGATGAAACCCCGAATTGCAAAAGAAAGGGGAAACCAAAGTGGCAGAACTGGCCTGATTATTAAGAGCAAACTCCGCCAACGGCAAAAAGGCAACCCAATCATCCTGATCTGCAGACACAAAACACCTCAAATACGTCTCCAAAGTTTGATTAGTTCGCTCCGTCTGGCCATTAGTCTGAGGATGGAAGGCAGATGAAAAAGACAAATCAATGCCCAACCTGGCACAAAATGCCCGCCAAAATCTAGAAACGAACTGGGTACCCCTATCAGAAACGATATTTTCAGGAATACCATGCAAGCGAACCACATTTTGAAAAAACAAAGGAACCAACTCAGACGAGGAAGGCAACTTCGGCAATGGCACCAAATGAACCATCTTAGAAAAACGGTCACACACCACCCAGATAACAGACATCCTCTGAGAGACAGGAAGATCAGAAATAAAGTCCATCGAGATGTGCGTCCAAGGCCTCTTCGGAATAGGCAAGGGCAACAACAACCCGCTAGCCCTAGAACAACAAGGCTTGGCCCGAGCACACACATCACAAGACTGCACAAAAACACGCACATCACGAGACAGAGATGGCCACCAGAAGGATCTAGCCACCAAATCCCTGGTACCAAAAATTCCAGGATGACCCGCCAGCGTAGAAGAATGAACCTCCGAGATGACTCTACTGGTCCAATCATCAGGAACAAACAGTCTACCAGGTGGACAGCGATCAGGTCTATCCGCCTGAAACTCTTGCAAAGCACGTCGCAGATCTGGGGAAATAGCGGATAATATCACCCCATCCTTAAGGATACCTGTAGGTTCCGAATCACCAGGGGAATCAGGCTCAAAACTCCTAGAAAGGGCATCCGCCTTCACATTCTTAGAACCTGGTAGATATGAGACCACAAAATTAAACCGAGAGAAAAACAACGACCAGCGCGCCTGTCTAGGATTCAGGCGCCTGGCAGACTCAAGATAAATCAGATTCTTGTGATCAGTCAAAACCACCACCTGATGTCTAGCACCCTCAAGCCAATGACGCCACTCCTCAAATGCCCACTTCATGGCCAAAAGCTCCCGATTACCGACATCATAATTTCTTTCGGCGGCAGAAAATTTTCGAGAAAAGAACGCACAAGGTCTCATCACTGAGCAATCGGAACTTTTCTGCGACAAAACCGCCCCCGCTCCGATCTCGGAAGCATCGACCTCAACCTGAAAGGGGAGAGAGACATCGGGCTGGCGCAACACAGGGGCAGACGAAAAGCGGCGCTTAAGTTCCCGAAAGGCCTCCACAGCGGCAGAGGACCAATTGGCAACATCAGCACCCTTCTTAGTCAAATCCGTAAGAGGCTTAGCAACACCAGAAAAACCAGTTATAAATCGACGATAAAAATTAGCAAAGCCCAAGAACTTCTGAAGACCCTTTAGAGAAGTAGGCTGCGTCCAGTCACAAATAGCCCGAACCTTGACAGGGTCCATCTCAACAGAAGAAGGGGAAAAAATGTACCCCAAAAAGGAAATCTTTTGAACCCCAAAAACACACTTAGAACCCTTTACACACAGAGAATTCTCCCGCAAGACCTGAAAAACCCTCCTGACCTGCTGAACATGAGACTCCCAGTCCTCAGAAAAAATCAAAATATCGTCCAAATACACAATCATAAATTTATCCAGATATTCACGGAAAATATCATGCATAAAGGACTGAAAAACTGAAGGCGCATTAGAAAGGCCGAGAGGCATTACTAAATACTCAAAGTGGCCCTCAGGCGTAT
The DNA here is from genome assembly GCF_051348905.1 of Ranitomeya variabilis. NCBI lineage: Eukaryota > Metazoa > Chordata > Amphibia > Anura > Dendrobatidae > Ranitomeya > Ranitomeya variabilis. The sequence goes on from NC_135234.1 coordinate 440,498,616, forward strand.
TAAATGCGGTTTTCCACTCATCCCCTTGCTTAATTCGCACCAAATTATACGCCCCACGGAGATCAATCTTGGAGAACCACTTAGCCCCCCTTATGCGAGCAAACAAATCAGTAAGCAGCGGCAACGGATACTGATATTTGACAGTAATTTTATTCAGGAGTCGATAATCAATACAAGGCCTCAGCGAGCCATCCTTTTTAGAGACAAAGAAAAACCCAGCTCCTAAAGGTGATGAAGAAGGACGAATATGTCCCTTTTCCAGGGACTCCTTAACATATTCTCGCATGGCAGCATGACCTGCTGAACAGGATCTCCAGAGGAGTGAGGTCTGAGAGAAAGGAATAATTTACAATTACATTTGAAATTCAGAAACCGAGATCTATTTCCGGAAAATACCTCTGGTGTAGGAATCTTAGGTTCAGAAATAGGAGTACGTATAACATAATCTTGTAAATTCTGAACCTTCGTAGCAAGATTATTTAAACCTGCAGCCAAACTCTGAGGGTCCATCCTTAAACCGGAGAGATCAGAGCCATTCAAGGATTAGAAGGAGAGAAAGGCAAGGCTGTAAATAGAGCAGAAATACAACTGAGCCAACTAAGTAGCAAGCATGAGAGGGAAAAAAAAAAAAAAATCTACAGACTTCTTTTACTCTCCTTTCTTCTGCCAATTACTTTAACAGCGGCCGGTCATACTGTCATGATTCCCCAATGGCATGGGAACATCAGAAACACAAAAATAACAGACTAGCTCTCGGGTGATGGAAACTCAAGCTGACCGTGACCTAAATCTACCACACAACTAACAGTAGCCAGGAAGCATTCCTACGGCTGCCTAGATGCCACGCGCCAGCCGGAGAACTAACTACGCCTGAAAGAGGAAGGAACAGACCTGGCTTACCTCTAGAGAAATTCCCCAAAGATGATAGTAGCCCCCACGTATATTAACGGTGAGTTCAGAGGAAAAGACATACACAGTATGAAGGTAGATTTAGCAAAGCGAGGTCCACTTACTAGATAGAGGAAGGATAAAAAGAGGACTTCACGGTCAGCTGAAAAACCCTTTCAAAAACCCATCCTGAAATTACTTTAAGACTCCTGTGTCAACTCATGACACAGGAGTGGCAATTTCAGTCCACAAGAGCTTCCAGTAACAGGAAATGACAAAACTGTAAACTGGACAAGAAAAACAAAACAATAAGGACAAGAGTCCACTTAGCTGATCAGCAGACTAGTAGCAGGAACATGCAACTGAATGACTCAGGTTACAATGATGACCGGCAAGGAAGTGACTGGAGAGCAAGGCTAAATAGGGAACTCCCAAAACTGATGGAAGCAGGTGAGCTGAGGCAGAAAAGCACACACAAGTCTCCAGTACCACCAGCCACCACCAGGGGAGCCAAAAAGCGGATCACAACAAGGAACATAACGAGAAGACAACCAAACCAAATCCCCAACACGAAGTCGGGGACCAACACAACGACGGCGGTTAGCGAAAGGTTGAGCCTTCTCCTGGGACAACGTCAGACTGTCCACTACGTGAGTCCAAATTTGCTGCAACCTGTCCACCACAGAATCCACACCAGGACAGTCAGAAGGCTCAACCTGCCCCGAAGAAAAACGAGGATGAAAACCAGAATTGCAAAAAAAAGGCGAAACCAAAGTAGCCGAACTAGCCCGATTATTAAGGGCGAACTCAGCCAATGGCAAGAAGGTCACCCAATCATCCTGATCAGCAGAAACAAAGCATCTCAGATAGGTTTCCAAAGTCTGGTTGGTTCGTTCGGTTTGGCCATTTGTCTGAGGATGGAAAGCCGAAGAAAAAGACAAATCAATGCCCATCTTAGCACAAAAGGACCGCCAAAACCTAGAGACAAACTGGGAACCTCTGTCCGACACAATGTTCTCCGGAATGCCATGCAAACGAACCACATGTTGAAAAAATAATGGCACCAAATCAGAGGAGGAAGGTAATTTAGGCAAGGGTACCAAATGGACCATCTTAGAAAAGCGATCACAAACCACCCAGATGACAGACATCCTTTGAGAGACAGGAAGATCTGAAATAAAATCCATGGAAACATGCGTCCAAGGCCTTTTCGGGACTGGCAAGGGCAAAAGCAACCCACTGGCACGAGAACAGCAGGGCTTAGCCCGAGCATAAGTCCCACAGGACTGCACAAAAGAACGCACATCCTGTGACAAGGAAGGCCACCAAAAGGACCTAGCCACCAAATCTCTGGTCCCAAAAATCCCAGGATGACCAGCCAACACTGAGCAATGAACCTCAGAAATAACTCTGCTAGTCCATCTATCAGGGACAAACAGTTTCTCCGCTGGACAACGGTCACGTCTATCAGCCTGAAACTCCTGCAGCACCCACCGCAAATCAGGGGAGATGGCAGACAGAATTACCCCCTCTTTGAGAATACCAGCCGGCTCAGGGACTCCCAGAGAATCAGGCACAAAACTCCTAGAAAGGGCATCCGCCTTCACATTCTTAGAACCTGGAAGGTATGAGACCACAAAATCAAAACGGGAGAAAAACAGCGACCATTGAGCCTGTCTAGGATTCAACCGCTTGGCAGACTCGAGATAAGTCAGATTTTTGTGATCCGTCAAGACCACCACGCGGTGCTTGGCTCCCTCAAGCCAATGTCGCCACTCCTCGAATGCCCACTTCACAGCTAGCAGCTCCCGATTGCCAACATTATAATTACGCTCAGCAGGCGAAAACTTTCTAGAAAAGAAGGCACATGGCTTCATCACAGAGCCATCAGAACTTCTTTGAGACAAAACAGCCCCTGCTCCAATCTCAGAAGCATCAACCTCGACCTGAAAAGGAAGCGAAACATCTGGCTGACGCAACACAGGGGCCGAAGAAAAACGACGTTTCAGCTCCTGAAAAGCCTCAACGGCTGCAGAGGACCAATTCACCACATCAGCACCTTTCTTTGTCAAATCAGTCAAAGGTTTAACCACACTAGAAAAATTAGCGATGAAGCGACGGTAAAAATTAGCAAAGCCCAGGAATTTCTGGAGGCTCTTCACAGATGTAGGTTGAGTCCAATCATAAATGGCCTAAACTTTAACAGGGTCCATCTCGATAGTAGAAGGAGAAAAAATGAAGCCCAAAAAGGAAACCTTCTGAACTCCGAAGAGACATTTAGACCCCTTCACAAACAAGGAATTAGCATGAAGGACCTGGAATACCATTCTGACCTGTTTCACATGAGACTCCCAATCATCCGAAAAGACCAAAATATCATCCAAATATACAATCATGAATCTATCCAGATACTTTTGGAAGATGTCATGCATAAAGGACTAAAACACAGATGGAGCATTTGAAAGCCCGAATGGCATTACCAGGTACTCAAAATGGCCCTCGGGCGTATTAAATGCTATTTTCCATTCATCGCCCTGTTTAATACGCACAAGGTTATACGCCCCTCGAAGATCTATATTGGTGAACCAACTAGCCCCCTTAATCCGAGCAAACAAATTAGACAGCAGAGGCAAAGGGTACTGAAATTTGACCGTGATTTTATTGAGAAGGCGGTAATCTATACAGGGTCTCAGAGAACCATCCTTCTTGGCCACAAAAAAGAACCCTGCTCCCAACGGTGATGAAGACGGGCGAATATGCCCTTTCTCCAAGGACTCCTTTATATAACTCCGCATAGCGGTGTGCTCTGGCACAGATAAGTTGAAAAGTCGGCCCTTAGGAAACTTACTACCAGGAATCAAATTTATAGCACAATCACAATCCCTATGAGGGGGTAGGACACTGGATTTGGGCTCATCAAATACATCCTGGTAATCCGACAGAAACTCAGGGACTTCAGAAGGAGTGGAAGCAGAAATTGACACCAATGGAACATCGCCATGTACCCCTTGACAACCCCAACTAGACACAGACATTGATTTCCAATCCAATACTGGATTATGAACCTGTAGCCATGGCAAACTCAACACGACCACATCATGCAAATTATGCAACACCAAAAAGCGAATATCTTCCTGATGTGCAGAAGCAATGCACATGGTCAACTGAGTCCAGTACTGAGGTTTATTCTTGGCCAACGGCGTGGTATCAATTCCCCTTAATGGAATAGGATACTGCAAAGGCTCCAAGAAAAAACCACAGCGCCTGGCAAACTCCAAGTCCATCAAATTCAGGGCAGCACCTGAATCCACAAATGCCATAACCGAGTAGGATGACAAAGAGCAAATCAGAGTAACAGACAAAAGAAATTTAGGCTGTACAGTACCAATGGTGACAGACCTAGCAAACCGCTTAGTGCGCTTAGGACGATCAGAGATAGCATGAGTGGGGTCACCACAGTAAAAACACTGTCTATTCTGACGTCTGTGTTCTTGCCGTTCACTTCTGGTCAAAGTTCTATCACATTGCATAAACTCAGGCCTCTGCTCAGAGGACACCGCCAAATGGTGCACAATTTTGCGCTCACTCAAACGCCGATCAATTTGGATGGCCAAGGACATTGATTCGTTCAGACCAGCAGGCGTGGGGAATCCCACCATAACATCCTTAAGGGCTTCAGAAAGACCCTTTCTAAAAATTGCTGCCAGGGCACACTCATTCCATTGAGTAAGCACAGACCATTTTCTAAACTTCTGACAATATATCTCTGCTTCATCCTGACCCTGACACAAAGCTAGCAAGATTTTCTCTGCCTGATCCACTGAATTCGGTTCGTCATAAAGCAATCCAAGCGCCAGAAAAAACGCATCTACATTAAGCAATGCAGGATCTCTTGGCGCAAGGGAGAATGCCCAATCTTGAGGGTCGCCACGCAACAAAGAAATAATAATTTTTACTTGCTGAATGGGGTCACCAGAGGAGCGGGGTTTCAAAGCAAGAAACAGTTTACAATTATTTTTGAAATTCAGAAACTTAGATCTATCCCCAGAAAACAAATCAGGAATTGGAATTCTAGGCTCTAACATCGGATTCTGAACTACATAATCTTGAATGCTTTGTACCCTTGCAGTGAGATGATCCACACAAGAGGACAGACCTTGAATATCCATATCTACACCTGAGTCCTGAACCACCCAGAGGTTAAGGGGAAAAGAGAGACAAAACACACTGCAAAGAAAAAAAATGGGTTCAGAACTTCTCTTATCCCTCTTTTGAGATGCATTAACACTTTGGGCCAGCTGTACTGTTATGGACCTGGTGGTTAGGAGCACCCGGAATGACCTGATGGGTAAACTCAAAATCGGAACAAGCTCTGGGAAGTGGGAACTCTGCTGACCGCAAACCCTACTCCTATCACACACTAGAAATAGCCGTGGAGCGTACCTAACTCTCCCTAGACGCCTCTTCACAGCCTAAGAGCTAACTACCCCTAAAGATAGAAATAGAAGCCTAACCTTGCCTCAGAGAAATTCCCCAAAGGTAAAGGCAGCCCCCCACATATATTGACTGTGAGTTAAGAGGAAAGTCACAAACACAGGAATGAAACAGGTTTTAGCAAAGGAGGCCAGACTTCACTAAATAGTCAGAGGATAGAAAAGGGAACTATGCGGTCAGCACAAAAGACTACAAAAAACCACGCAGAGTAAGCAAAAAGACTCCCCACACCGACTCACGGTGTGGAGGTGCCACTCTGCACCCCCAGAGCTTCCAGCTAGCAAGGGAATATCAGGATAGCAAGCTGGACTAGAAATTAGCAGTACTAAGAACTATATTCAGGAAGCAGTAACAACAAATGCACTAGCAAAGACTTAGCTTCTGCTGGAGTAGACAGGTCCTCAGAGAAGTCCAAGAGAGATCTGAACCAATACTGAAACACTGACAGCTGGCATGAAGTAACGATCTGAATGGAATTAAATAGGGAAGCCAGCATGCAATAAACGAGAGCAGCTGACAAAGCCAACCTCAGTGACCAGCAGTTCCGCTCAAAGCCACCAGAGGGAGTCCAAGAGCAGAACTAACCAAAGTACCATTCATGACCAAAGGAGGGAGTCCGAGAACGGAATTCACAACAGGGTTGGGGCTAAAGTCAGGGTTTGGATTACATTAATGGTTGGGAATAGGGTTTGGGATTAGGGTTAGGGGTGTGTCAGGGTTAGGCGTGTGGTTAGGCTTACCATTGGGATTAGGGTTAGGGGTGTGTTTGGATTAGGGTTTCAGTTATAATTGGGGGGTTTCCACTGTTTAGGAACATCAGGGGCTCTCCAAACGCGACATGGCATCCGATATCAATTCCAGCCAATTCTTCGTTGAAAAAGTAAAACAGTGCTTCTTCTCTTCCGAGCTCTCCCATGCGCCCTACATATGGGGTATCAGGGTGCTTTGGACACATTTGACAACAACTTTTGGGTCCAATTTTTCCTGTTACCCTTGGGAAAATACATCTAGATAAGTTCCTTAGGGGGGTCTAGTTTCCAAAATGGTGTCACTTGTGGGGAGTTTCAACGTTTAGGCACATCAGTGGCTCTCCAATCGCAACATGGCGTCCCATCTCAATTCCTGTCAATTTTGCATTGAAAAGTCAAACGGCGCTCCTTCCCTTCCGAGCTCTCCCATGCGCCCAAACAGTGGTTTACCCCCACATATGGGGTATCAGCGTACTCAGGAAAATTGTACAACAACATTTGGGGTCCAATTTCTTCTCTTACTCTTGGAGAAATAAAAAATTGGGGGCGAAAATATCATTTTTGTGAAAAAATATGATTTTTTATTTTAATGGCTCTGCATTATAAACTTCTGTGAATCGCTTAATGGGTCAAAGTGCTCACGACACATCTAGATAAGTTCCTTAGGGGGTCTACTTTCCAAAATGGTGCCACTTGTGGGGGGTTTCAATGTTTAGGCACATCAGGGGCTCTCCAAATGCAACGTGGCGTCCCATCTCAATTCCAGTCAATTTTGCATTGAAAAGTCAAATGGCGCTCCTTCACTTCTGAGCTCTGCCATGTGCCCGAACAGTGGTTTTCCCCCACATATGGGGTAGAAATACCCCAAATGTGGCTGTACAGTACTGCTTAGCCATACAACAAGACTTGCGAGGGACAGAGCGCTATTGGCGATGGTGGGAAAAAGGTGTACGATGATGAGACACAATTGCCAGAAAGTCAAGACGAGGACCAGGGTGCGGATGTGGAAGATGAGGTGGTGGATAATATAGTAACTGACCCAACCTGGTAGGAGGACATGCAGAGGGAGGACAGCAGCATACAAGGAGACATAGCACTCCAACAAGCAGGAAGAAGCAGTGTGGTGGCCGCAGACAGAAGGCATGCATCCGTTCCCTATAACACCCCAACATGATGGAAGTTGCCAGTCCAACTGTTAGGTCTTCACAAGTCTGGTTGTTTTTCAAAGACTCTGCCGATAACCCCAAACAGGCCATTTGCACCTGATGCCATGTGTTGTGAATTCCGTTCTCGGACTCCCTCCTGTGGTCATGAATGGTACTTTGGTTAGTTCTGCTCTTGGACTCCCTCTGGTGGCTTTGAGCGGAACTGCTGGTCACTGAGGTTGGCTTTGTCAGCTGCTCTCGTTTATTGCTTGCTGGCTTCCCTATTTAACTCCACTCAGATCGTTACTTGATGCCAGCTGTCAATGTTTCAGTATTGGTTCAGATCTCTCTTGGACTTCTCTGAGGACCTGTCCAGCAGAAGCTAAGTCTTTGCTAGTTCATTTGTTGTTACTGCTTCCTGAATATATTTCTTAGTACTGCTAATTTCTAGTCCAGCTCGCTATCATGATATTCTCTTGCTAGCTGGAAGCTCTGGGGTGCAGAGTGGCACCTCCACACCGTGAGTCGGTGTGGGGAGTCTTTTTGCTTACTCTGCGTGGTTTTTTGTAGTCTTTTGTGCTGACCGCTTAGTTCCCTTTTCTATCCTCTGTCTATTTTAGTGAAGTCTGGCCTCCTTTGCTGAAACCTGTTTCATTCCTGTGTTTGTGACTTTCCTCTTAACTCACAGTCAATATATGTGGGGGGCTGCCTTTACCTTTGGGGACTTTCTCTGAGGCAAGGTTAGGCTTCTATTTCTGTCTTTAGGGGTAGTTAGCTCTTAGGCTGTGAAGAGGCGTCTAGGGAGAGTTAGGTACGCTCCACGGCTATTTCTAGTTTGTGTGATAGGAGTAGGGTTTGCGGTCAGCAGAGTTCCCACTTTCCCAGAGCTTGTTCCGATTACTAGTTTACTCATCAGGTCATTCCGGGTGCTCCTAACCTCCAGGTTCATAGCAGCCATGCCTGCATCAGCAGGGTAGCAAAACTACCAGTCTGACCACCACCAGCATGATCAGGCACATGGCAGCAAAGCCCCCGACTTTGTGGGCCAAACCCCAGGCTCCAGGAACAGTGTCTGCGGGTGACACCACTGCTTCTTCCATTGTTGCGCGTGCCAGCCAATCCCTTGTCCATGGTGCATGCAAAGATGACTCGTGCCCTGCATCTGTCATTACCCATAAGTCATCTAGCACCATGATCGAGCACGTCTACGTCTTTGTCCCTGCACAGCCTTCAGTTGTCCATACCCCAGTCATTGGAATGCAAGCGGAAATACGCAGCCAATGCCCCACAGGCCACAGTACTAAATTCACACATTTCTCATCTGCTTGCGCTCAAAATGTTGCCTCTTAGGCTCGTGGAGACAGAAGCTTTCCCCAACCTGATGGCAGTGGCCGTCACAAGGTATTTGGTCCCCAGCCACCACTATGTCTCCCGGTGTGCCGTACCGGCATTACACAAGCATGTGTCCCACAACATTATCTGTGCCCTCAACAATGCTGTTACTGGGAAAGTCCACCTAACCACAGACACATGGACAAATGTTTGTGGGCAGGGATGGTACATCTCACAAATGGCACACTGGGTTAACATAAAGGAAGCCAGGACCCAGTCGGACCTTGGGATGGAACACATCCTCCCGACTCCGAGGATTGTGGGCCCTATGTCAATCCGGGTTGCCCCTACAGTCTACAGCTCCTGCACCTCCTCCTCCTCTTTAGCCTCCATCTCTGAAATTAGTACATCAGTCACAAGCTGGAAGCACTGTCTGTGCCAAGCGGCAACAGGCTGTGCTGAAGCTAATCTGCTTAGGTGACAAACCGCACAATGCTGAACACAATGCTGAAAAGTTGACGATGACTGTGAAAGAGCAGTGAGATTTGTGGCTGACACCACTGAACCTACAGATAGGTATGGTCATGTGTGACAATTGCCAGAGCCTGGTGGCAGCTCTGATGCAAGGTGAGCTCACACACATTCCATGCCTGGCCCATGTGCTTAACCTTGTCGTTCAACGGTTTCTCTAATGCTACCCGGAGCTGCCAGATCTGATTGTGAAAGTACGCTGCCTGTGTGCCCATTTTAGAATGCCAGCTACAGCTTCAGCCGCCATTGCCATGCTTCAGCAGCGTTTGCAGTTTCCGGCTCACCGACTGGTGTGTGATGTCCCCACACATTGGAACTCCACACTGCATATGTTGGAAAGGATTTGTGAGCAGAAGAGGGCAGCATCAACAAGACCATTGTTACACATAAGACCTCAGGAGTGGACATGGATGTCATACATATGTACCATCCTACAAAACTTTGAGGACTCCACCAAGATGGGGAGCAGCAATGAAGTCATAACTAGCGTCACCATCCTGCTTCTCTGCATTCTGAAAAGCTCTCTTCTCACAATGAATGTAGATGCATTGCAGGCGGAGCACGAGGACATGGAGCAAGGAACCATACAGGGGGATTACACACAGCCCAGCCTCATGTTGTCCCAACGTGGATTGGTAGACAATGAGGAAGAGGATGAAGAGTAAGAACAGGAGCTACTTTCATGCGCTATGGACGGTAATACAAGCACAACTGTCATACCGTCTGTTCAGCGTGGATGGCCTGAGGACAGGGAGGAGGAGTACAGCATGGTCAGTCGTCCTGTTGGTGAGGACACGGAAGTCTAGCCGGTTAGCTGTCTGGCATGCATGGCTGACGTTATGTTGCGCTGCCTTTCCCATAACCCTCGCATTATTTAAATTTTTAGTGACACTCATTACTGTTTGTTGACATTTCTAGACCCACTCTACAAGGAGAACTTTCAATCTCTTCTTCCAGAGGCAGACAGGTCTATTAAAATGGTGCAATACCAGAGGGCCCTTTTAGCGGAATTATTAAAAAAATTCCCATCTGAGAACGCTGGCGGCAGACGAAATAGTTCATTGCACCACCAAGAAGTACAGGTGAGAGAGACACTACTCCATTCCAGCAGAGGCAGGGAACACTGGCAAGGTTCTGAGACAGTTTTCTCAGACCCTGCCATTGCCCTGGCTCAGAGCCGTGGGGTACTGTCACAAGGAGGGCAATGTTTGGGAAGATGCTGAGGGAGTACCTTGCTGACCGTACCAACGTCCTCCGTGATTCCTCTGTGCCTTTTTATTATTGGGTATCCAAGCTGGACACGTGGCATGAACTGGCTTTCTACGTCTTAGAGTTCCTTGGCCTGCCCTGCTGCTAGTGTTTTGTCAGAGTGGTTTTTAGTGCCGCTGGTGGAATTATAACCGATAAGCAAATTAAGCCTGTCAACTGAAAATGCTGACAGGCTGACTCTTATAAAAATGAACAAGGTCTGGATTGGGCCAGACTTCTGTACACCACCGAATGATAACAGCAAAACATAACCTCCAATACAGTGTCTTTTTTGGGAGGTGTATTCCCATGTACCTTTTCACACCCACACATGGGTATATGCTTCCTGATTTTAGCTATTTGGTGTTATCCTCCTCCTTCTCCTCATCGTCATCCAACACCATTAGAACAGCAGGGTGAACGTGTTCCGTGATGATCCAGCCACTCTAGTTTTTTGCAACAGTGTTTATGATGCCCGTAAATAATTAAATAAAAAATAAAAAATGTGTACCGCTCAGGGGGAAATGTTTGTCAGCCCATACACTTAGAGTAGGGCATTCCAAGTATGGGAGACACGCTCCTTTAAATTGGGAATAGATTCATAGGAGGATATCCTCCACGTCTCTTCAGACACCACCACAGGAACAGCAGGGTGAACGTGTTCCGTGATGATACAGCCACTCCAGTATTTTGCTATGGTGTTTATGATGCCCATAAATATATATTTTTAAAAAAATTGTAAATGTGTACCCCCCAGAGGGAAATGTTTATCAGCCCATACACTTAGTGTATGGGCATTCCAAGTATATGAGACCCGCTCCCTTAAATTGGGAATAGATTCATAGGAGGATACCCTCCATGTCTCTTCAGACATCACCACTTGAACACCAGGGTGAACGTATTCCGTGATGCAACAGCTACTAAAATTTTTTGACAAGGGTGTTTATGATGCCCGTAAAAATAATAATAAAAAAAAAAATAATGTGTACCTTCCAGGGGGAAATTTTTGTCAGCCCATACACTTAGTGTATGACAATTACAAGTATAGGAGACTGTTGTGATTTTGCTTTTTGCTCCCTCTAGTGGTCATTAGTGATTTGACTCTGGAGCGTCTGTCTTTTCCTATATCCTCACCTGGGCCGTTAGTTCAGGGGCGTTGCTATATAAGCTCCCTGGACCTTCAGTTCAATGCCTGGCATCGTTGAAATCAGAGCTAATCTGTTGTGCTCTTGTCCTCTGATCCTGGTTCCTGTTTTTCAAGCTAAGTCTGCTTCTTTGCTTTTTGCTTTTGTTTTGTTTGGTATTTTTGTCCAGCTTGTTCCTATCTGTATCCTGACCTTTGCTGGAAGCTCTAGGGGGCTGGTGTTCTCCCCCCGGACCGTTAGACGGTTCGGGGGTTCTTGAATCTCCAGCGTGGATTTTTATAGGGTTTTTGTTGACCAGATAAGTTATCTTGCTATATTCTGCTATTAGTAAGCTGGCCTCTCTTTGCTGAACCTGGTTCATTTCTGTGTTTGTCATTTCCTCTTACCTCACCGTTATTATTTGTAGGGGGCTTGTATCTTGCTTTGGGGTCCCTTTCTCTGGAGGCAAGAGAGGTCTTTGTTTTCTTCTCCTAGGGGTAGTTAGATTCTCCGGCTGGCGCGAGTCATCTAGCGATCACCGTAGGCATGATCCCCGGCTACTTCTAGTGTTGGCGTTAGGAGTAGCTATTTGGTCAACCCAGTTACCACAGCCCTATGAGCTGGATTTTTGTATCTTGCAGACTTACACGTTCCTCTGAGACCCTGTCCACTGGGGTCATAACAGTATGCCAGGCCAGTATTAAATGTTTAATGCATTGCAGAAGTGGGATTATAAGAAAGAAAATTTTGAGTTTTTTTTTTCCCTCTCTCATTTTTTTTTTTCTTTTCCCCTTTACCTCAGAGTGGCTTAAGCTTGCTGCAGACATGAATGTCCAGACCTTGATTACAAGTGTGGACCAGCTTGCCGCTCGTGTGCAGGGTATACAAGATTATGTTACCAGAAATCCTAGGTCTGAACCCAAGATTCCGATTCCTGAACTGTTTTCAGGAGACCGATTTAAGTTTAGGAATTTCAGGAATAATTGTAAATTATTTTTGTCCCTGAAACCTTGTTCGTCTGGAGACTCTGCTCAACAAGTAAAAATTGTTATTTCATTCTTACGGGGTGACCCTCAGGATTGGGCTTTTTCGTTGGCGCCAGGAGATCCGGCATTGGCTGATATTGATGCGTTTTTTCTGGCGCTCGGTTTACTTTATGAGGAACCCAATCTTGAGATTCAGGCAGAGAAAGCCTTGCTGGCTATGTCTCAGGGCCAGGACGAGGCTGAGGTGTATTGCCAAAAATTTCGGAAATGGTCCGTGCTGACACATTGGAACGAGTGTGCACTGGCCGCTAATTTTAGAAATGGCCTTTCTGAGGCCATTAAGAATGTTATGGTGGGTTTTCCCATTCCCACAGGTCTGAATGATACCATGTCCCTGGCTATTCAAATTGACCGGCGGTTGCGGGAGCGCAAAACCGCAAATTCCCTCATGTTGTTGTCTGAACAGACACCTGATGTGATGCAATGTGATAGAAAAAACGCAAATTCCCTCATGGTGTTGTCTGAACGGACACCTGATTTGATGCAATGTGATAGAATCCTGACTAGAAATGAGAGGAAAATTCATAGACGCCGGAATGGCTTGTGCTACTACTGTGGTGATTCTACACATGTTATCTCAGCATGCTCTAAACGTATATCTAAGGTTGTTAGTCCTGTCACCGTTGGTAATTTGCATCCTAAGTTTATTCTGTCTGTAACTTTGATTTGCTCACTGTCATCTTATCCTGTCATGGCGTTTGTAGATTCAGGTGCTGCCCTGAGTCTTATGGATCTCTCATTTGCTAAGCGCTGTGGTTTTATTCTTGAACCATTAGAAAATCCTATCCCTCTTAGGGGTATTGATGCTACGCCATTGGCAGAAAATAAGCCGCAGTATTGGACACAGGTTACCATGTGCATGACTCCTGAACACCGCGAGGTGATACGTTTTCTCGTTCTACATAAAATGCATGATTTGGTTGTTTTGGGGCTGCCATGGTTACAGACCCATAATCCAGTCCTTGACTGGAAGGCTATGTCAGTGTCTAGTTGGGGCTGTCGTGGTATTCATGAGGATTCCCTGCCTGTGTCTATTGCTTCTTCTACGCCTTCGGAAGTTCCGGAGTACTTGTCTGATTATCAGGATGTCTTTAGCGAGTCCAGTGCATTGCCTCCTCATAGGGAATGTGACTGTGCAATAGATTTGATTCCAGGCAGTAAATTTCCTAAGGGAAGACTGTTTAATCTGTCGATACCTGAACATACCGCTATGCGTTCATATATCAAGGAGTCTCTGGAGAAAGGACACATCCGTCCGTCTTCTTCCCCTCTCATTCTTTTTTGTGGCTAAAAAGGACGGATCTTTGAGGCCTTGTATTGACTATCGGCTTTTAAATAAGATCACTGTCAAATTTCAGTATCCTTTGCCGCTGTTGTCTGACTTGTTTGCCCGGATTAAAGGTGCCAAGTGGTTTACCAAGATAGACCTTCGTGGTGCGTACAACCTTGTGCGCATTAAGCAAGGGGATGAATGGAAAACCGCATTCAATACGCCCGAAGGTCATTTTGAGTACTTGGTGATGCCTTTTGGGCTCTCTAATGCCCCTTCAGTTTTTCAGTCCTTTATGCATGACATTTTCCGGAACTATCTGGATAAATTTCTGATTGTTTATCTGGATGATATTCTGGTTTTTTCTGATAATTGGGACTCGCATGTGGAGCAGGTCAGGATGGTCTTTAAAATTTTGCGTGAAAATTCTTTGTTTGTCAAGGGCTCAAAGTGTCTTTTTGGTGTACAGAAGGTTCCCTTTTTGGGGTTCATTTTTTCCCCTTCTGCTGTGGAGATGGACCCAGTCAAGGTCCGAGCTATTCTTGATTGGACTCAGCCCTCGTCAGTTAAGAGTCTTCAGAAGTTCTTGGGTTTCGCTAACTTCTACCGTCGTTTTATCGCTAACTTTTCTAGCATTGTGAAACCTTTGACGGATATGACCAAGAAGGGCTCCGATGTGGTTAATTGGGCTCCTGCTGCCGTGGAGGCTTTCCAGGAGTTGAAACGTCGGTTTACTTCGGCGCTTGTTTTGTGCCAGCCTGATGTCTCGCTTCCCTTTCAAGTTGAGGTGGATGCTTCAGAGATTGGAGCAGGGGCCGTTTTGTCGCAGAGAGGCCCTGGTTGCTCTGTTATGAGACCTTGCGCCTTTTTCTCTAGGAAGTTTTCGCCTGCGGAGCGAAATTATGATGTGGGCAATCGGGAGTTGTTGGCCATGAAATGGGCATTTGAGGAGTGGCGTCATTGGCTCGAGGGTGCTAAGCATCATGTGGTGGTCTTGACTGATCACAAAAATCTGATGTATCTCGAGTCTGCTAAACGCCTGAATCCTAGACAGGCCCGCTGGTCATTGTTTTTCTCCCGTTTTGACTTTGTTGTCTCGTATTTACCAGGTTCAAAGAATGTGAAGGCCGATGCTCTTTCCAGGAGCTTTGTGCCTGATGCTCCTGGAGTCGCTGAACCTGTTGGTATTCTTAAGGATGGTATTATCTTGTCAGCTATTTCTCCTGATCTGCGACGTGTGTTGCAGAGATTTCAGGCTGATAGGCCTGATTCTTGTCCACCTGACAGACTGTTTGTGCCTGATAAGTGGACCAGCAGAGTCATTTCCGAGGTTCATTCCTCGGTGTTGGCAGGTCACCCAGGAATTTTTGGCACCAGAGATCTGGTGGCCAGATCCTTTTGGTGGCCTTCCTTGTCTAGGGATGTGCGGTCATTTGTACAGTCCTGTGGGACTTGTGCTCGAGCTAAGCCTTGCTGTTCTCGTGCCAGCGGGTTGCTCTTGCCCTTGCCTGTCCCTAAGAGACCTTGGACACATATCTCCATGGATTTCATTTCTGATCTTCCGGTGTCTCAGGGCATGTCTGTTATCTGGGTGATATGTGATCGCTTCTCCAAGATGGTCCATTTGGTTCCTTTGCCTAAACTGCCTTCCTCTTCCGATCTGGTTCCTGTGTTTTTCCAGAACGTGGTTCGTTTGCACGGCATCCCTGAGAATATTGTGTCAGACAGAGGATCCCAGTTCGTTTCCAGATTCTGGCGATCCTTTTGTAGTAGGATGGGCATTGACTTGTCGTTTTCGTCTGCTTTCCATCCTCAGACTAATGGACAGATGGAGCGAACTAATCAGACTTTGGAGGCTTATTTGAGGTGTTTTGTCTCTGCTGATCAGGACGATTGGGTGACCTTCTTGCCGTTAGCTGAGTTTGCCCTTAATAATCGGGCTAGTTCCGCCACCTTGGTTTCGCCGTTTTTCTGCAACTCTGGTTTCCACCCTCGTTTTTCTTCGGGTCATGTGGAACCTTCTGACTGCCCTGGGGTGGATTCTGTGGTGGATAGGTTGCAGCGGATCTGGAATCTTGTGGTGGACAACTTGAAGTTGTCACAGGAGAGGGCTCAGCGCTTTGCCAACCGCCGCCGCGGTGTGGGTCCCCGACTACGTGTGGGGGATTTGGTGTGGCTTTCTTCGCGCTTTGTTCCTATGAAGGTTTCCTCTCCCAAATTTAAACCTCGTTTTATTGGTCCTTACAAGATATTGGAAATTCTTAATCCTGTATCCTTTCGCCTGGATCTACCTGTGTCGTTTGCTATCCACAACGTGTTTCATAGGTCCTTGTTGCGGCGGTACGTTGTGCCTGTGGTTCCTTCTGCTGAACCTCCTGCTCTGGTGTTGGTTGAGGGCGAGTTGGAGTACGTGGTGGAGAAGATCTTGGATTCTCGTCTCTCCAGGCGGAGGCTTCAGTACCTGGTCAAGTGGAAGGGCTATGGTCAGGAAGATAATTCCTGGGTGGTCGCCTCTGATGTTCATGCGGCCGATTTAGTTCGTGCCTTTCATGCCGCTCATCCTGATCGCCCTGGTGGTCGTGGTGAGGGTTCGGTGACCCCTCACTAAGGGGGGGGTACTGTTGTGATTTTGCTTTTTGCTCCCTCTAGTGGTCATTAGTGATTTGACTCTGGAGCGTCTGTCTTTTCCTATATCCTCACCTGGGCCGTTAGTTCAGGGGCGTTGCTATATAAGCTCCCTGGACCTTCAGTTCAATGCCTGGCATCGTTGAAATCAGAGCTAATCTGTTGTGCTCTTGTCCTCTGATCCTGGTTCCTGTTTTTCAAGCTAAGTCTGCTTCTTTGCTTTTTGCTTTTGTTTTGTTTGGTATTTTTGTCCAGCTTGTTCCTATCTGTATCCTGACCTTTGCTGGAAGCTCTAGGGGGCTGGTGTTCTCCCCCCGGACCGTTAGACGGTTCGGGGGTTCTTGAATCTCCAGCGTGGATTTTTATAGGGTTTTTGTTGACCAGATAAGTTATCTTGCTATATTCTGCTATTAGTAAGCTGGCCTCTCTTTGCTGAACCTGGTTCATTTCTGTGTTTGTCATTTCCTCTTACCTCACCGTTATTATTTGTGGGGGGCTTGTATCTTGCTTTGGGGTCCCTTTCTCTGGAGGCAAGAGAGGTCTTTGTTTTCTTCTCCTAGGGGTAGTTAGATTCTCCGGCTGGCGCGAGTCATCTAGCGATCACCGTAGGCATGATCCCCGGCTACTTCTAGTGTTGGCGTTAGGAGTAGCTATTTGGTCAACCCAGTTACCACAGCCCTATGAGCTGGATTTTTGTATCTTGCAGACTTACACGTTCCTCTGAGACCCTGTCCACTGGGGTCATAACAGGAGACCCACTCCTTTATAATGGGAACATTTTTTAGGAGGCCATCCTCCACATCTCTTTCAGGGGGCATTGGAGTGCCTCCTAATTTTTTGCAGGCCTTGCATTCACTGCATAGGAAAACACTATGGGAAACCCACTTCCTAATAATGGGAACATTGTCTCTTCCAAGGCTTATTGGTGTGCGTGTGAATTTGGTGCAGTGCAGGCCTTGCATTCAATACAAAGGCAAACAGTATGGCAGAACCAAATGAATAATGTGAACTAGGTTTTCCTGTGGCCATCCAGTACGTGGGCTCAAAGGCTTATTGGGGTGCATGTGCATTCAAGGCTTATTGGGGTGCATTTGAATTTGGTGCAGGGCAGGCCTTGCATTCAATGCATAGGCAAACAGTATGGCAGTAACAAATGAATAATGTGAACCAGGTTTTCCTGTGGCCATCCAGTTCGTGGGCTGAAAGGCTTATTGGGGTGCATGTAACTTTGGGTCAGGGCAGGCCTTGCATTCATTGCATAGGCAAACAGTATGGTAGTAACAAATGAATAATGTGATCCAGGTTTTCCTTTGGCCATCCAGTATGTGGGCTCAATGGCTTATTGGGGTGCATGTAACTTTGGGTCAGGGCATGCCTTGCATTCAATGCATAGGCAAATAGTATGGCAGTATCAAATGAATAATATGAACTAGGTTTTCCTGTGGCCATCCAGTATGTGGGCTCAAAGGCTTATTGGGGTGCATGTAACCTTGGGGCAGGGCATGCCTTGCATTCAATGCATAGGCAAACACTATGGGAGACCCACTTTCTTATAATGGTAACATTTTTTCAGGAGGCCCTCCTGTACGTCTAGTGAAAGAGGTGTTGTGGTGCATTCTAATTTTTGCCAGCCCAGCCACTCACTGCATAGGAAAATAACAGTATAGGAGACCCACTGTTTAATAATGGCCCATTAAGAATATTAATGCCACCTGATGCCACTATAAAACTTTAAGGCTGCCGTCACAATAGCAGTATTTGGTCAGTATTTTACATCAGTATTTGTAAGCCAAAACCAGGAGTGGGTGATAAATGCAGAAGTGGTGCATATGTTTCTATTATACTTTTCCTCAAATTGTTCCACTCCTGGTTTTGGCTTACAAATACTGATGTAAAATAATGACCAAATATTGCTAGGGTGATGGCAGCCTAAGAGTCTCTCCTTCATAAATGAAAATGAAACAAAATGTGTCTAATGTGTCACACACCACATGGACAGCTAAGGTTGTTAAATATTACAATGACATTCCCCAGTGAAAGTATTTGTATTGGTTGAAAGCAATGCTAAAGTTGAAAAACGCATCAAAAACGCTATGCGTGATATAGCCAAAGTGGTGGAGGTAAATTTTTCTTGGGGGTCTTTATTTTGCCCTGGAAATTATTACCCTGGAAAGGATGTTCCTTAACATATTTTCCAGGAAAATCTATTTTGGTTTCGTTTTTGTATGTTTTACTGTGTGCCTGTAAAAGTGGGGTCACACTCTGACATCATTGGTCAAAGCTGTGACCCAGGAGTCATAAATGCTTCCAGCGGTCTTCCTAATGATGTTCCTGTGTCATTTGAGCACTGTTCCCATCAATTTCAGATGTTTTTAGACCCTAAAAGGACCCTTGGGGGGATTGCGGCAAAAATGTTTGGGTTTCCCATAGACTTACATTGGACTCGTTGCTCGGGTCGAGTACCCGAGTATTCCAATTTGCTCGACCTGAGCAACGAGCACCCAAGCATTTTTGTGGTCACCCACCACTAATAACGTGTACTGCACAGTATCCGCTGCAGCGTTGGTGTGATTGATTCTCCCTGACGAAGGTGCCAGTAGGCAACGGTACGGGGACTCGCACACTCAGGTTGTTACCATATCAGTGCTCCATGGCTACTACTCTCTCCAGAATAATTAACCAGTATTTCATCATATTGATCTAAGGGTACCGTCTCACAGTGGCACTTTTGTCGCTACGACGGTACGATCCGTGACGTTCCAGCGATATCCATACGATATCGCGGTGTCTGACACGCAGCAGCGATCAGGGACCCTGCTGAGAATCGTACGTCGTAGCAGATCGATTGGAACTTTCTTTCGTCGCTGGATCTCCCGCTGTCATCGCTGGATCGTTGTGTGTGACAGCGATCCAGCGATGCGTTCGCTTGTAACCAGGGTAAACATTGGGTTACTAAGCGCAGGGCCGCGCTTAGTAACCCGATGTTTACCGTGGTTACCAGCGTAAAAGTAAAAAAAAAAAAAACAGTACATACTTACATTCCAATGTCTGTCCCCCGGCGTTCTGCTTCTCTGCACTGTGAGCGCCGGCCAGCCGGAAAGCGAGCACAGCGGTTACGTCACCGCTGTGCTTTCCGGCTGGCGCAGACACAGTGCAGAGAAGTAGAACGCCGGGGGACAGACACCGGAATGTAAGTATGTACTGTTTTTTTTTTTTTTACTTTTACGCTGGTAACCACGGTAAACATCGGGTTACTAAGCACGGCCCTGCGCTTAGTAACCCGATGTTTACCCTGGTTACCTGGGGACTTCGGCATCGTTGGTCGCTGGAGAGCTGTCTGTGTGACAGCTCCCCAGCGACCACACAACCAGTTACCAACGATCACGGCCAGGTCGTATCGCTGGTCGTGATCGTTGGTAAATCGTTATGTGAGACGGTACCCTTATGGTACCACATTTCATGACATTTCATTCCAGGTTTATTTAAATTATTCTGATAATTATATATGCTGCACTTCTGTTGCTTTTTATTGTGTCATGGTGAATTGGCTCTTTATATAGTGTTTGAACAATTGCAATGTTCAATGCTTCATCGTCTAGGTGTATGGCTGTATTAAATCATGCTACATATCCAAACTGGAACGATATTTAATATTATTGTAAATGCCTGAAGAAGGGGTAGTTATTAATTATTGGTTCATCCTTTCCTACCCTTTCTAATTCTTATACCATATGTTTTTTAATTGTTTTTAATTAATATGTCTGTCTGTCTTTTCCAATCTTTTGCTGTTTTTGGACTATCAAATTAGATTACATTTAAACCACATCGCGATCTTTATCAGCAACAATGGCAAGTGTCATTTCCTGTGTCTTTTAAATAATGGTTTATTAGCATGTCAAATGTATGTATGTATGTATGCACGACGTGGTGCCCATACTTCATACTATATATTAAAAGATGGACACATAGATCACAAATAAAGCAGAGAAAAAATAAAAAATAATTAAATAAAAAAAATACTTATTGATTGGAAGACCAGACAATTTATAAACAATTAAAAGCATTTAAAGTGCAGTGTACATCATAAGAATAATTTTTCTTACAGGAAATGTGTGTGCAGGGCAGGGATGACCTATCTGGCAAACTTGTGGCAGCTGGTAACAACATACTGCGGGACAGCCATCAACATCAGTAACAGCTGGAATTGCAGTATTTCAAGAGCTAGTAATTTAGAAATGCTGACATTCAGGCACATGGGTCATGGGTGGTTAGGGTGGAATTTTCTCTTTCTCTCAAGGGTTTGTGGGACTGAGAGCTGAAAAATTCCATGGGACAGTGTTGACATGGTCGATGACATTGCTGATGGTGTTGTTGCCACATCATCTTTTTGCGGGGAGGCAGGTGGCCCCATTGAACGTGATCGAGAAGAAGAGGCCAAGAGCGCAGCAAAAAAGGGAGCAGGAGGAGGCTCAGATTTGTCATGCTTTTTATGATGTGTACTCCACTGCATCTCATGCTTGGATTTGAGATGCCTGATCATGCAGATGGTGCTCAGGATTAGAAAATGTATATCTTGCTTGAGGCTCTGATGGCACAGAGTGCAAATGGCCTACCGCTTGTCTTCACTACATTGGATGAAGAAGTCCCATGCCAGGGAACTCTTTTAAGCTGGCTTTGGGGTGCTTATTCCCTTTGCACAGGGGGCAGTAGAAAATGATGTACTGGCTACGGGTAGGCCGCTGTGCTTTTCCACCCTACTTCCTCTTTTGCTTTGCTGATTGGGAGGCATGACCACCTCCTTTTCCTTTTAACTGCACATGTCACTATAATGCCCTTCAATCCATGTGGGGTCGAGAACCTCATCATTCCCCGCATCATCTTCCAGCCAGTACTTGACTTCTGCCCTCCTTGAGGGTCGGCACACTAAAGAAAGCTGCTGCAGTTGGCATTTGTGTTTACCCATCCCCAGATATGTGCTGGATTGGTACGCTGACCCTGTGCACTGGCCCTCCCATGTATATATCCTCCAACAGAAAGATTAGTTGGGCATCAGTGCACTCAGTCTCTTCCATTTCAGGAGAAGCCAGAAGACTCATCAAACAGCAGAAGAGACTGCTACAAGACTTGTGGCTCAGAATAGATGATTTGCACGGGGATGAGGTGGAAGAACGAAGACTAATATCCTTAGGTGCCAACTGAATGCTTTCTGCAGGGGACTGGGTGTAAAAAATGTGAAAGAACTAGTAGTATTCTCAGCCGTCCAATCCAAGATGGCCTCCACATGTTCTGTCCTCACAATTTATTCTGCGGTACTAGGGCATACTAAATAACGCAGAACGTCCCGTCACTTGCGTGTACCTGAGGAAGGTGTTGCAGTTGGGCATGTAACAGGCGCAGATTGACCACTTCCTCTCCCTGCAGCAGCTACACCATCCCCACCAGCAGCACAACAGCCACGTCCACGTCCCCTATTTGCTGCTTTCCTCATGTTTTTTCCCCTTGAAAAAATCCTCTTATGTAAGAGTCTGGATTTGGATACTCTACTGGATAGGATATAATCAATACAAAAATGCCCAGACTCATATTAATCAGTAAGCCAAGTGCCATCACCTAGCTACCTGTATACCACTCCATTACAATATACTAACAAACGAGAAACATAGGAGTTCCCATGCTCGAGTTCATATGAGTTCATCCAGCAGAGGGTGCATCACCGTGACTCAAGGTAACTACAGGACATTCCCCTGCACTCCATTCATTCCCCGTATTTTTACAGCCACGAGCACAGCTGCTTTAGCAGAGCTCCTGGGTGTAAAATGATTTAACCCCTTCAGATGGATTTACATCGTGGGATGTGCCAGAACGACGGAAGGTATGGGATATTGTTTATTTTTTATTTTTCCTTTTTTACAAAACGAGGGTCTTCAGGTGGATTAAGAGTATAATAAAATATTAAAACACCCTGTGTCTTTATTTCATTAAAGTACTTTGTAATAATGTGTGTGTGTTTTATTAACCATTTCGTACTATTGGATTAATAATGGATAGGTGTCATAATTGACGCCTCTCCATTATTAATCTGGCTTAATGTCACCTTACAATAGCAAGGTGACATTAACCCTTCATTACCCCATATCCCACCGCTACACGGGAGTGGGAAGAGAGTGGCCAAGTGCCAGAATAGGCGCATCTTCCAGATGTGCCTTTTCTGGGGTGGCTGGGGGCAGATGTTTGTAGCCAGGGGGGGCCAATAACCATGGACCCTCTCTAGGCTATTAATATCTGCCCTCAGTCACTGGCTTTACCACTCTGGTGGAGAAAATTTCGCCGGAGCCCACGCCAATTTTTTCCGCGATTTAACCCTTTATTTTACAAGCTAGAGCGTCCAAATTTTGCACATACACACTACTAACATTAGTAGTGCAGAATATGCAAAAAAAAGGGATATGAGATGGTATACTGCATGTAAACCATGTCTCATATCATGTTGGGTTTGGGAAGGAGAGAGGAAAAGCCGGCAATTGAATTACCGGCTTTTCTATAGAACACCGCTGCGTGTTTCTTGCAAGTCACACTGCTGGTCCGTGTGTAATCCGTATTTTTCTCGCCCCCATAGACTTGCATTGGCGTATTTTTTGTGCAATATGCTGACAAACGCAGCATGCTGCGATTTTCTATGGCCATACAATACCGTATATTACGGATGTCATGTGACCGGTTACCAGGGATACTTAAGGTCCTGCAGGAGAGTGCAAACACACCTCCCCTTGAGAAAGCCATGCTGTAAAGCGGGGAAACGTACGTCGGGTTGTGTCCAGTTGCGCATTACGGCACCGGTAAGGTTAACCCTTATTATTTCTGTCTAACACCTATGTTATAACTTTGTACCTACATGGTGGCATGTGAGACGGAGCTATTATGAACTGTGGACATTATCATGCATTAACAATTGGGACAGAACTTGTGCTGTCCTCCCCCTAGAGGTCTTGTGAGGATATGTTTGGACACACTATTGGATAGGGTTATTTACCTCATATATTTTTGGTCCTTTTCGTTGGACGTTCATTTTTATATGGTGCTGTATGTTGCTCATTGGTGTCCTTTACCATCATATATACAGTGGGGCAAAAAAGTATTTAGTCAGTCACCAATAGTGCAAGTTCCACCACTTAAAAAGATGAGAGGCGTCTGTAATTTACATCATAGGTAGACCTCAACTATGGGAGACAAACTGAGAAAAAAAAAATCCAGAAAATCACATTGTCTGTTTTTTTATCATTTTATTTGCATATTATGGTGGAAAATAAGTATTTGGTCAGAAACAAAATTTCATCTCAATACTTTGTAATATATCCTTTGTTGGCAATGACAGAGGTCAAACGTTTTCTGTAAGTCTTCACAAGGTTGCCACACACTGTTGTTGGTATGTTGGCCCATTCCTCCATGCAGATCTCCTCTAGAGCAGTGATGTTTTTGGCTTTTCGCTTGGCAACACGGACTTTCAACTCCCTCCAAAGGTTTTCTATAGGGTTGAGATCTGGAGACTGGCTAGGCCACTCCAGGACCTTGAAATGCTTCTTACGAAGCCACTCCTTCGTTGCCCTGGTGGTGTGCTTTGGATCATTGTCATGTTGAAAGACCCAGCCACGTTTCATCTTCAATGCCCTTGCTGATGGAAGGAGGTTTGCACTCAAAATCTCACGATACATGGCCCCATTCATTCTTTCATGTACCCGGATCAGTCGTCCTGGCCCCTTTGCAGAGAAACAGCCCCAAAGCATGATGTTTCCACCACCATGCTTTACAGTAGGTATGGTGTTTGATGGATGCAACTCAGTATTCTTTTTCCTCCAAACACGACAAGTTGTGTTTCTACCAAACAGTTCCAGTTTGGTTTCATCAGACCATAGGACATTCTCCCAAAACTCCTCTGGATCATCCAAATACTCTCTAGCAAACTTCAGACGGGCCCGGACATGTACTGGCTTAAGCAGTGGGACACGTCTGGCACTGCAGGATCTGAGTCCATGGTGGCGTAGTGTGTTACTTATGGTAGGCCTTGTTACATTGGTCCCAGCTCTCTGCAGTTCATTCACTAGGTCCCCCCCGCGTGGTTCTGGGATTTTTGCTCACCGTTCTTGTGATCATTCTGACCCCACGGGGTGGGATTTTGCGTGGAGCCAGAGATCGAGGGAGATTATCAGTGGTCTTGAATGTCTTCCATTTTCTAATTATTGCTCCCACTGTTGATTTCTTCACTCCAAGCTGGTTGGCTATTGCAGATTCAGTCTTCCCAGCCTGGTGCAGGGCTACAATTTTGTTTCTGGTGTCCTTTGACAGCTCTTTGGTCTTCACCATAGTGGAGTTTGGAGTCAGACTCTTTGAGGGTGTGCACGGGTGTCTTTTTATACTGATAACAAGTTTAAACAGGTGCCATTACTACAGGTAATGAGTGGAGGAAAGAGGAGACTCTTAAAGAAGAAGTTACAGGTCTGTGAGAGCCAGAAATCTTGATTGTTTGTTTCTGACCAAATACTTATTTTCCACCATAATATGCAAATAAAATGATAAAAAAACAGACAATGTGATTTTCTGGATTTTTTTTTCTCAGTTTGTCTCCCATACTTGAGGTCTACCTATGATGTAAATTACAGACGCCTCTCATCTTTTTAAGTGGTTGAACTTGCACTATTGCTGACTGACTAAATACTTTTTTGCCCCACTGTATATATTTTTTTAAATTGTTTGTCAATATACGTGTGATTGTATTAATAAAGATTTGTCATAAGTTTTTCTACCATAAAACTCTTCTATGTTTCTCCTTTGTTGGACAGGATATTATGCCACAGAGCAACAGGTTTTTATGACACAGAGTAATATTTTTTTTTTCAAAGAGTGCAAGCTTTTTATGGAACAAAGCAATTGAATTTTTCTACCACAGAGAACAAGGCTTAAATTGAATTGAGCAATAGGTTTTTTTTTTTTTACAAAAGAAGGTTTTTATGCAACAGAGCAATAGGATTTTTTGCCACAGAGAACAAGGTTTATATGGCATACAGCAGCAGGATTTTATTTGCCAGAGAACAAGGTTTTTACTCAACATCACAATAGCATTTTTTTTCTACAGAGAACAAGATGATATGGCACAGAGCAATATAATTTTCTGCCAGAGAAACTAGGTTTACAGTTGTGTGAAAAAGTGTTTGCTCCCATTCTGATTTCCTATTTTTTGCATGTTTGTCACACTTAAATGTTGAAGACCACCAACCAAATTTATATATTAGACATAGATAACACAAGTAGGCACAAAATTAAGTTTTTAAATTAAGGTTTTTATTATTAAAGGAAAAAGAAATCCAAACCTACAGGGCCCAGACCCTCATCACCAGATGTTAACCCCTGGGGGTAGAGGTGTTCCTAATGAGACCCAGATACACAGACCGGGATGCATGGGGACTGTACTGTGCTGTCAGGGCAGGAAGAGGATGAGGATGAATCTTAGGGCGAGGAGTGGGAGAACAGAGAGGATGATGATGAGGGTACACAGCTGAGTAGCTCAGCAGAGGAGAAGGAAGATGAGGAGGTTACATTGCAGCTATAATAATTTGACTACTACATGCATGCATCGGCATGAGCGTGGTCAACATGTGCTTGTGTGGGAATCTCACTGCACTAAAATGCAGACTAGCTGGTCTCACCAACCACTGGCCATTCTATCAATTGCATCTGCTGCTTCTTCCTACTCTGTCAGCATGACAAGTGTTCTCACTCTGGTCTGTGGCTGGAGAACCTCCACTTGTTTACTCCCTACATGTGGGGTGAGTGACAGCCTGTCAGCTGTCACAGAAGTGGAGATGCCTGCTGTTTTTGTTTCACCAATCACACACAATCTTTCTAAATCCAAAATAACACCATCTCCAGTCTGTTGGCCAAGGAAATGTTGTCTTTCCATCTGGTGGATACAGGCGGTTTCTGAAATCTGATGGCTGTCACAATCCCTTAGTACCAGTTGCTCAGTCGCCATTTCTTCTCTAAGAAAGCTGTGCCGTGTGCCGGTGCTAAACTAGAATGTCACAGAGAACATCACCCATTCCTTGAAAAAACCTATGTCTGCCAGAGTGCATTTCACCTCTGACACCATTGTTAGCAAACATGGCCAGGGGTGTTACATCTTGCAGACTGGGCACTGAGTGACTCTGGTGGTTGTGGGGGCAGGTGGTCAATCTCTGTATTTAACCCTGCCTCCACTGCTTCTGCTACTCCACCACATCTACGGCCTCCACCTGCACTATCAATCCCTACCTTAATTAGACCCGCATTGCAACAGTGCAGAGAGAATCCCCCCTCCTCTGTACTGCACAGGCAGTGTTTAAATTATTATGAATTGGAGGTCGTAGTCACACAGCTTAAGAGTTGTGGACAGCTATCCAGGTAAAGTTGGAGCAAACAGTGTCTCCACTGAACCCGGAGCCAGGGAAGGCCATGTGCATTAATGGTGGCGGCCTTACAATAGGCAACCTCACATGTGCCTTAACTGGGTGATAAAGCAATTTTTCCACCACCATCCTGGCCTGGATGCACTGCTGCAGAAGGCATGGTCGCTCACTTCTGTCGTTCGCACCCCGCAGGTCATCGACTTGCATTGCTACAGAGGTCTACCAGTTAACCATTTGATGTGAGCTGTGTTGACATGGTGGAATTCCACTCTGCACATGTTACAGCTACTGTTAAAGCAGCTACTAGCCCTTGTGCAGTAAGTCCTTTTGTATAGACCAAGGGAATGAACGTGCTGCAAATCATGCTTGCAGAATGGATATACAGTAGATGAAGAACCTCTGCATCCTTTTGCGCAGTTTTGAAATGGCTTCTAAAAAGGTTAGCGCTGATGATGCCATTATCAGCATTACTATTCCGGTCATCTACATGCTGGAGCATACTTTGAATAATCTGCGAGAGGAGATGGGTGCCCCAGATGAAGAGATGGAAGCAGAAGGGATAACAGTATCTCTAAGTC
Organism: Ranitomeya variabilis; assembly: GCF_051348905.1. Lineage (NCBI taxonomy): Eukaryota > Metazoa > Chordata > Amphibia > Anura > Dendrobatidae > Ranitomeya > Ranitomeya variabilis. The sequence goes on from NC_135234.1 coordinate 440,526,082, forward strand.
CCGGGTTGTCTTCACACAGGCGGGTGTATTTGGGAGGGTGGATTACAGTGATTGAAGGTAGCTCATTGTACCAGACAAACTGAAGTGAAGGTGCAAGAGCCAAGGAACAAATGAAGGAGGAAGACGTGTTGGACGTGCAACTGTCAGGAGATGAAGAGGATAATGATCCCTCTCTGTTGTCCATGTCTGCTGGGAGTGGACAGATGAAGCAAGTTTCCGTGTTACCTCACCACCAGCACACCATGGACTTGGATCTCATGGAAGCTCCCAACATATGAGCGCCTTCTTGCTTCAACTTGACACCCATACTCTTAGGATTAGAAATAGTGCTGAATAGTGTTGAGCGATACTTTCCGATATCGGAAAGTATCGGTATCGGAAAGTATCGGCCGATACCGTCACAGTATCGGAATCCAATCCGATACCGATACCCGATCCCAATGCAAGTCAATGGGACGAAAATATCGGAATTAAAATAAACCCTTTATACACTTGTAGGTTCATTCTACATGAAGGAAAACAACTAAGAATATTGTAGGATGTATTGGGGGACGTGGCGGAGATATTAAAGGGACAGAGGTTTAGCCCAATGTAATAGAATAGCAGGATTTTTTATTTTTTTTTATGAAGTTCGGCGTTAGAAAGAATTTGACTATGTTTTTTTTTTTTTTTTTTATGTCAGATATTGATGTTTCACTACTTCCACGCCCTTCACCTTCTTTTTTACTTCTCCCACGCTTTCTTCTTAATTATCCTCATCATCAGCTTCTTTGACATCAACTTCTTCACCTTATTCATCTTCTTCTTCATCTTCTACCTATTATTTTTTGGGTTACATTGTTCATATTCTTTTTATTTTACTATTATCTTCATCATATTCAACTTCTTCATCATATTCTTATTTGTGACAGGCATTCCCGTAGTTGTTATCTATAAAAGTTTGAAGATTACACCTTCCGTTCTGCCTGTCACAAAACAGTTACATTTGTCCGCGTTCAGTTTGGCCTGCAGCATCAGGCTTTATCCAGGGGCACCACGAGGAGGAACGGACTCACCCCCATACACTGCTTAGTCTTCTTCTGCTTATAATTTAGATAATATTTTTTGCTCTGATATTTAGTGTTATGCTTAATGTTCTTCTGCTCTTTGTTCTGCAGCCTCTTGTTCTTCTGCTTCTCGGTCTTCCAGGTCGTCGTCGTCTCCAGGGTCGTCGTCTCCGGGGTCGTCGTCATCGGGGTGGTCTTCAGGGTCGTCGTCTCCGGGGTCGTCGTCATCGGGGTGGTCTTCGGGGTCATCGTCTCCAGGGTCGTCGTCATCACGGTGGTTGTCGTCTCTGGTGTCGTCGTCATCTTAGGGGTGGTCTTCTGGGTCATTGTGTTTAGTCTCTTGAACTTGGAAATGTAGCAGAAGGTACAAGAAGGCTGAGAAAATGCCGAGAACCAGCTGATGGAACTGGAACTCGGATGGCTACCCGAAGGTCCAAGAGCCAATGGAACTACCGAGGACCAGCTGACGTTACTGGAACCCGGTTACTAAGCAGGAGGTACCTGTGCTGAAAGCACTACCAAGGACCACCTGACGTTGGTGGAACTCGGATACCCAGAGGGAGGCACCTAAGCCAAAGGCTCTGCCCGGAATCAGCTGACGGTACTGGAACCAGGATGGGGAGCAGAAGGTACAAGAGCAAAAGACACTGCCGAGAACCAGCTGACGGTGCTGGAACCCGGATGGGTAGCCGAAGGTCCAAGAGCCAATGGAACTACCGAGGACCAGCTGACGTTACTGGAACCCGGTTACTAAGCAGGAGGTACCCGTGCCTGAAAGCACTACCAAGGACCACCTGACGTTGGTGGAACTCGGATACCAAAGGGAGGCACCTAAGCCAAAGGCTCTGCCCGGAACCAGCTGACGGTACTGGAACCAGGATGGGGAGCAGAAGGTACAAGAGCAAGTGTCTGCGTGGCTTTTGCAGGACACGATGCCGGCTGCACAGCAGGGGAACAGCTGGCGGTGCTGGACCCCACTGACACATTGGCGAGGTGTTTTTCTCTGTGCAGCTAGCACATCTGGGCCCCAACTGGCGGTTTGTTAGAGCCCAGGGTCAGCAGGAGGAGGAGCAGGAGGAGGAGGAGCAGGGGGAGGGGAGTGTAGGCCGAAGCCTGCACTGGCGGCAGCTTTGGGTCTGTTGTGTCTGCGTGGCTTTTGCAGGACACGTTGCCGGCTACACAGCAGGGGAACAGCTGGCGGTGCTGGACCCCACTGACACATTGGCGAGGTGTTTGGCTCTGTGCAGCCAGCACTTCCGGACAGCAACTAGCGTTGTTGGAGCCCGGGCTCTGCAGCTGGAGCAGAGTGTAGGCCGAAGCCTAATTGAACCGATTTCAAAAGTCACCTTTAACCCCCCCTCAGGGGTTACAAAGTAGAAGAGCCACAGCTTATGCAGCAGCAGTGCTGCGCAAGTCAAAGGTTGCTCTTGTAATTTTTCTCCTTGCACACGCTGAATGGAACACGTATAACATTCAGCCCTTTATACAGTCAAACTGTGTAATGGAGGCGCGAGTTCCCTTTGTAATGAGACGCAGCACAGGTGTCAAGAATCCCACCTTGGTGCTGGGTGCAGCCTCCCGAGCGTTGTTATTTGCTGTACAGGAGTCTGCGCTGTCGTGTTATCCCCTGGCCTAGCGCCGTTAGCGCTGCCCATCTTCTGGCATCATGTAATGTCGGCCGGTGCGGTTCGCGATGACCATGAATCCCAGCCCCGCAGTGTCTTAACATTGTTAAAACACTGCGGGGCTGGGATTCAGGGCCTGGCGCAGCACATATGTTGGCCTCTCACACTCGGGTCCTTACACCCGCTTCAGACTGTGCGGCGTCATCTGATCCCTTATCGCATGCCACGGCCATGAAGCCGCACAGTCCGAAGAAGGCGGAAGGAGAGGAGGGACAGGCGAACTGATGCACTGATCCTGCCCATGAATCACACCCTCGCAGTCCCAATAAATAAGACACCGAGGGGCGTTGTGTGGGTCAGGGCGGCCGCAGAGGCGCAGCCAGCCAAACAATGATGCCAGAAGACGGGCAGCGCTACCAAGGGGGTTGCAGCGTGTCATTACAAAGGAAAGTCACACCACCGGGACGGTTAAATGGTCACACAGAGGACACATTTCAGACGTGTTTTCAGTTCCACATGTGCGAGGAGAATACGTTTCTGAGCCACCTTGCACACATGCAGCATTACCGCTGTACAAGGTGGCTGGATAACGTAAAAACGCCTGGGGGAGGGGGGACAGGTTCCCTTCAATTTCAGTTCTTGTGTCTGCGTGGCTTTTGCAGGACACGTTGCCGGCTGCACAGCAGGGGAACAGCTGGCGGTGCTGGACCCCACTGACACATTGGCTGGTGTTTTTCTCTGTGCAGCTAGCACATCTGGGCCCCAACTGGCGGTGTGTTAGAGCCCAGGGTCAGCAGGAGGAGGAGCAGGAGTAGGAGGAGCAGGGGGAGGGGAGTGTAGGCCGAAGCCTGCACTGGCGGCAGCTTTGGGTCTGTTGTGTCTGCGTGGCTTTTGCAGGACACGTTGCCGGCTACACAGCAGGGGAACAGCTGGCGGTGCTGGACCCCACTGACACATTGGCGAGGTGTTTGGCTCTGTGCAGCCAGCACTTCCGGACAGCAACTAGCGTTGTTGGAGCCCGGGCTCTGCAGGTGGAGCAGAGTGTAGGCCGAAGCCTAATTGAACCGATTTCAAAAGTCACCTTTAACCCCCCCTCAGGGGTTACAAAGTAGAAGAGCCACAGCTTATGCAGCAGCAGTGCTGCGCAAGTCAAAGGTTGCTCTTGTAATTTTTCTCCTTGCACACGCTGAATGGAACACGTATAACATTCAGCCCTTTATACAGTCAAACTGTGTAATGGAGGCGCGAGTTCCCTTTGTAATGAGACGCAGCACAGGTGTCAAGAATCCCACCTTGGTGCTGGGTGCAGCCTCCCGAGCGTTGTTATTTGCTGTACAGGAGTCTGCGCTGTCGTGTTATCCCCTGGCCTAGCGCCGTTAGCGCTGCCCATCTTCTGGCATCATGTAATGTCGGCCGGTGCGGTTCGCGATGACCATGAATCCCAGCCCCGCAGTGTCTTAACATTGTTAAAACACTGCGGGGCTGGGATTCAGGGCCTGGCGCAGCACATATGTTGGCCTCTCACACTCGGGTCCTTACACCCGCTTCAGACTGTGCGGCGTCATCTGATCCCTTATCGCATGCCACGGCCATGAAGCCGCACAGTCCGAAGAAGGCGGAAGGAGAGGAGGGACAGGCGAACTGATGCACTGATCCTGCCCATGAATCACACCCTCGCAGTCCCAATAAATAAGACACCGAGGGGCGTTGTGTGGGTCAGGGCGGCCGCAGAGGCGCAGCCAGCCAAACAATGATGCCAGAAGACGGGCAGCGCTACCAAGGGGGTTGCAGCGTGTCATTACAAAGGAAAGTCACACCACCGGGACGGTTAAATGGTCACACAGAGGACACATTTCAGACGTGTTTTCAGTTCCACATGTGCGAGGAGAATACGTTTCTGAGCCACCTTGCACACATGCAGCATTACCGCTGTACAAGGTGGCTGGATAACGTAAAAACGCCTGGGGGAGGGGGGACAGGTTCCCTTCAATTTCAGTTCTTGTGTCTGCGTGGCTTTTGCAGGACACGTTGCCGGCTGCACAGCAGGGGAACAGCTGGCGGTGCTGGACCCCACTGACACATTGGCTGGTGTTTTTCTCTGTGCAGCTAGCACATCTGGGCCCCAACTGGCGGTGTGTTAGAGCCCAGGGTCAGCAGGAGGAGGAGCAGGAGGAGGAGGAGCAGGGGGAGGGGAGTGTAGGCCGAAGCCTGCACTGGCGGCAGCTTTGGGTCTGTTGTGTCTGCGTGGCTTTTGCAGGACACGTTGCCGGCTACACAGCAGGGGAACAGCTGGCGGTGCTGGACCCCACTGACACATTGGCGAGGTGTTTGGCTCTGTGCAGCCAGCACTTCCGGACAGCAACTAGCGTTGTTGGAGCCCGGGCTCTGCAGGTGGAGCAGAGTGTAGGCCGAAGCCTAATTGAACCGATTTCAAAAGTCACCTTTAACCCCCCCTCAGGGGTTACAAAGTAGAAGAGCCACAGCTTATGCAGCAGCAGTGCTGCGCAAGTCAAAGGTTGCTCTTGTAATTTTTCTCCTTGCACACGCTGAATGGAACACGTATAACATTCAGCCCTTTATACAGTCAAACTGTGTAATGGAGGCGCGAGTTCCCTTTGTAATGAGACGCAGCACAGGTGTCAAGAATCCCACCTTGGTGCTGGGTGCAGCCTCCCGAGCGTTGTTATTTGCTGTACAGGAGTCTGCGCTGTCGTGTTATCCCCTGGCCTAGCGCCGTTAGCGCTGCCCATCTTCTGGCATCATGTAATGTCGGCCGGTGCGGTTCGCGATGACCATGAATCCCAGCCCCGCAGTGTCTTAACATTGTTAAAACACTGCGGGGCTGGGATTCAGGGCCTGGCGCAGCACATATGTTGGCCTCTCACACTCGGGTCCTTACACCCGCTTCAGACTGTGCGGCGTCATCTGATCCCTTATCGCATGCCACGGCCATGAAGCCGCACAGTCCGAAGAAGGCGGAAGGAGAGGAGGGACAGGCGAACTGATGCACTGATCCTGCCCATGAATCACACCCTCGCAGTCCCAATAAATAAGACACCGAGGGGCGTTGTGTGGGTCAGGGCGGCCGCAGAGGCGCAGCCAGCCAAACAATGATGCCAGAAGACGGGCAGCGCTACCAAGGGGGTTGCAGCGTGTCATTACAAAGGAAAGTCACACCACCGGGACGGTTAAATGGTCACACAGAGGACACATTTCAGACGTGTTTTCAGTTCCACATGTGCGAGGAGAATACGTTTCTGAGCCACCTTGCACACATGCAGCATTACCGCTGTACAAGGTGGCTGGATAACGTAAAAACGCCTGGGGGAGGGGGGACAGGTTCCCTTCAATTTCAGTTCTTGTGTCTGCGTGGCTTTTGCAGGACACGTTGCCGGCTGCACAGCAGGGGAACAGCTGGCGGTGCTGGACCCCACTGACACATTGGCTGGTGTTTTTCTCTGTGCAGCTAGCACATCTGGGCCCCAACTGGCGGTGTGTTAGAGCCCAGGGTCAGCAGGAGGAGGAGCAGGAGGAGGAGGAGCAGGGGGAGGGGAGTGTAGGCCGAAGCCTGCACTGGCGGCAGCTTTGGGTCTGTTGTGTCTGCGTGGCTTTTGCAGGACACGTTGCCGGCTACACAGCAGGGGAACAGCTGGCGGTGCTGGACCCCACTGACACATTGGCGAGGTGTTTGGCTCTGTGCAGCCAGCACTTCCGGACAGCAACTAGCGTTGTTGGAGCCCGGGCTCTGCAGCTGGAGCAGAGTGTAGGCCGAAGCCTAATTGAACCGATTTCAAAAGTCACCTTTAACCCCCCCTCAGGGGTTACAAAGTAGAAGAGCCACAGCTTATGCAGCAGCAGTGCTGCGCAAGTCAAAGGTTGCTCTTGTAATTTTTCTCCTTGCACACGCTGAATGGAACACGTATAACATTCAGCCCTTTATACAGTCAAACTGTGTAATGGAGGCGCGAGTTCCCTTTGTAATGAGACGCAGCACAGGTGTCAAGAATCCCACCTTGGTGCTGGGTGCAGCCTCCCGAGCGTTGTTATTTGCTGTACAGGAGTCTGCGCTGTCGTGTTATCCCCTGGCCTAGCGCCGTTAGCGCTGCCCATCTTCTGGCATCATGTAATGTCGGCCGGTGCGGTTCGCGATGACCATGAATCCCAGCCCCGCAGTGTCTTAACATTGTTAAAACACTGCGGGGCTGGGATTCAGGGCCTGGCGCAGCACATATGTTGGCCTCTCACACTCGGGTCCTTACACCCGCTTCAGACTGTGCGGCGTCATCTGATCCCTTATCGCATGCCACGGCCATGAAGCCGCACAGTCCGAAGAAGGCGGAAGGAGAGGAGGGACAGGCGAACTGATGCACTGATCCTGCCCATGAATCACACCCTCGCAGTCCCAATAAATAAGACACCGAGGGGCGTTGTGTGGGTCAGGGCGGCCGCAGAGGCGCAGCCAGCCAAACAATGATGCCAGAAGACGGGCAGCGCTACCAAGGGGGTTGCAGCGTGTCATTACAAAGGAAAGTCACACCACCGGGACGGTTAAATGGTCACACAGAGGACACATTTCAGACGTGTTTTCAGTTCCACATGTGCGAGGAGAATACGTTTCTGAGCCACCTTGCACACATGCAGCATTACCGCTGTACAAGGTGGCTGGATAACGTAAAAACGCCTGGGGGAGGGGGGACAGGTTCCCTTCAATTTCAGTTCTTGTGTCTGCGTGGCTTTTGCAGGACACGTTGCCGGCTGCACAGCAGGGGAACAGCTGGCGGTGCTGGACCCCACTGACACATTGGCTGGTGTTTTTCTCTGTGCAGCTAGCACATCTGGGCCCCAACTGGCGGTGTGTTAGAGCCCAGGGTCAGCAGGAGGAGGAGCAGGAGGAGGAGGAGCAGGGGGAGGGGAGTGTAGGCCGAAGCCTGCACTGGCGGCAGCTTTGGGTCTGTTGTGTCTGCGTGGCTTTTGCAGGACACGTTGCCGGCTACACAGCAGGGGAACAGCTGGCGGTGCTGGACCCCACTGACACATTGGCGAGGTGTTTGGCTCTGTGCAGCCAGCACTTCCGGACAGCAACTAGCGTTGTTGGAGCCCGGGCTCTGCAGGTGGAGCAGAGTGTAGGCCGAAGCCTAATTGAACCGATTTCAAAAGTCACCTTTAACCCCCCCTCAGGGGTTACAAAGTAGAAGAGCCACAGCTTATGCAGCAGCAGTGCTGCGCAAGTCAAAGGTTGCTCTTGTAATTTTTCTCCTTGCACACGCTGAATGGAACACGTATAACATTCAGCCCTTTATACAGTCAAACTGTGTAATGGAGGCGCGAGTTCCCTTTGTAATGAGACGCAGCACAGGTGTCAAGAATCCCACCTTGGTGCTGGGTGCAGCCTCCCGAGCGTTGTTATTTGCTGTACAGGAGTCTGCGCTGTCGTGTTATCCCCTGGCCTAGCGCCGTTAGCGCTGCCCATCTTCTGGCATCATGTAATGTCGGCCGGTGCGGTTCGCGATGACCATGAATCCCAGCCCCGCAGTGTCTTAACATTGTTAAAACACTGCGGGGCTGGGATTCAGGGCCTGGCGCAGCACATATGTTGGCCTCTCACACTCGGGTCCTTACACCCGCTTCAGACTGTGCGGCGTCATCTGATCCCTTATCGCATGCCACGGCCATGAAGCCGCACAGTCCGAAGAAGGCGGAAGGAGAGGAGGGACAGGCGAACTGATGCACTGATCCTGCCCATGAATCACACCCTCGCAGTCCCAATAAATAAGACACCGAGGGGCGTTGTGTGGGTCAGGGCGGCCGCAGAGGCGCAGCCAGCCAAACAATGATGCCAGAAGACGGGCAGCGCTACCAAGGGGGTTGCAGCGTGTCATTACAAAGGAAAGTCACACCACCGGGACGGTTAAATGGTCACACAGAGGACACATTTCAGACGTGTTTTCAGTTCCACATGTGCGAGGAGAATACGTTTCTGAGCCACCTTGCACACATGCAGCATTACCGCTGTACAAGGTGGCTGGATAACGTAAAAACGCCTGGGGGAGGGGGGACAGGTTCCCTTCAATTTCAGTTCTTGTGTCTGCGTGGCTTTTGCAGGACACGTTGCCGGCTGCACAGCAGGGGAACAGCTGGCGGTGCTGGACCCCACTGACACATTGGCTGGTGTTTTTCTCTGTGCAGCTAGCACATCTGGGCCCCAACTGGCGGTGTGTTAGAGCCCAGGGTCAGCAGGAGGAGGAGCAGGAGGAGGAGGAGCAGGGGGAGGGGAGTGTAGGCCGAAGCCTGCACTGGCGGCAGCTTTGGGTCTGTTGTGTCTGCGTGGCTTTTGCAGGACACGTTGCCGGCTACACAGCAGGGGAACAGCTGGCGGTGCTGGACCCCACTGACACATTGGCGAGGTGTTTGGCTCTGTGCAGCCAGCACTTCCGGACAGCAACTAGCGTTGTTGGAGCCCGGGCTCTGCAGGTGGAGCAGAGTGTAGGCCGAAGCCTAATTGAACCGATTTCAAAAGTCACCTTTAACCCCCCCTCAGGGGTTACAAAGTAGAAGAGCCACAGCTTATGCAGCAGCAGTGCTGCGCAAGTCAAAGGTTGCTCTTGTAATTTTTCTCCTTGCACACGCTGAATGGAACACGTATAACATTCAGCCCTTTATACAGTCAAACTGTGTAATGGAGGCGCGAGTTCCCTTTGTAATGAGACGCAGCACAGGTGTCAAGAATCCCACCTTGGTGCTGGGTGCAGCCTCCCGAGCGTTGTTATTTGCTGTACAGGAGTCTGCGCTGTCGTGTTATCCCCTGGCCTAGCGCCGTTAGCGCTGCCCATCTTCTGGCATCATGTAATGTCGGCCGGTGCGGTTCGCGATGACCATGAATCCCAGCCCCGCAGTGTCTTAACATTGTTAAAACACTGCGGGGCTGGGATTCAGGGCCTGGCGCAGCACATATGTTGGCCTCTCACACTCGGGTCCTTACACCCGCTTCAGACTGTGCGGCGTCATCTGATCCCTTATCGCATGCCACGGCCATGAAGCCGCACAGTCCGAAGAAGGCGGAAGGAGAGGAGGGACAGGCGAACTGATGCACTGATCCTGCCCATGAATCACACCCTCGCAGTCCCAATAAATAAGACACCGAGGGGCGTTGTGTGGGTCAGGGCGGCCGCAGAGGCGCAGCCAGCCAAACAATGATGCCAGAAGACGGGCAGCGCTACCAAGGGGGTTGCAGCGTGTCATTACAAAGGAAAGTCACACCACCGGGACGGTTAAATGGTCACACAGAGGACACATTTCAGACGTGTTTTCAGTTCCACATGTGCGAGGAGAATACGTTTCTGAGCCACCTTGCACACATGCAGCATTACCGCTGTACAAGGTGGCTGGATAACGTAAAAACGCCTGGGGGAGGGGGGACAGGTTCCCTTCAATTTCAGTTCTTGTGTCTGCGTGGCTTTTGCAGGACACGTTGCCGGCTGCACAGCAGGGGAACAGCTGGCGGTGCTGGACCCCACTGACACATTGGCTGGTGTTTTTCTCTGTGCAGCTAGCACATCTGGGCCCCAACTGGCGGTGTGTTAGAGCCCAGGGTCAGCAGGAGGAGGAGCAGGAGGAGGAGGAGCAGGGGGAGGGGAGTGTAGGCCGAAGCCTGCACTGGCGGCAGCTTTGGGTCTGTTGTGTCTGCGTGGCTTTTGCAGGACACGTTGCCGGCTACACAGCAGGGGAACAGCTGGCGGTGCTGGACCCCACTGACACATTGGCGAGGTGTTTGGCTCTGTGCAGCCAGCACATCTGGGCCCCAACTGGCGGTGTTAGAGCCCAGGGTCAGCAGGAGGAGCAGGGGGAGCGGAGTGCAGGCCGAAGCCTGCACTGGAGCAAGTTGAAAGGAAACCTTTAACCCCCCCCCCCAGGCGTTTGTAGCTGGAAGAGCCATCGTGTACAGCACTAATGCTGGAAAAGGTAAACTTAGCTCTTTTAATTATGGTCCTTGCAGATGCTGAACCTAACACTTATGAAATGTGTCCCCTCACAGCGTTCAACCGTCCGGTCGGTGGAACTTTCCTTTGTCATGTGACGCAGCACAGCCGTCATTTTTACCCCCTTGTCGCCGTGCGCCGCCTCCTCAGCGTTGTTTGAATCTGTCCCGGAGCCTGCGCTGTTAGGTTACCCCTTGGCCATGCACACATTTTGCGCTGCCCGTCTTCTGACATCATTTGCTGTCAGGCTGGCTGCGCCTGTGCGGGTGCGCTGTCCGAGATTCAGCCTCGCGGTGTCGTCTAATGTAATCCCACCGCGGGCCTGGGATCCGTGTCCATGCGCAGTGCATATCCTCGCCTCTCACTCCCCTCCCTACGGCTTCTAAAGACTGTGCGGTGTCACGGCCGTGGCATGCTATTAGGGACCAGCTGACACCGAACAGTCTTTAGAAGCCGTAGGGAGGGGAGTGAGAGGCGAGGATATGCACTGCGCATGGACACGGATCCCAGGCCCGCGGTGGGATTACATTAGACGACACCGCGAGGCTGAATCTCGGACAGCGCACCCGCACAGGCGCAGCCAGCCTGACAGCAAATGATGTCAGAAGACGGGCAGCGCAAAATGTGTGCATGGCCAAGGGGTAACCTAACAGCGCAGGCTCCGGGACAGATTCAAACAACGCTGAGGAGGCGGCGCACGGCGACAAGGGGGTAAAAATGACGGCTGTGCTGCGTCACATGACAAAGGAAAGTTCCACCGACCGGACGGTTGAACGCTGTGAGGGGACACATTTCATAAGTGTTAGGTTCAGCATATGCAAGGAGCACCACGAAAAGAGGCACTTTTTCCCTTTGCATCATTACTGCTGCACAAGGTGGCTCCTTCAGTAACAAACGCATGGGGGGGGGGGGGACAGGTTCCCTTAAATTTAACTTGTTGTGCCTGCGTGGTGGTCGCAGTACACGTTGCCGTATACACAGCAGGGGAACAGCTGGCGGTGCTGAACCCCACTAACACATAGGCGAGGTGTTTGGCTCTGTGCGTACAGCACTTCTGGACGGCAACTGGCGGTGTTGGAGCCCAGGGACAGGTGGAGGAGGAGGAGGTTGGAGGAGGTAGGAGGGATTGCCACACACACAGCAGGGGAACAGCTGACGTTACTGAACCCCAATAACAGAGGAGGGACTGTTGACTGTGCGTACAGCACTTCTGGACGGCAACTGGCGGTGTTGGAGCCCAGGGACAGGTGGAGGAGGAGGAGGTTGGAGGAGGTTGGAGGAGGTAGGAGGGATTGCCACACACACAGCAGGGGAACAGCTGACGTTACTGAACCCCAAGAACAGAGGAGGGACTGTTGACTGTGCGTACAGCACTTCTGGACGGCAACAGGCAGTGTTGGAGCCCAGGGACAGGTGGAGGAGGAGGAGGTTGGAGGAGGTAGGAGGGATTGCCACACACACAGCAGGGGAACAGCTGACGTTACTGAACCCCAATAACAGAGGAGGGACTGTTGACTGTGCGTACAGCACTTCTGGACGGCAACTGGCGGTGTTGGAGCCCAGGGACAGGTGGAGGAGGAGGAGGTTGGAGGAGGTTGGAGGAGGTAGGAGGGATTGCCACACACACAGCAGGGGAACAGCTGACGTTACTGATCCCCAATAACAGAGGAGGGACTGTTGACTGTGCGTACAGCACTTCTGGACGGCAACTGGCAGTGTTGGAGCCCAGGGACAGGTGGAGGGGGAGGAGGTTGGAGGAGGTAGGAGGGATTGCCACACACACAGCAGGGGAACAGCTGACGTTACTGAACCCCAATAACAGAGGAGGGACTGTTGACTGTGCGTACAGCACTTCTGGACGGCAACTGGCGGTGTTGGAGCCCAGGGACAGGTGGAGGAGGAGGAGGTTGGAGGAGGTTGGAGGAGGTAGGAGGGATTGCCACACACACAGCAGGGGAACAGCTGACGTTACTGAACCCCAATAACAGAGGAGGGACTGTTGACTGTGCGTACAGCACTTCTGGACGGCAACTGGCGGTGTTGGAGCCCAGGGACAGGTGGAGGAGGAGGAGGTTGGAGGAGGTTGGAGGAGGTAGGAGGGATTGCCACACACACAGCAGGGGAACAGCTGACGTTACTGAACCCCAATAACAGAGGAGGGACTGTTGACTGTGCGTACAGCACTTCTGGACGGCAACTGGCAGTGTTGGAGCCCAGGGACAGGTGGAGGAGGAGGAGGTTGGAGGAGGTAGGAGGGATTGCCACACACACAGCAGGGGAACAGCTGACGTTACTGAACCCCAATAACAGAGGAGGGACTGTTGACTGTGCGTACAGCACTTCTGGACGGCAACTGGCGGTGTTGGAGCCCAGGGACAGGTGGAGGAGGAGGAGGTTGGAGGAGGTTGGAGGAGGTAGGAGGGATTGCCACACACACAGCAGGGGAACAGCTGACGTTACTGAACCCCAATAACAGAGGAGGGACTGTTGACTGTGCGTACAGCACTTCTGGACGGCAACTGGCAGTGTTGGAGCCCAGGGACAGGTGGAGGAGGAGGAGGTTGGAGGAGGTAGGAGGGATTGCCACACACACAGCAGGGGAACAGCTGACGTTACTGAACCCCAATAACAGAGGAGGGACTGTTGACTGTGCGTACAGCACTTCTGGACGGCAACTGGCGGTGTTGGAGCCCAGGGACAGGTGGAGGAGGAGGAGGTTGGAGGAGGTAGGAGGGATTGCCACACACACAGCAGGGGAACAGCTGACGTTACTGAACCCCAATAACAGAGGAGGGACTGTTGACTGTGCGTACAGCACTTCTGGACGGCAACTGGCAGTGTTGGAGCCCAGGGACAGGTGGAGGAGGAGGAGGTTGGAGGAGGTAGGAGGGATTGCCACACACACAGCAGGGGAACAGCTGACGTTACTGAACCCCAATAACAGAGGAGGGACTGTTGACTGTGCGTACAGCACTTCTGGACGGCAACTGGCGGTGTTGGAGCCCAGGGACAGGTGGAGGAGGAGGAGGTTGGAGGAGGTTGGAGGAGGTAGGAGGGATTGCCACACACACAGCAGGGGAACAGCTGACGTTACTGAACCCCAATAACAGAGGAGGGACTGTTGACTGTGCGTACAGCACTTCTGGACGGCAACTGGCGGTGTTGGAGCCCAGGGACAGGTGGAGGAGGAGGAGGTTGGAGGAGGTTGGAGGAGGTAGGAGGGATTGCCACACACACAGCAGGGGAACAGCTGACGTTACTGAACCCCAATAACAGAGGAGGGACTGTTGACTGTGCGTACAGCACTTCTGGACGGCAACTGGCGGTGTTGGAGCCCAGGGACAGGTGGAGGAGGAGGAGGTTGGAGGAGGTAGGAGGGATTGCCACACACACAGCAGGGGAACAGCTGACGTTACTGAACCCCAATAACAGAGGAGGGACTGTTGACTGTGCGTACAGCACTTCTGGACGGCAACTGGCGGTGTTGGAGCCCAGGGACAGGTGGAGGAGGAGGAGGTTGGAGGAGGTTGGAGGAGGTAGGAGGGATTGCCACACACACAGCAGGGGAACAGCTGACGTTACTGAACCCCAATAACAGAGGAGGGACTGTTGACTGTGCGTACAGCACTTCTGGACGGCAACTGGCGGTGTTGGAGCCCAGGGACATGTGGAGGAGGAGGAGGTTGGAGGAGGTTGGAGGAGGTAGGAGGGATTGCCACACACACAGCAGGGGAACAGCTGACGTTACTGAACCCCAATAACAGAGGAGGGACTGTTGACTGTGCGTACAGCACTTCTGGACGGCAACTGGCGGTGTTGGAGCCCAGGGACAGGTGGAGGAGGAGGAGGTTGGAGGAGGTAGGAGGGATTGCCACACACACAGCAGGGGAACAGCTGACGTTACTGAACCCCAATAACAGAGGAGCGACTGTTGACTGTGCGTACAGCACTTCTGGACGGCAACTAGCGGTGTTGGAGCCCAGGGGCAGGTGGAAAAGCAGAGGAACACAATGTAGGCCGAAGCCTGAGAAAGTCGAAAGGGAACCTTTATCCCCCCCCCCCAAGGCGTTTGTAGCTGAAAGAGCCAGCTTGTGCAGCACAAAAGATGCAAAAGGAAAAGGTGGCTCTTTTCATCATGCTCCTTGCAAACACAGAACTAAACACTTATAAAATGTGTCCCCTGAAGCCGTGAAACCGTCCCGGAGGTGGGACTTTCCTTCGTAATATGACGCAGCACAGCCATCATTACTACCCCCCCGCCGCCGTGCCCCGGCTCCTCAGCGTTGTTTGATTCCGTCCCGGAGCCTGCGCTGTTATGTTATCCCGTGGCCAGGCACACTTAGCGCTGCCCATCTTCTGACATCATTTGGTGTCAGGCTGGCTGCGCCTGTGCGGCCGCGCTGGCCGAGAGCCCGCCTCGCAGTGTCTTCTGATGTAATCCCACTGGGGGCCTGGGATCCATGGCCATGCGCAGTGCATATCCTCGCCTCTCACTCCCCTCCCTACGGCTTCTTTTTCAGACTGTGCGGTGTCACGGCCGTGGCATGCTATTAGGGACCAGCTGACACCGAACAGTCTGAAGAAGCCATAGGGAGATGAGTGAGAGGTGGAGGTTCAGATATGCACTGCGCATGTCCATAGATCCCAGGCCCCCAGTGGGATTAAATCAGAAGACACTGCGAGGCGGGCTCTCGGCCAGCGTGGCCGCACAGGCGCAGCCAGCCTGACACCAAATGATGCCAGAAGACGGGCAGCGCTAAGTGTGCCTGGCCACGGGATAACATAACAGCGCAGGCTCCGGGACG
Source organism: Ranitomeya variabilis (assembly GCF_051348905.1). NCBI lineage: Eukaryota > Metazoa > Chordata > Amphibia > Anura > Dendrobatidae > Ranitomeya > Ranitomeya variabilis. The sequence continues at coordinate 440,541,534 of NC_135234.1, forward strand.
GAATCAAACAACGCTGAGGAGCCGGGGCGCGGCGCCGGGGGGGTAGGAATGACGGCTGTGCTGCGTCATATTACGAAGGAAAGTCCCACCTCCGGGACGGTTTTACGGTATCAGTGGACACATTTTATAAGTGTTAAGTTTTGCGTGTGCAAGGAGCAAAACCAAAATAGCTACCTTTTTCCTTGTGCAGCATTACTGCTGCACAAGGTGGCTCTTTCAGTAACAAACGCCTTGGGGGGGGGGGACAGATTCCCTTACATTTCAGTTGTTGTGTCAGCGTGGCGGTCGCATGACACATTGCCGGCTACACAGCTGGGGATCAGCTGACGTTACTGAAACCCAATAACACTGGGTCGTATGTTTTGACTGTGCAGACGGCACGTCTGAGCCTCAACTGGCGGTGTTGGAGCCCAGGAATTTAAGTTCAGGTGGTAGAAAGATGAACACAACAGGAGACCTGGATAACGTATACAGTGACCTAATTATTTAATCAGGAGGAGGAGTGGCAAATTCCTGCAAGATCCAGGCCTTGTTCATTTTCAGAAAAGTAAGCCGGTCAACGTTATCGGGGGATAGTCGCATGCGACGGTCAGTTAGTACACCACCTGCAGCACTAAAGACACGTTCCGATAATACACTGGCCGCAGGGCAAGACAGCACCTCCAATGCATACTGGCTTAGCTCTGGCCATGTATCCAGCTTTGAGACCCAAAACTTGAAAGGGGAAGAGCCGTCTGGGAGTACAGCAAGAGGGCAAGACATGTAGTCTGTCACCATCTGACGGAACCGTTGCCTCCTGCTGACTGGAGCCGTCTGTGATGGTGTAGACTTTTGTGGGGGGCACACAAAACTGTGCCACAGTTGGGCCATACTGGTCTTGCCTTGGGCAGAGGCACTGCTTCTGCTCCCTCTTTGTGCAGAGCCTCCACCACTGCCTGGACGCACTGAGCTGCTTTGGAATGCAGTAGCAGCACTTCTCTCAGTTGGAATGGAGAAGATGATGGAACTGACCAGTGTGTCTTGGTACTCCCGCATTTTTCGCTCCCGGTTCAACGGTGTGATGAGGCTTTCTACGTTGTCCCGGTAGCGAGGATCGAGGAGGGTGAACACCCAATAATCAGACATGTTGAGAATGTGGTCGATGCGGCGGTCGTTTCTCAGGCACTGCAGCATGTAATCCACCATGTGCTGCAGACTGCCAACTGCCCAAGAAACGCTGTCCCCAGCTGGAGGCGTGATCTCTGCCCGCTCGTCATCACCCCACCCTCGCTGTACACACTGAGTACTGGACAATTGTGTAACTCCCTCCTCTGGACGGATGTCTTCCTCCTCCATTGACTCCTCCTCATCCTCCTCACAAACTGTCCCCTGCCTACGCGTTTGTGAGGAACCACGTGGCGCTGACTGTCCAGAAGATGATGGAAGTGGTGAATCCTCATCCTCCACCTCTTCCACAACATCATCCCTTAGCGCTTGCAGTGATTTTTCAAGCAGGCAGATAAGGGGGACAGTCATGCTGACTAGTGCATCATCTGCACTCGCCATCCGCGTGGAATAATCAAAGGGACGCAAAACCTGGCAGACATCCTTCATAGTGGCCCACTCTGTGGTTGTGAAGTCTGTACGGCGCTGACTGCGACTTTTTTGCGCCTGATACAGCTGGTACTCCATTACAGCTTGCTGCTGCTCACACAACCGCTCCAACATATGTAACGTGGAATTCCACCTGGTAGGTAGGTCACATATGATGCGATGTTCCGGCAGGCGGTGTCGGCGCTGCAGAGCCGCAATGCGCGCTTTTGCCGTGCTGGAACGCCGCAAGTGAGCACACTCTAGGCGGACCTTGTGCAGCAGTGCATCAAGATCCGGATAGTCCCTCAAAAAACTCTGCACGACCAAATTGAGCACATGTGCCAGACATGGGATGTGAGTGAGGTTGCCGAGGCCCAGGGCTGCCACCAGATTTCGGCCATTATCACACACTACCATGCCTGGCTGGAGATTCGCTGGCTCAAACCACACATCGCTCTCCTGCTTGATGGCATTCCAGAGCTCCTGCGCTGTGTGGCTACGATTCCCCAAAAAAATTAATTTCAAGACGGCCTGTTGACGTTTGGCCACGGCTGTGCTCATGTCGGTCGTAACAGGTACACGTTCATCACGGGTCCATGTGGAGGTGGACTGTGACGGCTCCTGCAGCGATGATTCTGAGGAACTGGTGTAAGAGGAGGAGTCAATGCGTACAGAATGGATTCCTGCAATCCTTGGAGTGGGCAGGACACGTCCTGCGCCACTCGCACGGTCTGTACCCGGCTCAACTACATTAACCCAATGGGCAGTGAGGGAAAGGTATCGCCCCTGTCCATGTTGACTGGTCCACGCATCGGTGGTGAGGTGGACCTTGCTACTGACGGCGTTCAGTAGCGCGTGTTTTATGTGTCCCTCCACATGCTTGTGCAGGGCAGGGACGGCTTGCCTGCTGAAGTAAAAGCGGCTGGGCACATTGTACTGTGGGACTGCCAATGACATCAAGTCACGGAAGCTGTCAGTCTCCACCAGCCTGAATGACAGCATTTCCAGTGACAGAAGTTTGGCAATGCCTGCAGTCAGAGCCTGTGCTCGTGGGTGGTTTGACGAGAAAGGCCGCCTTTTCTCCCATGCCTGTACTACCGATGGCTGTAGACTGGGCTGGGAGTGTGTGGATGACTGGGAAAGTGGTGCTGCGGGTGGAATGACAGCGGGTCTCTGGACAACAGGGCCAGAGGTTCTTCCACGGCGATCCTGGGAGGAAGCCGAACCAGCTGCGTGTGAGCTAGAGGAAGAGGCAACACGAGCTGAAGAGGTGGTAGCTGCCGCTGTTGGTTGGCCTAGCTCTTCAGTGTGTTTGTCTAACTCCGCCGGGTGCCTGTTGCGCACATGTTTCCACATGTTGGAGGTATTGAGGTTGGCGACTTTTTGACCTCTTTTGATTTTTTGATGACACACTTTGCATCTGACATAGCAAATGTCATCTGCAACTGGGTCAAAAAAGGACCAGGCACTGCGAGTCTTGGGAGCCCCCCTTTTGACTTTTGGAAGAGACATGCTCCTTACGGGTGCCAAAGCGGAGGCTGCAGGATCCGCAGTCTTCCCCCTCCCTCTCCCTCTTTGGGCCGTACGGGGAATCTCTTCCTCAGAGCTGCTCCCACCACCTTCCTGTCCCTGACGCCAAGATGGGTCAAGGACCTCATCATCTACACTACCCTCTGCCCCCAACTGCTCCTCCTGGGTAGTCTCAGCAGCAGAGCACGCACCAGTAAGTGGCACCTGAGTGTCATCATCAGCTGATGCGGCCTGCGAGGTGGTGACCGGAGCCACTGGCCCACCCGCCTCTTCAGAGGAAGACAGAAAAAGCGGTTGGGCATCACTGCACCCTGCCTCTTCTTCCATTTCTCCAATGCTGCTTGGCTGGCCCCCTGTTTCCAAGCCAAGAGATGATTCAGAGAACAGAAGTAGAGACTGCTCCTGTCCTGGGATCTCTGTCTGCCTGGGCAATTTTGCAGGTGGTGAAGAGACAGATGGCTGCTCTCCAGTGCTCTGTGTCTGAGAGGATGTGGCACTAATGGAAGTTGATGCATTAGCTGCCATCCATCCCACAACGGCTTCAATTTGGTCTTCACGCAGCAGCGGTGTACGGCGCTCGGCGACAAAGCTGCGCATGAACGACTGTTCCCTTGTGAAAGTGGGTGCTGATGACTCACCGGTGCCCGCAGCAGGCACAGAATCCCCACGTCCCCTCCCTGCTCCGCGCCCACGCCCACGCCCACGTGCCTTACTCACTGCCTTCTTCATCTTGGTTGACTGATAAAGATAAGCAGAAAAGTACTAACGGCTTTGTGTGCTTATTCCTGAGCAACTCCTCCTAACAGGTATAAGACACACTAATTTTCTAAAGTGTGGACTAGACTTGAATATGAGCTAATGTGGCCTACACAAATGTAAAGTGGTGTGTAACTGGTGTGTTTGGTGAACTTTATTATTTATTTATTTTTTTGGGGCTGAACTGACAACGGATAGAGCTGCAATCACACGGAGACCGTGCAGACAGCCGTAAACGGCGCTGCAAGGCCCAAAAACCCTCCTCTACTTTATCCTATGTAGTGTTTTTCCACAAATTAGCTGGAGACGGGTGGAAAGACACTAATAGGATTTTTTAAAATAAATTAGCAGCAGACTACACTACTTTGAAAAAAAAGAAAATTGATTTGGCGGTATGACGCAGTGAAAAACCCTGAGCTGCAGACAACCAGGCTACGGCTGCTCACAGACTACAGGGCGAGCTGCAGTCACACGGAGACCGTGCAGACAGCCGTAAACGGCGCTGCAAGGCCCAAAAACCCTCCTCTACTTTATCCTATGTAGTGTTTTTCCACAAATTAGCTGGAGACGGGTGGAAAGACACTAATAGGATTTTTTAAAATAAATTAGCAGCAGACTACACTACTTTGAAAAAAAAGAAAATTGATTTGGCGGTATGACGCAGTGAAAAACCCTGAGCTGCAGACAACCAGGCTACGGCTGCTCACAGACTACAGGGCGAGCTGCAGTCACACGGAGACCGTGCAGACAGCCGTAAACGGCGCTGCAAGGCCCAAAAACCCTCCTCTACTTTATCCTATGTAGTGTTTTTCCACAAATTAGCTGGAGACGGGTGGAAAGACACTAATAGGATTTTTTAAAATAAATTAGCAGCAGACTACACTACTTTGAAAAAAAAGAAAATTGATTTGGCGGTATGACGCAGTGAAAAACCCTGAGCTGGAGACAACCAGGCTATAGCTGCTCACAGATTACAGGGCGAGCTGCAGTCACACGGAGACCGTGCAGACAGCCGTAAACTGCGCTGCAAGGCCCAAAAACCCTCCTCTACTTTATCCTATGTAGTGTTTTTCCACAAATTAGCTGGAGACGGGTGGAAAGACACTAATAGGAATTTTTGGAAAAAATGTGCAGCAGCCTGCACTACTTCAAAAAAAAAAAAAAAAAGGACAGTATGAGGCAATGAACCACCCTCCCTGAACTGAATACAACCAGCTATGGATGGCCTATGTGGCTGCACTCAGACTAGAGAGTGGGCTGCACTCACACACACACACACAGAGAGACCTTGCAGATCGCTGTGAAAACAGCGCTACAAGGCAAAAGGAAGGTGAATAGTAGGTGAACACAGCGGTTGCTAAATTAGCCTTTGGAAAGCACAAAGAAGCAAATCGCTATCTCTAAACTGTCCCTCAGTCAGCAAACAGCGTCCTGTCACTAACTGAATTCACAGCAGAGTGATCGCAAAATGGCGCCAGCGACTTTTAAACTGCATCATGACATCATTTCAGCAGCCAATCACAGCCATGCCAGTAGTTTCATGCCCTCCATGCTGAACAGGATGTGCCCACACTTGAAATCATTCTCATTGGCTGAATTTCTGCATTTTGAATCTGGGAACTTCCGATTCCGGTATCCGATACGCGGCAAGTATCGGAATCCCGGTATCGGAATTCCGATACCGCTAGTATCGGCCGATACCCGATACTTGCGGTATCGGAATGCTCAACACTAGTGCTGAATACTTGGTTGCCACTCTGTTAGAGCCACAGTACAAGAGAATATTTTTCCAGACACTCCCCCCCGGAAAGGAATACGCACATGCTGGAGCATCTTAACATGCTTGTAGACCATAACAGTCATTTTCCCCAAGACTGCAGTGAGGCACACAGTGTGCATCGGAGTTATAAACTTCCAACCCAGGGAACCTTGAGTTGTCCATGCAAAGAGATAAACAGCAGCATCAGAAGTGTAAGTGAAGGAGGCAATTTCTGTGAGTCGTTTCACCCCCAGTTGTCAGCTTTATACTAGGTGGTTGTTAAAAATAGAGGGGTCCTCATGCTGTATTTTTTTACTATTTAAATAATTTTAGAAAACGGTGTGGGGGTCCCCCCCATTTTTGACATTTTATTGCTAATCAGAGCCCGTGTTTCCCTCACTGTCACGCAGATGACATCGTGGGAAACAGCGGATGTTCGGACCTCCCATTCATCTGAATAGGGTCTGAGTTCTTGTTCAAGTTTGGGTACCGTTCTGTTACCTGAAGTGAATTTTTCTACATATTCGACCTAACTCGCCGGAACTGAACATCCACGGGTTAACCCACCTCTTCTCAACCTGGTAATTGTCTGACGGCTGATATTATTGACTGAAATGCCATAGTATATAGTGAAAATTGTGATCTATTATGCAGCTCAGGCTATGACCGAGTTTCTAAGCAGTGCTTGGGTGAAAGTGACATGAGCCTTCAATAGATCCCCGGGTTCTAATTGGTAACCCATCGGTGCTCGAAAAATGGTATATGTCACTAAAGTAAGTAAAAAATCTGACACCATTTAGCAAGATCAAAGGGTTATATCAGATGGTAATAATACGGCCACGTGTTTGATCGCCATAGGATTTTTCTCATCTTTATCTATAGCTATGTTTTAGGAGTTGAAATTCTATTCAATTTAATTTTTTACTTTTTGCTAATTTTCATTGCTTGTTATAATATCCTGGAATAAAATTCATAATATGATGAGCAAAAGATTGTTTTCATAAAATAACACGCTTTTGAAAGTCATCAATAATCTCCACTTAATTAACTAGGGCAAAATATCTTCATGTAGCTAATTAACTGCAAATTCTAGGATTAGTGATAACAGTTTGGCATCTTGACAAACAAAATGTAATGGCAGCATCAAGTCTTTAAGTCAAGCAAAGTAAATGAGTAACATACTGCTTAATTGAAATCAAAGCTTATTTTCAGTTTTCTTCTTATTGAAATAAAAAGTGCATAGCATTCAAAGATAATAGAGGTAAACAATAAATATAAGGGTTAGTGTTGTGAACTGTGTTTCTGGGCTCCCTCTGGTGGTCACTAACGGTATTGTGTTAGGTATGTCTTGTTGCAGGCCTGAGCTCCAGCTGTGTCGTTAAGCAGCGGGTGTTTCCAATTTGAGTCTCCTCTGGACTCAGTCTCTTGCCTGGCATCGTTGTATCCAGACCTATTTGGTCTCCTCCAGATTCCTTTCAGTCTGTCTCATGCAAGAAAAGCTAAGTCTGTTTTGTAGAATTTGGAACGTTTGCATTATTCAGTGTTTTTGTCCAGCTTGCTTTACATTTGATTTTTGACTCGCTGGAAGCTCTAGGGGGCTGATATTCTCCCTCCACACCGTCAGTCGGTGTGGGGGTTCTTGAATGTTCAGCGTGGATGTTTTGTAGGGTTTTCTGCTAACCGCATAGTCCACTATCTATTTTCTGCTATCTAGACTATTGGGCCTCACTTTGCTGAATCTAGTTCATCTCTACGTTTGTGTTTTCCTCTTGCCTCACCGTTATTATTTGTTGGGGGCTTTCTATATCTTTGGGGTTCAATTTCTCTGGAGGCAAGCGAGGTCTTATTTTTTCCCTCTAGGGGTAGTCAGTTCTCCGGCTGGCTCGAGATGTCTAGAACCAACGTAGGCACGTTCACCGGCTACTTTTAGTTGTTTGTGTCAGGATCAGGTATGCGGTTAGCCCAGTTTCCACCTCCCTAGAGCAGTATTTATATTTTTGCTAACTTGCCGGAATATCAGAGATCCTCTGCCATTTGGATCATAACAGAATGCCAGGCCAAAAGAAAATGTTTAATGCATCGCAGAAGCGGGATTAAAAAGAAGTTCTGAGTTTTTTGTTTTTTTTTTGCTGCAGTTTGCCTAGCTTTTTCCATCCCCTTTTTCTCTGAGTGGCTGAAACTCTGCTGCAGATATGAATGTCCAGACTCTGACTTCTAGTGTGGATCAGCTTGCTGCTAGGGTGCAAAGCATTCAGGATTTTGTTATCCATAGCCCTATGTCTGAACCAAAAATACCTATTCCTGAGCCGTTTTTTGGAGATAGATCTAAATTCCTGAATTTTAGGAATAATTGTAAATTGTTTCTGTCTCTGAAACCTCGTTCCTCTGGTGATTCTGCTCAGCAAGTTAAGATTGTTATTTCCTTCTTGCGCAGCGACCCTCAGGTTTGGGCCTTCTCTCTGGCGCCAGGAGATCCTGCATTGGTGAATGTTGATGCGTTTTTTCTGGCACTTGGTTTGCTTTATGAGGAGCCTAATCTTGAAATTCAGGCTGAAAAAATGTTGCTGGTTATCTCTCAGGGTCAGGACGAAGCTGAGGTATATTGCCAAAAATTTCGGAAAGGGTCCGTGCTTACTCAATGGAATGAGTGTGCACTGTGTTATGATTTTCCCAATGGCAGGGAAATCAAAATAACAACGGACTAGCTCTCGGGTGATGGGAACTGAAGTGACCGTGACCTGAACCTGACACGACACTGGAAGTAGCCGGGGAGTGTTTCCTACGATGCCCTAGACACCACGCGCCAGCCGGAGATCTAACTACCCCTATCAGAGGAATATACAGGCCTGCCTTACCTCCAGAGATGAACCCCAAAAGGAGATAGCAGCCCCCCACAGATATTGACGGTGAGTCAAGAGGAAAAGACATACGTAGGATGAACAGCAGATTTAGCACAGTGAGGTCCGCTTACTAGATAGCAGAAGTACAGGAAAGAGTCACTTCACGGTCAACTTCAAAACACTACTCAAAAACACCATCCTGAAATTACTTTAAAACTCCAGTGACAACTCATGCCACTGGAGTGGCAATTCCAGTCCACGAGAGCTTCCAGCTACAGAGAGTCACATTGCAAATAGCTGGACAAAAATAGAATAAACTAGAAACAAAATTCAACTTAGCTGAACAGGATCTTGAGGCAGGAGAATGCAACAGAATGCTACTGATACATTGTTGGCCGGCATCAGACCAGCAGCCAAGCAGCCTTAAATAGGAAACTCCCCTAATGGGTGTCAACAGGTGATCAAGGATAGAAGAAGGCAAATAAGTGGCACTACCATAAAACACCACCGGGGGAGCCCACAAACAGAATTCACAACAGTACCCCACCCTTAAGGAGGGGGCACCGAACCCTCACCAGAACCACCAGGGCGATCTGGATGAGCACTATGAAATGCACGAACCAAATCAGGAGCATGAACATCAGATGCTGTCACCCAAGAATTATCCTCCTGACCATAGCCTTTCCACTTAACCAGATACTGAAGTTTCCGTCTGGAAACACGGGAGTCCAAGATCTTTTCCACCACATACTCCAACTCACCCTCAACCAGCACAGGAGCAGGAGGATCAGCAGACGGAACAACCGGCACCTCATACCTCCGCAACAATGACCGATGAAAAACATTATGAATAGCAAAAGATGCTGGGAGGTCCAAACGAAAGGACACAGGATTGAGAACCTCCAGAATCCTATAAGGGCCGATAAACCGAGGCTTAAACTTAGGAGACGAGACCTTCATAGGAACAAATCGAGAAGACAACCAAACCAGGTCCCCAACACAAAGACGAGGACCGACACGCCGATGACGATTAGTGAACTGTTGAGTCTTCTCCTGGGACAACTTCAGATTGTCCACAACCTGTCCCCAAATCTGATGCATTCTATCAACCACAGCATCTACTCCAGGACAATCCGAAGACTCCAATTGACCGGACGAAAAGCGAGGGTGAAACCCTGAATTACAAAAAAAATGGAGAAACCAAAGTGGCAGAACTGGCCCGATTGTTAAGGGCAAACTCTGCCAATGGCAAAAAATCAAGCCAATCATCCTGATCAGCGGACACAAAACACCTCAAGTAAGTCTCCAAGGTCTGATTAGTACGCTCAGTCTGGCCATTAGTCTGAGGATGGAATGCAGACGAAAAAGACAAGTCGATGCCCATCCTGGCACAGAACGCCCGCCAAAATCTAGACACAAACTGAGTACCCCTGTCAGACACTATATTCTCAGGAATACCATGCAAACGCACAACATTCTGAAAAAATAGAGGGACCAGCTCAGAGGAGGAGGGCAATTTGGGCAAAGGTACCAAGTGAACCATCTTGGAAAAACGGTCACACACCACCCAGATGACGGACATCCTACGAGAAACAGGAAGGTCAGAAATAAAGTCCATAGAGATGTGCGTCCAAGGCCTCTTAGGAATAGGCAAGGGCAACAACAACCCGCTGGCCCGGGAACAGCAGGGCTTAGCCCGAGCACAAACATCACAAGACTGCACAAAAACACGTACATCTCGAGACAAGGAAGGCCACCAGAAGGACCTAGACACCAGATCCCTGGTGCCAAAAATTCCAGGATGACCTGCCAACGCGGAAGAGTGAACCTCCGAAATAACTCTACTGGTCCAGTCATCAGGGACAAACAGTCTACCAGGCGGACAGCGATCAGGCCTATCCACCTGAAACTCCTGCAAAGAGCGCCGCAGGTCTGGGGAGACAGCTGACAATATAACCCCATCCTTCAGGATGCCAGTAGGTTCGGAATCACCAGGCGAGTCAGGCTCAAAACTCCTAGAGAGGGCATCCGCCCTCACATTCTTAGACCCAGGCAGATATGAAACCACAAAGTTAAATCGAGAGAAAAACAACGACCAGCGCGCTTGTCTAGGATTCAGACGCCTGGCTGACTCAAGATAAATTAGATTTTTGTGGTCAGTCAAGACCACCACCTGGTGTCTAGCACCCTCAAGCCAATGACGCCACTCCTCAAATGCCCACTTCATGGCCAAGAGCTCCCGATTTCCAACATCATAATTTCGCTCAGCGGGCGAAAACTTTCGAGAGAAAAACGCACATGGTCTCATCACTGAGCAGTCAGGACCTTTCTGCGACAAAACTGCACCTGCTCCGATCTCGGAAGCATCTACTTCAACCTGGAACGGGAGCGAAATATCAGGCTGGCGCAACACAGGAGCAGAAGAAAAGCGGCGCTTAAGCTCCCGAAAGGCCTCCACAGCCGCAGAGGACCAATTAGCAACATCAGCACCCTTCTTGGTCAAATCAGTCAAAGGTTTAGCAATGGCAGAAAAACCCGCTATGAATCGGCGATAGAAATTAGCAAATCCCAAGAATTTCTGAAGACTCTTTAGAGAAGTAGGTTGTACCCAATCACAAATAGCCTGAACCTTAACAGGGTCCATCTCCATAGATGAAGGGGAAAAAATATATCCCAAAAGGAAATTCTCTGAACCCCAAAAATACACTTTGAGCCCTTCACAAATAGAGAATTAGCTCGTAAAACCTGAAAAACTCTCCTGACCTGTTGAACATGAGATTCCCAGTCCTCCGAAAAAATCAAAATATCATCCAAATACACAATCATAAATTTATCCAGATATTCACGGAAAATATCGTGCATAAAGGACTGAAAAACGGAAGGGGCATTCGCGAGACCGAAAGGCATTACCAAATACTCAAAATGGCCTTCAGGCGTATTAAATGCGGTCTTCCACTCATCCCCCTGCTTAATCCGCACCAAATTATACGCACCACGTAGATCGATCTTAGTGAACCACTTCGCCCCCTTTATGCGAGCAAAAAGATCAGTCAGTAAAGGTAACGGATACTGGTATTTAACTGTAATCTTATTCAGAAGTCGATAGTCGATACAAGGTCTCAATGAACCATCCTTTTTACCCACAAAGAAAAACCCTGCCCCCAGTGGAGACAAAGAGGGGCGAATATGACCCTTTTCCAAAGATTCTCTGATATACTCCCGCATAGCAGTATGTTCAGGTACAGACAAATTAAACAAGCGACCCTTAGGAAATTTACTACCGGGAATCAACTCAATAGCGCAGTCACACTCTCTGTGAGGAGGGAGAGAATCAGTTTTAGGCTCCTGAAAGACATCATAAAAATCTGACAGAAATGCTGGGATCTCAGAGGGAGTAGATGAAGAAATGGGAACCAAAGGTGCATCCCCATGAATCCCCTGACATCCCCAGCTCAGCACAGACATTGATCTCCAGTCCAAGACTGGATTATGAATTTGTAACCATGGTAATCCAAGTACTAATACGTCATGTAGATTATATAACACAAGGAAACGAATAATCTCCTGATGGTCTGGGGACAGATGCATAGTCACTTGTGTCCAATATTGTGGTTTATTGCTAGCCAAAGGTGTAGAATCAATACCCTTTAAGGGAAAAGAAACCTCCAGAGGCTCTAAATCAAACCCACAACGCTTGGCAAAGGACCAATCCATGAGACTCAGAGCGGCGCCAGAATCCACATAAGCATCCACAGTAACAGATGATAAAGTACAAATCAATGTCACGGACAAAAGAAATTTAGACTGCAAGGTACCCATAGAAAAAGATTTATCAACCTTTTTATCAACCTTCTTTATGCGTTTAGAGCATGCTGATATAACATGAGCTGGATCTCCACAATAGAAGCACAACCCATTTTTGCGCCTGTAATTCTGTCGTTCGCCTCTAGACAATACACTATCGCATTGCATATGCTCTGGTGCCTTTTCAGAGGTCACCGCCAAATGATGCACAGGTTTTTGCTCAGAAGATACCGCCATATGGTGCACAGGTTTTTGCTCAGAAGATACCGCCATATGGTGCACAGGTTTTTGCTCAAAAGATACCGCCATATGGTGCACAGATTTTTGCTCAGAAGATACCGCCATATGGTGCACAGATTTGCGCTCCCGTAAACGCCGATCAATCTGGATAGCCAATTTCATGGCATCATTCAGACCTGTAGGCACAGGGAACCCCACCATGACATCCTTCACGGCATCAGAGAGACCTTCTCTGAAATTAGCTGCTAGAGCGCACTCATTCCATTTAGTAAGCACCGACCATTTACGAAATTTTTGGCAGTATATCTCAGCTTCATCTTGCCCTTGAGAAAGAGCTATCAAGGCTTTCTCAGCCAAAATCTCTAAATTAGGTTCTTCATAAAGCAACCCCAAAGCCAGAAAAAACGCATCTACATTTAATAACGCAGGATCCCCTGGCGACAATGCAAATGCCCAACTTTGTGGGTCACCCCGCAATAGAGAAATAACAATTTTAACCTGTTGCGCAGGATCACCAGCAGAGTGAGATTTCAGAGACAAAAACAATTTACAATTCTCTCTGAAATTCAAAAAACGGGATCTGTCTCCGGTAAAAAATTCAGGCATAGGGATCTTAGGTTCAGACATTGGAGCACGTATAACAAAATCTTGTAAGTTCTGGACCTTTGTAGCCAGGTTATTCAGACCTGCAACCAAACTCTGTGGATCCATGATTCAAACAGGTGTAACCAAAGCCATTCAGAGATTAAGAGGAGAGGAAAAAAAAAAGGCTGAAGACTGCAGTTTAAGCAAGGAGTACAAATAAGCACTAAGGTGCACTTTCCAAACACAGAAGGAAAAAAAACCTTTTCATATCCTTTCCTGCTTTAGTGCATAGTTTTAACACATGTTGGCCGGCCAAACTGTTATGATTTTCCCAATGGCAGGGAAATCAAAATAACAACGGACTAGCTCTCGGGTGATGGGAACTAAAGTGACCGTGACCTGAACCTGACACGACACTGGAAGTAGCCGGGGAGTGTTTCCTACGATGCCCTAGACACCACGCGCCAGCCGGAGATCTAACTACCCCTATCAGAGGAATATACAGGCCTGCCTTACCTCCAGAGATGAACCCCAAAAGGAGATAGCAGCCCCCCACAGATATTGACGGTGAGTCAAGAGGAAAAGACATACGTAGGATGAACAGCAGATTTAGCACAGTGAGGTCCGCTTACTAGATAGCAGAAGTACAGGAAAGAGTCACTTCACGGTCAACTTCAAAACACTACTCAAAAACACCATCCTGAAATTACTTTAAAACTCCAGTGACAACTCATGCCACTGGAGTGGCAATTCCAGTCCACGAGAGCTTCCAGCTACAGAGAGTCACATTGCAAATAGCTGGACAAAAATAGAATAAACTAGAAACAAAATTCAACTTAGCTGAACAGGATCTTGAGGCAGGAGAATGCAACAGAATGCTACTGATACATTGTTGGCCGGCATCAGACCAGCAGCCAAGCAGCCTTAAATAGGAAACTCCCCTAATGGGTGTCAACAGGTGATCAAGGATAGAAGAAGGCAAATAAGTGGCACTACCATAAAACACCACCGGGGGAGCCCACAAACAGAATTCACAACAGCACTGGCCGCAAATTTCAGAAATGGTCTTTCTGAAGCCATTAAAGATGTGATGGTGGGGTTTCCTATCCCTACAGGTCTAAATGATTCAATGGCTCTAGCCATTCAAATTGATCGACGTTTGCGGGAGCGCAAATCTGATAATCCTTTGGCGGTGCTGTCTGAACGGTCACCTGATTCTATGCAATGTGACAGAATTCTGACCAGAGCCGAGCGACAAAATCATAGACGTCAAAATGGGTTGTGTTTCTACTGTGGTGATTCAACACATGTTATCTCAGCATGCTCTAAACGTTTAAAGAAAAAAGTTAATCCTGTCGCCATTGGTACTTTTCAGCCTAAGTTTATTTTGTCTGTGACTTTAATTTGTTCATTATCTTCTTACTCAGTTATGGCTTTTGTGGATTCTGGTGCTGCTTTAAGTCTGATGGATTTGTCGTTTGCCAAGCGCTGCGGTTTTGTCCTGGAGCCTTTGGAAAATCCTATTCCTCTTAGAGGAATTGATTCTACGCCATTGGCAGAGAATAAACCTCAGTATTGGACGCAGGTGAACATGTGCATGACTCCTGTACATCAGGAGGTGATTCGTTTTTTGGTACTGCATAAAATGCATGATGTTGTCGTTTTGGGTCTGCCATGGTTACAGGCCCATAATCCAGTTTTAGATTGGAAAGCTATGACTGTGTCTAGTTGGGGGTGTCAGGGGATTCATGGCGATTCTCCATTGGTGTCTATTGCTTCTTCTACTCCTTCTGAGATCCCTGAGTTTTTGTCAGACTTTCAGGATGTATTTAATGAGGCCAGGTCCAGTGCCCTTCCTCCTCATAGGGACTGTGATTGTGCTATAGATTTGATTCCTGGTAGTAAGTTTCCTAAGGGACGACTCTTTAATTTATCTGTGCCAGAGCATGCCGCGATGCGGAGTTATATAAAGGAGTCTTTGGAGAAGGGACATATTCGCCCATCCTCGTCCCCTCTTGGTACAGGATTCTTTTTTGTGGGCAAGAAAGACGGGTCTCTGAGACCTTGTATTGATTATCATCTTCTGAATAAGATCACTGTTAAATTTCAGTATCCTTTGCCATTGTTGTCTGATTTGTTTGCTCGGATTAAGGGATCCAGTTGGTTCACCAAGATAGATCTTCGTGGTGCGTATAACCTTGTGCGCATAAAGCAGGGAGATGAATGGAAAACGGCATTTAATACGCCTGAGGGTCATTTTGAGTACCTGGTGATGCCTTTCGGATTATCTAATGCTCCTTCTGTGTTTCAGTCCTTCATGCATGACATCTTCCGGAAATATCTGGATAAATTTATGATTATTTATCTGGATGATATTTTGTTTTTTTCTGATGATTGGGAGTCCCATGTGAACCAGGTCAGGATGGTGTTTCAGGTTTTGCGGGAGAATGCTCTATTTGTGAAGGGCTCAAAATGTATCTTTGGGGTACAGAAGGTTTCTTTTTTGGGTTTTATTTTTTCCCCTTCTACTGTGGAGATGGACCCAGTTAAGGTCCGTGCCATTCATGACTGGACTCAGCCCACGTCTGTTAAGAGCCTGCAGAAGTTCTTGGGCTTTGCTAATTTTTACCGTCGTTTTATCGCTAATTTCTCCAGCGTGGTTAAACCTTTGACGGATATGACCAAGAAGGGTTCTGATGTTGCGAATTGGTCTCCTGCGGCCGTGGAGGCCTTTCGGGAGCTGAAGCGTCGGTTTACTTCAGCGCCAGTCTTGTGCCAGCCGGATGTCTCTCTTCCCTTCCAGGTTGAAGTTGATGCTTCTGAAATTGGTGCAGGGGCTGTTTTGTCGCAAAAAAGTTCTGATGGCTCCGTGATGAAGCCATGCGCCTTCTTTTCAAGGAAATTTTCGCCTGCTGAGCGGAACTACGATGTTGGTAATCGGCCGTTGTTGGCCATGAAGTGGGCATTTGAGGAGTGGCGACATTGGCTCAAGGGAGCTAGACATCGTGTGGTGGTCTTGACTGATCATAAAAATCTGATTTACCTCGAGTCTGCCAAGCGCCTGAATCCTAGACAGGCCCGTTGGTCGTTGTTTTTCTCCCGTTTTGACTTTGTGGTCTCGTACCTGCCTGGTTCGAAGAACGTGAAGGCTGATGCACTTTCTAGGAGTTTTCTGCCTGATTCTCCGGGAGTCTCTGAGCCGGCTGGTATTCTCAGAGAGGGAGTAATTTTGTCTGCCATTTCCCCAGATTTGCGACGAGGGCTGCAAAAATTTCAGGCTGATAGGCCTGATCGTTGTCCACCAGAGAGATTGTTTGTCCCTGATGGATGGACCAACAGAGTTATTTCTGAGGTTCATTCTTCGGTGTTGGCGGGACATCCTGGGATTTTCGGTACCAGAGATTTGGTGGCCAGGTCCTTTTGGTGGCCTTCCTTGTCGCGGGATGTGCGTTCTTTTGTGCAGTCCTGTGGGATTTGTGCTCGGGCTAAGCCTTGCTGTTCTCGTGCCTGCGGGTTGCTTTTGCCCTTGCCTATCCCAAAGAGGCCTTGGACACACATTTCCATGGATTTCATTTCGGATCTTCCGGTGTCTCGGAAGATGTCTGTCATCTGGGTGGTGTGCGATCGTTTTTCTAAAATGGTCCATTTGGTGCCCTTGCCTAAGTTGCCTTCCTCCTCTGATTTGGTTCCTTTGTTCTTTCAGAATGTGGTTCGTTTGCATGGCATCCCTGAGAATATTGTATCTGACAGAGGATCCCAGTTTGTGTCCAGATTCTGGCGATCCTTTTGTGCTAAGATGGGTATTGATTTGTCTTTTTCGTCGGCTTTTCATCCTCAGACTAATGGCCAGACCGAGCGAACTAATCAGACGTTAGAGACTTATTTGAGATGTTTTGTTTCTGCTGATCAGGACGACTGGGTTACCTTTTTGTCACTGGCCGAGTTTGCCCTTAATAATCGGGCTAGTTCTGCCACCTTGGTTTCACCCTTTTTCTGCAACTCTGGTTTTCATCCTCGTTTCTCCTCGGGTCAGGTTGAACCTTCTGACTGTCCTGGGGTTGATTCTGTGGTGGATAGGTTGCAGCGGATTTGGAACCATGTGGTGGACAATTTGAAATTGTCACAAGACAAGGCCCAGCGGTTTGCCAACCGCCGCCGCAGTGTGGGTCCCCGACTTCGTGTTGGGGATTTGGTTTGGTTGTCTTCTCGGCATGTTCCTTTGAAAGTCTCCTCTCCTAAGTTCAAGCCTCGCTTTATCGGTCCTTATAAGATTTTGGAAATCCTTAACCCGGTGTCTTTTCGCTTGGACCTTCCAGCGTCTTTTGCTATTCATAATGTGTTCCATAGGTCCTTGTTGAGGCGGTACGTGGTGCCTATGGTTCCTGCTGTTGAGCCTCCTGCCCCGGTTTTGGTTGAGGGCGAGTTGGAGTACGTGGTGGAGAAGATTCTGGATTCTCGTATCTCTAGACGGAAACTCCAGTATTTGGTTAAGTGGAAAGGCTATGGTCAGGAGGATAATTCCTGGGTTGTCGCCTCTGATGTTCATGCAGCTGATTTGGTTCATGCCTTTCACGCTGCTCATCCTGATCGCCCTGGGGGTCTTGGTGAGGGTTCGGTGACCCCTCCTCAAGGGGGGGGTACTGTTGTGAACTGTGTTTCTGGGCTCCCTCTGGTGGTCACTAACGGTATTGTGTTAGGTATGTCTTGTTGCAGGCCTGAGCTCCAGCTGTGTCGTTAAGCAGCGGGTGTTTCCTATTTGAGTCTCCTCTGGACTCAGTCTCTTGCCTGGCATCATTGTATCCAGACCTATTTGGTCTCCTCCGGATTCCTTTCAGTCTGCCTCATGCAAGAAAAGCTAAGTCTGTTTTGTACAATTTGGAACGTTTGCATTATTCAGTGTTTTTGTCCAGCTTGCTTTACATTTGATTTTTGACTCGCTGGAAGCTCTAGGGGGCTGATATTCTCCCTCCACACCGTCAGTCGGTGTGGGGGTTCTTGAATGTTCAGCGTGGATGTTTTGTAGGGTTTTCTGCTAACCGCATAGTCCACTATCTATTTTCTGCTATCTAGACTATTGGGCCTCACTTTGCTGAATCTAGTTCATCTCTACGTTTGTGTATTCCTCTTGCCTCACCGTTATTATTTGTTGGGGGCTTTCTATATCTTTGGGGTTCAATTTCTCTGGAGGCAAGCGAGGTCTTATTTTTTCCCTCTAGGGGTAGTCAGTTCTCCGGCTGGCTCGAGACGTCTAGAACCAACGTAGGCACGTTCACCGGCTACTTTTAGTTGTTTGTGTCAGGATCAGGTATGCGGTTAGCCCAGTTTCCACCTCCCTAGAGCAGTATTTATATTTTTGCTATCTTGCCAGAATATCAGAGATCCTCTGCCATTGGGATCATAACAGGTTAGCTTCATAAAATGTATTAGGAAAACACAGCATATGTAAAAAAAAAGCCCTCCCGTCAAAGTTTTTATCCTCTTAATATTTCAAGACTCATTAAAGGGTTGTGACTTGTAGGATCGCTACTTCCAACAGGTGGCACTATAGAGTTCAAGTCCTCTTTTTCTCTGAAGAGGCAATTTGCATATTAAATTTCCCAGAGGAGCATTGCATGGCGAATAAACCTCCTTACCTTGACAAGCCAAAGCTGGTATGTCACTCTCCACAAGGAGAAACCTTACCCCTTAGACCTCAGTCCAGAGCCTCTCACCTAGCCAAATCAGTTCTCATGGTTCGCACTGACGAGGGCCAACAGCCCGAAACACCGTGTCTGCGAATTGAGATACTGATTTGGCTATTTATTCTAAGTCAAATTGCAAGACTCGTTAACCCCTTCCCGACCTGTGACACAGCGTATGCGTCATGAAAGTCGGTGCCTTCCCGACCTGTGACGCATATGCTGTGTCACAGAATGATCGCGTCCCTGCAGATCGGGTGAAGGGGTTAACTCCGATTTCACCCGATCTGCAGAGACAGGGGGAGTGGTGCTTCAGCCCAGGGGGGGTGGCTTCACCCCCCCGTGGCTACGATCGCTCTGATTGGCTGTTGAAAGTGAAACTGCCAATCAGAGCGATTTGTAATATTTCACCCAAAAAAACGGTGAAATATTACAATCCAGCCATGGCCGATGCTGCAATATCATCGGCCATGGCTGGAAAACCTAATCTGCCCCCACCCCACCCCACCGATCGCACCCCCAGTGCTCCGGTGCGCGGTCCGCCCCCCTAATAAGTTCTGTCCGCTCCTCCGTCCTCCTGTACGCTCCCCCCGTGCTCCGGTGCCCCCTCCCTGTGCTCCGGTCCCCCCCCCCCCTGTGCTCCGGTCCCCCCCCCGTGATCCGATCACCCCCCCTTCATACTTACCGGGCCTCCCGATGTCCGTCCGGCTTCTCCATGGGCGCCGCCATCTTCCAATATGGCGGGCGCCTGCGCACTGCGCCCGCAGAGTCTGCCGGCTGGCAGATTCCTTTCAGAAGTATTTTGATCACTGCGATATAGCCTATCGCAGTGATCAAAATGAAAAAAAAGTAAATGACCCCCCTTTATCACCCCCATAGGGACAATAATAAAAATAAATAAAATATATATTTTTTTTTTCTGCTAGGGTTAGGGTTAGAACTAGGGTTAGAATTAGGGTTAGAATTAGGGGTAGAGTTAGGGTTAGGGGTAGGGTTAGGGCATGTGCACACAGTGCGGATTTGGCTGCGAATCCGCAGCGGATTGCCGCGGATCCGCAGCGGATCGGCCGCAGATCCGCAGCGGATCGGCCGCGGATCCGCAGCGGATTGGCCGCTGAGAATTCGTAGCAGTTTTCCATCAGGTTTACAGTACCATGTACACCTATGGAAAACCAAATCTGCTGTGCCCATGGTGCGGAAAATACCGTGCGGAAACGCTGTGTATTTTCCGCAGCATGTCAATTTTGTGTGGATTCCGCAGCGTTTTACACCTGTTCCTCAATAGGAATCCGCAGGTGAAATCCGCACAAAAAAACACTGGAAATCCGCTGTAAATCCGTAGGTAAAACGCAGTGCCTTTTACCTGCGGATTTTTCAAAAATGGTGCGGAAAAATCTCACACGAATCCGCAAAGTGGGCACATAGCCTTAGGGTTAGGGTTGGAATTAGAGTTAGGGTACCATCTCACAGTGGCACTTTGATCGCTACGACGGTACGATCTGTGACGTTCCAGGGATATCCATACGATATCGCTGTGTCTGACACGCAGCAGCGATCAGGGACCCTGCTGAGAATCGTACGTCGTAGCAGATCGTTTGGAACTTTCTTTCGTCGCTGGATCTCCCGCTGTCATCGCTGGATCGTTGTGTGTGACAGCTATCCAGCGATGCGTTCACTTGTAACCAGGGTAAACATCGGGTTACTAAGCGCAGGGCCGCGCTTAGTAACTCCATGTTTACCGTGGTTACCAGCGTAAAAGTAAAAAAAAAACAAAAACGTACATACTCACATTTCGGTGTCCTTCAGGTCCCTTGCCGTCTGCTTCCCGCTCTGACTGTCTGCCGGCCGGAAAGTGAGAGCACAGCACAGCAGTGACGTCACCGCTGCGCTCTGCTCTCACTGTACGGCGGCACTCAGTCAGAGTGGGAAGCAGACGGCAAGGGACCTGAAGGACACCAAAATGTGAGTATGTACGTTTTTTTTTTTACTTTTACGCTGGTAACCACGGTAAACATCGGGTTACTAAGCGCGGCCCTGCGCTTAGTAACCCGATGTTTACCCTGGTTACCCGGGACCTTGGCATCGTTGGTCGCTGGAGAGCGGTCTGTGTGACAGCTCCCCAGCGACCACACAATGACTTTCCAATGATCACGGCCAGGTCGTATTGCTGGTCGTGATCGTTGGTAAATCGTTATGTGAGACGGTACCCTTAGGGTTGGAATTAGGGCTAGGGTTGGAAATAGGGTTAAGATTAGGCTTGTGGTTAGGGTTAAGGATAGGGTTAGGGTTGTGTTGGGGTTACAGTTGTGGGTAGGGTTGGGATTAGGGTTAGGATTAGGGTTGGATTTAGGGTTACGGGTGTGTTGGGGTTAGGGTTGTGGTTAGGGGTGTGTTGGGGTTAGGGTTGTGATTAGGGTTATGGCTACAGTTGGGATTAGGGTTAGGGGTGTGTTGGGGTTAGTGTTGAAGTTAGAATTGAGGGGTTTCCACTGTTTAGGCACATCAGGGGTCTCCAAACGCAACATGGCGCCACCAATGATTCCAGCCAATCTTGCGTTCAAAAAGTCAAATGGTGCGCCCTCCCTTCCAAGCCCCGACGTGCGCCCAATCAGTGGTTTACCCCCACATATGGGATACCAGCGTACTCAGGACAAACTGGGCAACAACTATTGGGGTCCAATTTCTCCTGTTACCCTTGCAAAAATAAAAAAATACTTGCTAAAACATAATTTTGAGGAAAGAACAATTATTTTTTATTTTCACGGCTCTACGTTATAAACTTATGTGAAACACTTGGGGGTTGAAAGTGCTCACCACACATCTAGATAAGATCCTTTTGGGGTCTAGTTTCCAAAATGGGGTCACTTGTGGGGTGTTTCTACTGTTTAGGCACATCAGGGGCTCTGCAAATGCAACGTGACGCCCGCAGACCATTCCATCAAAGTCTGCATTTCAAATGTCACTACTTCCCTTCCGAGCCCTGACGTGCGCCCAAACAGTGGTTTACCCCCACATATGGGGTACCAGCGTACTCACAACAAACTGGGCAACAAATATTGGGGTCCAATTTCTCCTGTTACCCTTGTGAAAATAAACAATTGCTTGCTAAAACATCTTTTTTGAGGAAAGAAAAATGATTTTTTATTTTCACGGCTCTGCGTTGTAAACTTCTGTGAAGCACTTGGGGGTTGAACGTGCTCACCACACATCTAGATAAGTTCCTTGGGGGGTCTAGTTTCCAAAATGGGGTCACTTGTGGGGGGTTTCTACTGTTTAGGCACATCAGGGGCTCTGCAAACATAACATGATTCCCGCAGACCATTCCATCAAAGTCTGCATTCCAAACCGTCACTACTTCCCTTCCGAGCCCCGCCATGTGCCCAAACAGTGGTTTACCCCCACATATGCGGTATCAGCGTACTCAGGAGAAACTGGACAACAACTTTTGGGGTCAAAT
Source organism: Ranitomeya variabilis (assembly GCF_051348905.1). NCBI lineage: Eukaryota > Metazoa > Chordata > Amphibia > Anura > Dendrobatidae > Ranitomeya > Ranitomeya variabilis. The sequence continues at coordinate 440,563,755 of NC_135234.1, forward strand.
TTTTCCTGTTACCCTTGGGAAAATTAAAAAATTCTGGGCTAAAAAAATATTTTTGAGGAAAGAAAACACATTTTTTATTTTCACGTCTCTGCGTTATAAACTTCTGTGAAGCACTTGGGGGTTCAAAGTGCTCACCACACATCTAGATAAGTTCCCTTGGGGGTCTAGTTTCCAAAGTGGGGTCAATTGTGGGGAGTTCCTACTGTTTAGGCACATCAGGGGCTCTGCAAACGCAACGTGACGCCCGCAGAGCATTCCATTAAAGTCTGCATTTCAAAACGTCACTACTTCCCTTCCGCTCCCCGATGTGTGCCAAAACAGTGGTTTACCCCCACATATGGGGTATCAGCGTACTCAGGAGAAACTGCACAACAACTTTTGGGGTCCAATTTCTCCTGTTACCCTTGGGAAAATAAAAAATTTTGGGTTAAAAAATCACTTTTGAGGAAAGAAAAATAATTTTATATTTTCATGGCTCTGCGTTATAAACTTCTGTGAAGCACTTGAGGGTTCAAAGTGCTCACCACACATCTAGATTAGTTCCTTGGGAGGTCTAGTTTCCAAAATGGGGTCACTTGTGTGGGAGCTCCAATGTTTAGGCACACAGGGGCTCTCCAAACGCGACATGGTGTCCGCTAATGATTGGAGCTAATTTTCCATTCAAAAAGCCAAATGGCGTGCCTTCCCTTCCGAGCCCTGCCGTGCGCCCAAACAGTGGTTTACCCCCACATATGGGGTATCATCGTACTCAGGACAAACTGGACAACAACATTTGGGGTCCAATTTCTCCTATTATCCTTGGGAAAATAAAAAACTCCGGGCTAAAAATCATTTTTGAGGAAAGAAAAATATTTTTTTATTTTCATGGCTCTGCGTTATAAACTTCTGTGAAGCACCTGGGGGTTTTAAGTGCTCACTATACATCTAGATTAGTTCCTTGGGGGGTCTAGTTTCCAAAATGGGGTCACTTGTAGGGGAGCTCTAATGTTTAGGCACACAGGGGCTCTCCGAACGCAACATGGTGTCCACTAACGATTGGAGCTAATTTTCCATTGAAAAAGTCAAATGGCGCGCCTTCCCTTCCAAGCCTTGCCGTGCACCCAAACAGTGGTTTACCCCCACATATGAGGTATCGGCGTACTCAAGAGAAATTGCCCAACAAATTTTAGGATCCATTTTATCCTGTTGCCCATGTGAAAATGAAAAAATTGAGGCTAAAAAATTTTTTTTGTGAAAAAAAAGTACTTTTTCATTTTTTACGGATCAATTTGTGAAGCACCTGAGAGTTTAAAGTGCTCACTATGCATCTAGATAAGTTCCTTGGGGGGTCTAGTTTCCAAAATGGGGTCACATGTGGGGGAGCTTCAATGTTTAGGCACACAGGGTCTCTCCAAACGCGACATGGTGTCCGCTAACGATGGAGATAATTTTTCATTCAAAAAGTCAAATGGCGCGCCTTCCCTTCCGAGCCTTGCCGTGCACCCAAACAGTGGTTTACCCCCACATGTGAGGTATCAGTGTACTCAGGAGAAATTGCCCAATACATTTTAGGATCCATTTTATCCTGCTGCCCATGTGGAAATGAACAAATTGAGGCTAAAAGAAATTTTTTGTGAAAAAAAAAGTACTTTTTCATTTTTACGGATCAATTTGTGAAGCACCTGGGGGATTAAAGTGCTCACTATGCATCTAGATAAGTTCCTTGGGGCGTCTAGTTTCCAAAATGGGGTCACTTGTGGGGGAGCTCCAATGTTTAGGCACACGGGGGCTCTCCAAACGCGACATGGTGTCCGCTAAAGATTGGAGCCAATTTTTCATTGAAAAAGTCAAATGGCGCTCCTTCGCTTCCGAGCCCTGCCGTGCCCACAAACAGTGGTTTACCCCCACATATGAGGTATCAACGTACTCAGGACAAATTGGACAACAACTTTTGTGGTCCAGTTTCTCTTTTTACCCTTGGGAAAATAAAAAAAATTGTTGCTAAAAGATCATTTTTGTGACTAAAAAGTTAAATGTTCACTTTTTCCTTCCATGTTGCTTCTGCTGTTGTGAAACACCTGAAGGGTTAATAAACTTCTTGAATGTGGTTTTGAGCACCTTGAGGGGTGCAGTTTTTAGAATGGTGTCACTTTTGGGTATTTTCAGCCATATAGAACCCTCAAACTGACTTCAAATGTGAGGTGGTCCCTAAAAAAAATGGTTTTGTAAATTTTGTTGTAAAAATGAGAAATCACTGGTCAAATTTTAACCCTTATAACTTCCTAGCAAAAAAAAAATTTCTTTCCAAAATTGTGCTGATGTAAAGTAGACATGTGGGAAATGTTATTTATTAACTATTTTGTGTCACATAACTCTCTGGTTTAACAGAATAAAAATTCAAAATGTGAAAATTGCGAAATTTTCAAAATTTTTGCCAAATTTCCGTTTTTTTCACAAATAAACTCAGAAATTATCGACCTAAATTTACCACTAACATGAAGCCCAATATGTCACGAAAAAACAATCTCAGAACCGCAAGGATCCGTTGAAGCGTTCCTGAGTTATTACCTCATAAAGGGACACTGGTCAGAATTGCAAAAAATGGCAAGGTCATTAAGGCCAAAATAGGCTGGGTCATGAAGGGGTTAAAGGGTTGATTGTGACTTGTAGGATCGCTACTTCCAACAGGTGGCACTATAGAGTTCAAGTCCTCTTTTTCTCTGAAGAGGCAATTTGTATATCCTCTTAATATATTGCTATCATCATATTATATGGCACTGTGTACTTACAATTGATCATTTTTCCCTTCTACTTAGCTAATTCTTCTGTTTTCCATTAGGTTTATGACAGCACATGATTAAAAACTGACTAGCTGAATCCTTCTAAGCTCTATGTAGAAAGAAGTCTATTTTCGCTGGAGAGAACAGCCTAGTCATGAATTGATTATGGGAATGTTTTATGCAATTCCGTCTTTCCTCTGCCGTCGCAATACGTCAATTTTTGAAAATGCAGGATCCTGCATTTTCCCATAGACATGTATTAGTGATGTATGTACTCACGTTTTGTCCGCCGGGCACTGGATCCTGCGAAATGTGACTGCCCGTCTTTTGCAAAAAACGTTCAAGGGAACGTTTTTCTGTACGTTGTACGGTGATTCTGACTGCGCATGCCCAGCAGGAAAATCTCGCACTCACTCTCTTTCCTCCCCGGGACTACAGATGGAAATGTGGAAGGACAAACTTCCGTCGGTACGTCGCGCCGACGCTTTGTGACGGGCGAGTACCGACGCAAATGTGAAAGTTGCCTATGAAGTTGAGAAAAAAACACCATTGAGAATTGCGATATCTCTTCATTACAGCTTAGTAAAAAGCAAAACAAATCATGATATCCAGACAAATGAATCACCCTGTTTAGTCATGCAATTTTGATTACAACTTTGATAACTTTAAATAACATAGTCATCAAATTTTTCCTAAAAATAACATTGAAAAGAAAGGGAAATGAAAGAGAGTGGAAGGAATACTGGTGACAAATGTCTTAATGACAAATAATTATAGATGATCGGACTATTTGAAATTTGAATTTGCTAGTTTTGGCAAATTTTACCTCAAAATGTATTTCACTGCAATTTGTTTCATGAAAAATCTCAAGTAGTGCAATCCTTTAACAACCAGCCCTAATTTTTGTACTGCCTGTGATATTCCCCTGTGATTGGCTGCACTGTTATGTGATGGGATAGCTGCAAAGCATTATGAGGAAGACTGCCTAGCTGAGCCTGTCATCATTAGCCCCGTCTGTGACTCTTCAGTAGTGTGTGAAATGGCGCCAAAATTTGTTTGGGCCAATCTATGCAAAATTGAAATGCAAACTGTTTGAGTTAGGAGGTAACTATGAATTTCAGGAAATAAACCCCTTTACCCCCAAAGGGTGGTTTGCACGTTAATGACCGGGCCAATTTTTACAATTCTGACCACTGTCCCTTTATGAGGTTATAAGTCAGGAATGCTTCAACGGATCCTGATGATTTGGAGTCTGTTTTCTCTTGACATATTGTACTTCATGATAGTGATAACATTTCTTTCATATTACCTGCATTTATTTATGAAAAAAAACGGAAATTTGGCGAAAATTTTGCAATTTTCCAAATTTGAATTTTTATGCCCTTAAAATCACAGAGTTATGTCACATAAAATACTTAATAAGTAACATTTCCCACATGTCTACTTTACATCAGCACAATTTTGGAACCAACATTTTTTTTTGTTAGGAAGTTATAAGGGTTAAAATTTGACCAGCAATTTCCCATTTTTACAACACCATTTTTTTTTAGGGACTACATAACATTTGAAGTCATTTTGAGGGGTCTGAATGATAGAACATACCCAAGTGTGACACCATTCTAAAAACTGGACCCCTCAAAGTGCTCAAAACCACATTCAAGAAGTTTATTAACCCTTCAGATATTTCACAGGAATTTTTGGATTGTTTAAAAAAAAATTTACATTTAACTTTTTTTCACAAAAAGTATATTTCATCTCCAATTTGTTTTATTTTACCAAGGGTAAGAGGAGAAATTGGACCCAAAAAGTTGTTGTACAATTTGTTCTAAGTATGCTGATACCCCATATGTGTGGGTAAACCACTGTTTGGGTGCATGGCAGAGCTCGGATGGGAAGGAGCGCCGTTTGACTTTTCAATGCAAAATTGACTGGAATTGAGATGGAACGCCATGTCGCATTTGGAGAGCTCCTGATGTGCCTAAACATGGAAACCCCCCCACAAGTGACACCATTTTGGAAAGTAGACCCTCTAAGGAACTTATCTAGATGTGTGGTGAGCACATTGAACCCACAAGTTACATAGTTACATAGTTATTAAGGTTGAAGGAAGACTGTAAGTCCATCTAGTTCAACCCATAGCCTAACCTAACATGCCCTAACATGTTGATCCAGGGGAAGGCAAAAAAACCCCATGTGGCAAAGAGTAAGCTCCACCATGGGGAAAAAAATTCCTTCCCGACTCCACATACGGCAATCAGACTAGTTCCCTGGATCAACGCCTTATCAAGGAATCTAGTGTATATACCCTGTAACATTATACTTTTCCAGAAAGGTATCCAGTCCCCTCTTAAATTTAATTAATGAATCACTCATTACAACATCATACGGCAGAGAGTTCCATAGTCTCACTGCTCTTACAGTAAAGAATCCGCATCTGTTATTATGCTTAAACCTTCTTTCCTCCAGACGTAGAGGATGCCCCCTTGTCCCTGTCTCAGGTCTATGATTAAAAAGATCATCAGAAAGGTCTTTGTACTGTCCCCTCATATATTTATACATTAACATAAGATCACCCCTTAGTCTTCGTTTTTCCAAACTAAATAGCCCCAAGTGTAATAACCTATCTTGGTATTGCAGACCCCTCAGTCCTCTAATAACCTTGGTCGCTCTTCTCTGCACCTGCTCCAGTTCAGCTATGTCTTTCTTATACACCGGAGACCAGAACTGTGCACAGTATTCTAAGTGTGGTCGAACTAGTGACTTGTATAAAGGTAAAATTATGTTCTCCTCATGAGCATCTATGCCTCTTTTAATACATCCCATTATTTTATTTGCCTTTGTAGCAGCTGCCTGACACTGGCCACTGAATATGAGTTTGTCATCCACCCATACACCCAGGTCTTTTTCATTGACGGTTTTGCCCAGAGTTTTAGAATTAAGCACATAGTTATACATATTATTACTTCTACCCAAGTGCATGACCTTACATTTATCCCCATTAAAGCTCATTTGCCATTTATCAGCCCAAGCTTCTAGTTTACATAAATCATCCTGTAATATAAAATTGTCCTCCCCTGTATTGATTACCCTGCAGAGTTTAGTGTCATCTGCAAATATTGAAATTTTACTCTGAATGCCCCCTACAAGGTCATTAATAAATATGTTAAAAAGAAGAGGGCCCAATACTGACCCCTGTGGTACCCCACTGCTAACCGTGACCCAGTCCGAGTGTGCTCCATTAATAACCACCCTTTGTTTCCTATCCCTGAGCCAGCTCTCAACCCACTTACACATATTTTCCCCTATCCCCATTACTCTCATTTTATGTAACAACCTTTTGTGTGGCACCGTATCAAAAGCTTTGGAAAGTGTTTCACTACAGTTTATAACGCAGCTCCTGATGTGCCTAAACATGGAAACCCCCCACAAGTGACACCATTTTGGAAAGTAGACCCTCTAAGGAACTTATCTAGATGTGTGGTGAGCACATTGAACCCACAAGTGTTTCACTACAGTTTATAATGCAGAGCCGTGAAAGTAAAAAAAAATTTTTTTCCACAAAAATTATTTTTTATCCCCAGTTTTGTATTTTCCCAAGGGTAACAGGAGAAATTGGACCCCGAAAGTTGTTGTTCAATTTGTCCTGAGTATGCTGATACACCATATGTGGGGGGCCACCATTTGGGCGCAATGGCAGAGCTCGGAAAGGAAGGAGCGCTGTTTGGAATGCAGACTTAGATGCAATTGTCTGCAGGCATCACATTGCATTTGCAGAGCCCCTGATGTACCTAAACAGTAGAAACCCCCCACAAGTAACCCCATATTGGAAACTAGATCCCCCAAGGAACTTATCTAGATGTGTTGTGAGAACTTTGAACCCCCAAGTGTTTCACTACCATTTATAACGCAGAGCCGTGAAAATAAAAACTAATTTTTTTCCACAAAAATTATTTTTTACCCCGTTTTGTATTTTCCCAAGGGTAACAGGAGAAATTGGACACCAAAAGTTGTTGTCCAATTTGTCTTGAGTACACTGATATCCCATAGGTGGGGAAAACCACAGGTTGGGTGCATGGCATAGCTCGGAATGGAAGGAGCGCCGTTTGGAATGCAGACAGATGGATTGGTCTACAGGCGTCACGTTCCATTTGTAGAGCCCCTGATGTACCTAAACAGTAGAATCCCCCCACAAGTGACCCCATATTGGAAACTAGACCCCCAAGGAACTTATCTAGATGTGTTGTGAGAAGTTTGAACCCCCAAGTGTTTCACTACAGTTTATAACGCAGAGCCGTGAAAATAAAAAATCATTTTTTTCCCCACAAAAATGATATTTTAGCCCCCAGTTTTGTACTTTCCCAAGGGTAACAGGAGAAATTGGACCCCAAAAGTTGTTGTCCATTTTATTCTGAGTACGCTGATTCCCCATATGTTGGGGTAAGCCTCTGTTTTGGCGCACGGGAGAGCTCGGAAGGGAAGGAGCACTGTTTCACTTTTTCAACGCAGAATTGGCTGGAATTGAGATCGGACGCCATGTCGCATACTAATCTAATCAGCTTTACAAATAATTTTAGATTAATTCATAGCATTTAGTGATATATGGCTTGGGAAGTCCAGTAATCATCTCAAGGAGCCCAAGTTAAGTAGTAACAGTCCAGTGTTTTATTCAAAGGAAAATGTTATTAGGTTCATGCTGCCCAAACCACAGACAAGACTGCAGCAAGTTATGTCTTTCTGTAAAATGCCAAGATAATTCAAGGAATATATAATTGAAAAGCCGACCGGGGTCTTTAGGGAGAAATTGGACAAGTCTAGTGAAGTCCCTGGCTGTCTTTTTCCCACTTTGCTCCAGTTGATTGACATGTTCCAAGCAGAGAATTGTCAACTGGAGCAGTGCTGGAAGTGCCTAGGACTGCACTGAACTAATCAGGTGTCTCCATATACTGTGTCAGTGAGGAATTACACTGAGCCTGGCATTGTTCTTGCTAGTACCTCTCTTCTTTCTCTCTCCCCCTATCAATTAAATCCAGCATAATACTGACTGGAGTAATTGTCCAATACATTAGGGCAATCTCTTCCTATCTTTGTTGCTGAGCTATGAGCACTATCACTATCCTAAAATCACCCTAAACAGTCTGCTGTATTCTCAACATTTCACAGGTTATGATAATGTCTCCTGATTGGTTGCTATATACCATCTGAAATGATTTGTACAAGGCATCTGGGGAAGCATCTGATGTCGTGCTAACTTTCTGTTACTGATTAAATCTTCTGTGAAGGGTAAAAAGGCGGTGGGCATTTAGCAAATTGTTTAAATTCACTGATTTGCAGCTAGTCAATTTATTTATCTCTAATATATATACACACACAGTGGGTACGGAAAGTATTCAGACCCCTTAAAATTGTTGACCTCAGTGTGATTAAGGGCAGACATAAGGAGTGGGCCCAACTAGTGAAACACCCATCTAGGGAAGCCTCATGTACAATTTCTAGCTCAGAAAAGGGAGGTCAACATTGACAAATGGTAAGGTTTTAATATTAGACAGTGTAGGACTGTCCCGCTCAGAGTTACCTTGTCATGGTGGGATGGCTTTTATGCTATTTTTGATCAAAAACAGTATTACTAAAAACTCTGTGTTATTTAAATGCACTTTTTGCTTTTTATTTACATAGCTACCGCACGGTTTTTGCTAGTTTTTTTCTCTTGTAGGTTTTATATGTTTTATGGCCAATGTGAACATGCATTTATGAGCTGCATGTGTACCAACTCAAATGAAGCTCAATTTTTGTGTTTTTTCTTTGTATTATTGCATTCTGTGCAAGCCGGGGTGTGGCCTCCCCTTTCTGAGCTAGAAATTGTATATAAGGCTTCCCTAGACTGGTGTTTCACCGGTTGGGCCCAGTCCTTTTGTCTGCCCTTATTCACACTGAGGTCTACATTAACACGTGGTAAGGTTTTAATATTAGACAGTGTAGGACTGTCCTGGTCAGAGTTACCTTGTCATGAAGGAATGGCTTTTATGCTATTTTTGATTTAAAAAAAACAGTATTACTGAAACCTCTGTGTTACTTAAATGCACTTTTTGCTTTTTATTTACTTAGTTACAGCAGAGGTTTTGCTCATTTTTTCTCTTGTAGGTTTTATAGGTCAAGGATAAAGTTGTAGAGAAGAGTAAAGCACGGTTAGGTTAACTTATAAAAAATAATAGCTCAAGCACAAAATATCTCATGGAGCACTATTCAGTCCATCGTCCAAAAATACAAGATGTATGACACAACTGAAAACCTTCTAAGTCATGGCTGTCCATCTAAACTGGCATGCCAAGCAAAGAAATCATTAACTAGAGAAGTAGCCAGGGGTCCAATGATCACACTGAAGGAGCTGCAGAGATCCAAAGCTCAGGTAGGAGAATCTGTCAAAAGCACAACTATTGGTCATATACGCCACAAATCTGGCTTTTATTTAAAAAAGGCAAATAGAAAGATATTTTGGAAAGTAAGCCACAAAAATTCCCTAAGTCCCATTTTGCAGTTTGCAAAAATCCATGAAAGAGACACAGCTAGCATGTGGCAGAAGGTCCTCAGATCAGATTAGACCAAATAAAACAATTTGGACCAAATACAAAATGCTATGTGTGAAGTACAACTAACGCATTTCACCAGGAAAAAACCCTTTCCACCTTCAAACATGATGGTGGCAGCATACTTTTCTTCAACAGCGACAAGGAAGCTCATAAGATTTGATAGGAAGATGGATAGAGCTAAATACAGGGAAATCCTTTTTTCCCACCATCGCCTTCGTGTGACCGAGGCTGCTCAAATATTTGGGGATCGCTACATGCAATCTCATCTTTCCCCTCTTCAAGTGGACAGGCCGAGAGTCCCTAATCTATAAATGGAAAAGTGAACAGCTCTTCAGATTGTCCAAGTGTGGGATCAGTTGTTTCCAGGCACTCGGCATGGTGGGAGGAAGGAGGATCAGTGTGAATAATATGCGGTCTAGACTCACGGCTACTCAAATTTGACCATGAGGAAGATGTGGGGGTGGTGCCAAAGTGACTGGAAGCTTTATTCGTTATCCAACCAACAACCTTTTGACACTGCTCTGGGTTCAATAGTGGTATGCTGCGGTCCCCTAGTAATTGGAAGGTCGAGTGAGAAGATGTGGGTGTTTGTATTGGCCCAATTTTAGCTTGCCCATGACCTCGGCCTCTGCTTGCACCATCAGCATCACGTCCACTTCCCCGTCCCTTGCCACGCGCCTTGCCCATTTTAAATGGACTACTACAATGTTTTCCACGTTTACTACAAATGTCTGAATTTGGAGCAAACTTATATGTGATCAGTGTGCGTTAAAATCACAGTTTAAATTATCTGGACTGTAGGTAAAAATTAAAAAAAACAGAAACTGCAAAACCAGTTAAAATGAGCCCTCAAATGCCACAATTTTTAGCCCATGGATAGGAGAGGTGTTTGACAGAGATACCACACTGTTCAATATGTGGCCTGTATATTTTTAATTTAAACAGAAAAATACTGTATAGAACTAGGGTAACACACAGCAAAAAAAGTTGAACGTAGGCCTGAAATGCCCAAATTTGTAGCCTATATATATATATATATATATATATATATATATATATATATATATATATATCAGGCATCTGACAGAGGTACCAAAATACTCAATAAGCGGCCTGATTTTGTTTTTTTTTAAACACAAAATACTGTATAGAATGAGGGTAACAGACAGCAAATACAGTGGAATGGAGGCCTGAAATGACCAAATTTGTAGCCCACAGGTAGATCAGGTGTCTGACAGAGGTACCACACTGTTCAATATGTGGCCTGTATTTTTGTCTTTTAACAGAAAATGTACTGTATAGAACTAGGCTAACTCACCTCCCCAAAAGTTGAATGTAGGCCTGAAATGCCCAAATTTGAAGCTCACAGATAGATCAGGCATCTGACAGAGAAACCACAATGTTCAATATGTGGACTGCATTTTTGTATTTTTTTCCCAAACATAGTGTATGAAGCTACGGTAACAGACAGCATATACAGTGGAATGGAGGCCCGAAATGCCCAAATCTGCAGCCCACAGATAGATCAGGCGTCTGACAGAGGTACCACAATGCTCGATATGAGGCCTGTATTTTTCTTTTTTTTTTCCCAAACATAGTGTATGGAGCTAGGGTAACAGACAGCAAATACAGTTGAATGTAGGTCTGAAATGCCCAAATTTGTAGCCCACAGATAGATCAGGCTTCTGACAGAGGTACTACTATGCTCAATATGTGGCCTGTATTTTTATTTTTTACCCCAAAATACTGTTTAGAACTAGGGCAACAGGTAGCAAATACAGTGGAATGGAGGCCTGAAATGCCCAAATTTGTAGGCCACAGATAGATCAGGCATCTGACAGAAATAACACCATGTTCAATATGTGAACAAGCAAAAAAAAAAGGAGGGCTCTAGATTGCTTTGGAATAAAATAATCAGGATTAAGATGCCAAAAAATTCTTCCTAGCCACTGATACCTGGGACTAGGTATGTATGTAATCAGCATGTATGTAAGCAGCAGCAGACAGTAATGGAATGGACCCTCTTGATGTATGCAATGATATCTACCGTATATACCCCCATACAGTGCCTGCATGCCTTGCGCTGATATGTATAGAGCCACATACAATCCCCTGCCTACCTACCACTGCAATCTATATACTCCATAATTAGTACTTAGAAGGACTGTTGGTTTAGCTGGATTTGTGTCAAGTCTGATGGTATACCCACACTAACTGATAAACCTCCAAATCTGCCCCTATCTCGCCAGCAAATCTCCCTACAATGTCTGATTGCAGAGCTGAATGCGACGAGCCGGATGGTGGCAGATCTCATACAGACCTGATGATGCTATGCGGCCAGCCAATCACTGTAATGCCACAACCAAGATGGCTACGACATTAGTGTGTGGCAGACAATCCCTGCATGGTGATTGGCTCTGTAAAGAGTGCTAATCATGCTGGGCGGGCACCTGAGCTCCCTCCGAGCAAACCCGGAAATGCTCGGTGCTCGCCGAGTACCACGAGCACAGCGATGCTCGGGCAGGTAACGAGCATTACAGAGTATGCTCGCTCAACACTACACTTTATCCTTATGATTAAAGCGACATTTAAAAAAGACCCAGGACATGTTGAAAGGGAAATGCGTCTTGTCGCTCTATATTCTTCTACCCAGCACTTTGGTGAAATATTGTATTATAAATAAATAAAAAAAATACAAGCAATCATTTAAAATTTTCTCAGTGCGAGTGCGGCTGATTTCCTGCTATTTGACTTAATTTGGATTATCCAGATCAGCCTGCATTCCTCTCTACCTAATGCTGAGTGCACACTTTATATCTCTCCATTCGATAAAATGACAGGATGATGTTGAGAACATTTACAATTCGGTCTCCCTGCATTCAATTGTATTTGCATTTTTCAGACTATATAGGTATCTTCTTTTTCAGACACGAGTAAAATTGAAGCTCTGATCGCTGGCACTTATAGTATCAAGATTACAGTCAGTAGTGAGATTAAGTAACCTTAACAGGTTAAACAGTGGTGTTTTATGGGGAAGATATGATGGAGCACAGTATGGAGGTTGGAAAGAGTAGGTGAGACATAATAGAGAGGTTAAAGCATGGGAGGACAGTGTGAGGAAATAGTATTTTTGGAAAAGTGTGAGAAGTTGGCACGGTACTGAAACTAGGCAGTGTGGATGGAACAAAGTGTGAGGAGATAGTATGAGGGGCAGTCTAGAAAAAGACTGGAGGACAATGTGAGGGCACAGTACAGAGGGGACAATACGATGGGGAAAGTATGAACAAGGGGTACAGTGTAGAGACTGCCCAGTATATGGAAGACAAAGGGATAAGAAGCAAACAGAAGCACAACAGGACTTTATCCAAGTAAAAAATGAATTAGTAAAAAGGTTATGCTAACCTGGTATTGTGATCATACAACAATATTAGAGCATGGAATCCCAGCTGCTGCAAGTCCATGGGTCATAGGACCAGATGGATATACGCAGAAGGAAATTTCATAGAAAGAAAATTCCGTTCTGCAGGTTGTTCTGTAGTTGTAATAACAATCTCTCTCTTCTCTTCTTTTGCGCTATATCACAATTCATCCCCATGCCTGGGAGACCCCTGAGCTTTGAGTTCATAGAATTTCAGCTGGCATAATGCACAGTTTTCCTACACTATGGTTCATAGTAATGCGCACAACTTAGTATTATGCTGAACTTGAATAATAAATAAATAACATACATAGATCTTACCAGTCAGTTGAATAAACCATGCAATATCCACTCTCAGATACTTCACTCGTCTCCTCTTTTTAATTATAAGAACGATTCCTTCATAATTTGGCAGTATGCATTGGAGCACTTGCACTCGGTGGTATCCTTGGTCTGTATCTCAGCCCAGTTCTGGTACTAGCCACACTTCTCTGCAGACTTCTACTGCAGTTCTAACACTAGTTTCTTTTTTTCCCACGTTAGGTCACAATGTATCTCATTAGCTGGGGATCTCGAAAGTTTATATCCATCATATATTATCATATTTTATACACTTAATATATGTATATATTTATAATTATATATTTGTGAGTGTTTATTACTATTTATCATTCATGTTTTCTTTTCAATCTGTTATTTTATCCTATTGTCTATATGTAATTTGTACCTATATTTTTATACTTTCCCTTTAAAACCACTAGTGTTGGTTGAAATGGAAACGGACATGATGAAGTTTGACATATCAAGTGTTCCTTTTCTTTTTGTTGCCATGATTTGAAACCATCTGCATAAATGTGGCTGTACCTTGCCAACTTGAATAAGGTTTTTGTTCTGAGGAAGAAGTAAGGTACTTCGAAATGCATAGACATTAATAAAACCCACAATTTTGCCGCATAAACTTGTGTGCACTTGGCTTTGTCCTTTCCTTTCTCCACAACATTTTCCTGCTCAGTATAAGGGGAGGACATAGTGTGAGAGGACTGTATGAAGCACAGAACACTGAGAAGGAAATGTAAAGAGGGAGACCAGCATGGAAAGGGGACAGCAATGGGGGGACAGTTTTAGAGCACAGTATGCAATAGACAGTATGGGGGGAAAGTGTGTGAAGAAGACATAGTATACAGACCAGACAATATAGAGAGGGACATAGTGTGAGGGCATAGTATGCAGAAGGGGCAATGAAAAGAGGTGCTGAGTATGGAAAGATGGCAGCATGGGACGGACACTTGAAATAGGGACAGTGTTTCATCCATAGCTAAAAAGGGCAGGCAGTGTATCAGATGTAGATAAAAAGGGCAGGCAATGTGGCAGTTATAGTTAAAAAGGGAAAACAATGTGGCGATTATAGCTAAAAATTACAAAAGTATGATAGTTATAGATAGGGATGGGTGGACCCTTGGATGTTCGGGTTCTGCCGAACAGTTAAAAAAAGTTCAGGTTGGGGTACAAGAACAGTACCCGGGCCCAAACCCAGACCCGGACCCCATTAACTTGTACCCGAACATTAAATGTTTGCCATGCTGTTATGTGTATGACAGCGCGGCAAACACTGCCTTTGATTGGCGGTAAAATCATTACCGTCAGTCAGACAGTCGCGGTTCCCATGCTGTCAAATGACAGTGTGAGCCCGCAGCTGCGATCAGAGGTAAAAAGTTTACTTCCGGTCACTGGTGTCGGCTGACAGGGCTACTGCTCCCATCAGCTTATGACTTCTGCCATTAATAACAGCAAGAGAAGTAGTCCTATTAGCCGACGATAGTGACCGGAGGTAAACTTTTTACCTCTGATCGCAGCTGTCATTTGACAGCATGGGAACCGCAGCTGTCTGACCGGCAGTAATAATTTTACCGTCGATCAGAAGCAGTGTTTGCCATGCTGTCATGCACAAGACAACGTGAGAAACACTTGGTGTTCAGGGGGCTGAACCCGAACAGTAACATGGACTTCCTGGTGAAGTCTGTGCCCGAACAGTAGGTGTTCGGTATGGAAGCCGAACTTTACTGTTATGGTTTGACCATCTCTAGTTATAGATAATAAGAGAAGAAAGTGGTGGCTATAGCTAATAACAGGGGACAGTGTGATGTTTATAGCTGATAAGATGTACTCATATAACTATGTAGATGGAAAAATAAAAACAGCTATAGCTCTTGGAAGAAGGAGAGTAAAAAAACAAAAGTGCCTAAATGGAATATCACCATATTGGGAAGGGGTTAAAGCCCAAGGTTTATATTTTGATGCATATGATATTATCTGTGGATCTGCTGCAGCTGATGCTCACATTCCATACTTTCTCAATGGATGCATCAGGTTAGTTTAAATTGAGTAAAACCTTATTATGTCTACCGGATAGGACTCTATTTGCACTGATTTCTCCTACAGCCCCTTTGATTGAGTTCATTTCTGGCTTAATTTATACTACTTTAGTAGCATACAATGGGTACGGAAAGTATTTAGACCCCTTTGCTCAGTATTGAGTAGAAGCACCCTTTTGAGCTTGTATAGCCATGAGTCCTCTTGGGAATGGTGCAACCAGTTTTTCACACCTTGATTTGGGGATCCTTTGCCATTCTTCCTTGCAGATACTTTCCGGTTCCATCAGGTTGGATGGTGAATGTTGGTGGACAGCCATTTTCAGGTCTCTCCAAAGATGCTCAATTGGGTTTAGGTCAGGGCTGTGGCTGAGCCAGTCAAGAATAGTCACAGAGTTGTTCTGAAGCCACTGCTTTGTTATTTTAGCTGTGTGCTTAGGGTCAATGTCTTGTTTTGAAAGTGAACCTTCGGCCAAGTCTGAGGTCCAGAGCACTTTGCAAGAGGTTTTCCTCCAGAATATCTCTGTACTTGGCCGCATTCATGTTTCGTTCAATTACAACCAGTCATCCTGTCCCTGCAGCTGAAAAACACCCCCATAGCATGATGCTGCCACCACCATGCTTATGCTTCACTCTTGGAATAGTATTGGGCAGATGATGTGCAGTGCCTTGTTTTTTCCACACATACCGCTTACAATTATCACCAAAATGGTCTATCCTTGTCAGACCAGAGAATTCACTTCTCATAGTCTGGAAGACCTTCATATGTTTTTCAGCAAATTCTATGTGGGCTTTCCTATGTTTTGCACTGAGGAGAGGCTTCCGTTGGGCCACTTTGCCATTAAGACCTGACTGGTGGAGGGCTGCAGTGATAGTTGACTTTGTGGGACTTTCTTCCATCACCCTACTGCATCCCTGGAGCTCAGCCACAGTGATCTTTGGGTTCTTCTTTAGCTCTCTCACCAAGTCTCTTCTCCCATGATTGCTCACTTTGGCAGGATGACCAGATCTAGGAAGACTTCTGGTGGTCCCAAACTTTTTAGATTTAAGGATTAAGGAGGCAACTGTGCTCTTTGGAACCTTGAATACTGCAGAAATTCTTTTGTAACCTTAGCCTGGTCTGTGTATTGCCACAATTCTGTCTCTGAGCTACTTGGCTAAAACCTTTGACCTCATGATTCTCATTTGGTCTGACATGCACTGTGAGCTGTGAGGTCTTATATAGACAGGTGTGTGCCTTTCCAAATCAAGTCCTATCAGTTTAATTAAACACAGCTGGACTCCAATGAAGGAGTAGAACCATATCAAGGAGGATCACAAGGAAATGGACAGCATGTGACTTAAATATGAGTGTCTAAGCAAAAGGTCTTATGACCATGGAATTTTTCAGCTTTTCTTTTTTAATAAATATGCAAAAAATGTCTAGATTTCTGGGGGGGGGGGGTTTCAGTCAAGATGGGGCGCAGAGTGTACATTAATGAGAAAAAAAAATACCTTTTTTGAATTTACCAAATGGCTGCAATAAAACAAAGAGTGAAAAATTTTACGGGGTCTGAATACTTTCCGTACCCACTGTAAATTATCAGTGATTAGAAGGGCATGCTTGATCTTGCCCTATCCTGTCCAAGCTACACTTTGGTCACAAAAGTCACAAATTGTTTGAGCAACTTCCAGTTGTGCAAACATTTGAAGGTGTTTTTACCTCTAAATTATGGTGAAAACTCATTTATGAATCAGGCCCTAATTTTTTTATTATTATAATTCAACATTTTTTTGTTTGTCCGAGAGCAGTGTATTACATTTATTATCCACACTACTCCCTCACTTCAGTTATCACTTCATTCTTCTGCCTCTGACAGTACAATTATATATCCATGCCTCTATTAATTGCTTGTAACATTAATGCATGAAATATCACAGTAAAGCAAAAAAATGACAGCTCTTTATGAAAGATAGAGCAGAAGAAATTACTACATGATTAAATATTAAAGACTTAGCTGCGAAAGCTAGAACCAAAGTAAGCCAGATGTACTATATAGCTTTTTAATCCTTGAAGGGGTACTGTAAGTTCAAACTTTCTGCAGCAATTGTTGTCTATTTACCACTAACTAACTTTGCCAAAGGTATTTACAAATGAAAACTCTTTCTGAGTTTTGACTGCATGCCAAGAGACAAGTTAGGTAATGTATTCAGCTGATAGCCCACATATTAATAACGTGCCTTTGTGGGAGTGAAGTGTTTCTCTGCAGGGAATGAGCATGAACTAGAAAGGAAACTGAAAAGGAAACATTTTAAGAATAAAGCTCAAACAGCAGACATTCTCATCAGTAGAAGTCAAGTAAACAGAGCACAGGATGATCAGTGAAGTCAGTAATTACAGTATTTAAAGGTTTACTCTTTTTTTTGCATCTCAGAAAAGTACTTTAAGTGACACTTAAAAAATATGAAGAAATGTTTAACCCCTTAAGCCCCGAGGGTGGTTTGCACGTTAATGACCGGGCCAATTTTTACAATTCTGACCACTGTCCTTTATGAGGTTATAACTCTGGAACGCTTCAACGGATCTTGGTGATTCTGACACTGTTTTCTCGTGAGATATTGTACTACATGGTAGTGGTAAAATTTATTCGATATAACTTGTGTTTATATGTGAAAAAAATGGAAATTTGGCAAAAATTTTGAAAATTTCACAATTTTCCAACTTTGAAGTTTTATGCCCTTAAATCACAGAGATACGTCACGCAAAATACTTAATAAGTAACATTTCCCACATGTCTACTTTACATCAGCACAATTTTGGAACCAACATTTTTTTGTTAGGGAGTTATAAGGGTTAAAAGTTGACCAGCAATTTCTCATTTTTACAACACCATTTTTTTTTAGGGACCACATCTCATTTGAAGTCATTTTGACGGGTCTATATGATAGAAAATACCCAAGTGTGATACCATTCTAAAAACTGCACCCCTCAAGGTGCTCAAAACCACATTTAAGAAGTTTATTAACCCTTCAAGTGTTTCACAGGAATTTTTGGAATGTTTAAATAAAAATGAACATTTAACTTTTTTCCACACAAAATTTATTTCAGCTCCAATTTGTTTTATTTTACCAAGGGTAACAGGAAAAAATGGACCCAAAAGATGTTGCACAATTTGTCCTGAGTACGCCGATACCCCATATGTGGGGGTAAACCACTTTTTGGTCACATGACAGAGCTCGGAAGCGAAGGAGCGCCATTTGACTTTTCAATGCAAAATTGACTGGAATTGAGATGGGACGCCATGATGCGTTTGGAGAGCCCATGATGTGCCTAAACATTAAAACCCCCCACACGTGACACCATTTTGGAAAGTAGACCCCCTAAGGAACTTATCTAGATGTGTGGTGAGCACTTTGACCCACCAAGTGTTTCACAGAAGTTTATAATGCAGAGCCGTAAAAATAAAAAATCATATTTTTTCACAAAAATGATTTTTTGCCCCAAATTTTTTATTTTCCCAAGGGTAAGAGAAGAAATTAGACCACAAACGTTGTTGTGCAATTTGTCCTGAATACAAAGATACCCCATATGTGGGGGTAAACCACTGTTTGAGCGCATAGCAGAGCTCGGAAGGGAAGGAGCGCCATTTGACTTTTCAATGCAAAATTAACTGGAATTGAGATGGGACACCATGTCGCGTTTGGAGAGCCCCTGATGTGCCTAAACATTAAAACCCCCCACACGTGACACCATTTTGGAAAGTAGACCCCCTAAGGAACTTATCTTGATGTGTTTTGAGAGCTTTGAACCCCCAAGTGTTTCACTACAGTTTATAACGCAGAGCCGTGAAAATAAACATTATTTTTACTTTCAGAAAAATGATTTTTTAGCCCCCAGTTTTGTATTTTTACAAGGGTAACAGGATAAATTGGACTCCAAAAGTTGTTGTCCAATTTGTCCTGAGTACGCTGATACCCCATATGTGGGGGGGAAGCACTGTTTGGGCGCATGGCAGAGCTCGGAAGGGAAGGAGCGCCATTTGGAATGCAGACTTAGATGGATTGGTCTGCAGGCGTCATGTTGCATTTGCAGAGCCCCTGATGTACCCAAACAGTATAAACCCCCCATAAGTGACCCCATATTGGAAACTAGACCCCCTAAGGAACTTATCTAGATGTGTTGTGAGAACTTTGAACCCCCAAGTGTTTCACTACAGTTTACAACGCAGTGCCGTGAAAATAAAAAATCCTTTTTTTCCCACAAAAATGATTTTTAGCCCCCCAAATTTTTATTTTCCCAGAGATAACAAGAGAACTTGGACCCCAAAAGTTGTTGTCCAATTTGTCCCGAGTACGCTGATGCCCCATATGTTGGGGTAAACCCCTGTTTGGGCGCACGGGAGAGCTCGGAAGGGAAGGAGCACTGTTTTACTTTTTCAACGCAGAATTGTCTGGAATTGAGATCGGATGCCATGTTGCGTTTGGAGAGCCCCTGATGTGCCTGAACAGTGGAAACTCCCCAATTCTACCTGAAATTAATCCAAACACACCCCTAACCCTAATCCCAACTGTAACCCTAACCACACCCCTAATTATGACACACCCCTAATTCTAATCCCAACCCTAATCCCAACCGTAAATGTAATCCAAACCCTAACCCTAACTTTAGCCCCAACCCTAACCCTAACTTTATCCCCAACCCTAACTTTAGCCCCAACCCTAGCCCCAACCCTAACCCTAACCCTAGCCCTAACCCTAACCCTAGCCCTAACTCTAGCCCTAGCCCTAACCCTAACCGTAGCCCTAACCCTAACCCTAGCCCTAACCCTAGCCCTAACCCTAACCCTAACCCTAGCCCTAACCCTAGCCCTAATGGGAAAATGGAAATAAATACATTTTTTTAATTTTATGATTTTTCCCTAACTAAGGGGGTGATGAAGGGGGGTTTGATTTACTTTTATAGCGTTTTTATATCGGATTTTTATGATTGGCAGCTGTCACACACTAAAAGACGCTTTTTATAGCAAAAAAGTTTTTGCGTCTCCACATTTTGAGACCTATAATTTTTCCGTATTTTGGCCCACAGAGTCATGTGAGGTCTTGTTTTTTGCGGGATGAGTTGATGTTTTTATTGGTAACATTTTCGGACATGTGACAGTTTTTGATCACTTTTTATTCTGATTTTTGTGAGGCAGAATGACCAAAAACCAGCTATTCATGAATTTCTTTTGGGGGAGGCGTTTATACCGTTCCACGTTTGGTAAAATTGATAAAGCAGTTTTATTCGTCGGGTCAGTGCGATTACAGCGATATCTCATTTATATCATTTTTTTATGTTTTGGCGCTTTTATACGATAAAAGCTATTTTATAGAAAAAATAATTATTTTGGCATCACTTTATTCTGAGGACTATAACTTTTATATTTTTTTGGTTATGATGCTATATGGCAGCTCGTTTTTTGCGGGACAAGATGACATTTTCAGCGGTACCATGGTTATTTATATCCGTCTTTTTGATCGCGTGTTATTTCACTTTTTGTTCGGCGGTATGATAATAAAGCGTTGTTTTTTGGCTCGTTTTTTGTTTTTTTTTCTTACGGTGTTCACTGAAGGGGTTAACTAGTGGGAGAGTTTTATAGGTTGGGTCGTTACAGACGCGGCAATACTAAATATGTGTACTTTTATTGTTTTTTGGGGGGGGGTTTAGATAAAGAAATGTATTTATGGGAATAATATTTTTTTTTCTTCTTTATCTAGGAATGTTTTTTTTTTTTACACGTGGAATTTTTTTTTTTACTTTTTTACTTTGTCCCAGGGGGGGACATCACAGATTACCAATCTGACAGTTTGCATAGCACTCTATCAGATCGGCGATCTCACTCACATCGCTGCAGGCTGCAGCTTTCATCTGCAGCCAGCTCCGGACCCGGAAGTACTCCCTGCAGGACCCAGATGCAGCCCCGTGGCCATTTTGGATCCGGGGCCTGCAGGGAGGAGATGCTCGGTACAAGGTGAGTACATTCCCTTGTACCGATCGTCTCAGGGAAGCCCGCAGAGAGCCCCCTCCCTGCGCGATGCTTCCCTGTACCTCCGGTACACCGCGATCATCTTTGATCGCGGTGTGCCGGGGGTTAATGTGCCGGGGGTGGTCTGTGACCACTCCTGGCACACAGTGCCAGATGTCAGCTGCGATAGGCAGCTGACACCCGGCCGCGATTGGCCGCGCTCCCTCCGTGAGCGCGGCCGATCGGCTATGACGTACTATCCCATCACTGGGAATTAAGTCCCAGGTCACCTTGACGGGATAGTACGTCATATGGGATTAAGGGGTTAACATTATACAACCTCAGTAAATGAAGTGAAGCTGACAAGGGGCAAAGTGGCATAGAGTTTTGCTAATACTGTTAGTCTTTCACCATTTTATTATAGGAATCGGCATATCCCACATTATTATTATTATTTATTTATATAGCACCATTGATTCCATGGTGCTGAACACAAGAAGGGGTTACATACGAAATACAGATATAACTTACAGTAAACATACTAACAATGATAGACTGGTACAGAGGGAAGAGGACACCACCCTTTTGGGCTTACATTCTACTGGATGATGGGGAAGGAGACAGTAGGTTGAGAGTTACAGTAGCTCCAGTGGTGTTGAGGTGGCATCATGGTCATTGCAGGTTTTCCTGAAGAGATGGATTTTCAAGTTTTGTCCGAAGGATTCAAATGTTGTGGATAATCAGACGTTTTTGGGCACAGAATTCTAGAGGATGGGGGATTTTCAGGAGAAGTCTTGAAAGCGATTGTGTGAGGAATAAATAACTATGGGGTAGAGAAAGAGATCTTGGGAGAACTGGAGACTACTTGAGGGAAGATATTGGGAATTAGTTTGGAAATATACAGGGAAGACAGGTTATGGATGGCTTTGTAGGTCCGTGTTAGCAGTTTGAACTGGATACACTGGGGAATTGGGAGCCAATGAAGGGATTTGCAGAGGGGAGAAATGGAGGAGCATTGATGAGAGAGATGAACTAGTTAAGCATCAGAGTTAAGAACAAACTGGAGAGGTGCGAGAGTGTTAGCAGGTAGGTTACAGAGGAGGATGTTGCACTAGACAAGGCGGAAGATGATGAGGGCATGCACAAGCATTTTAGTAGATTGTGGGTTGAGGAAAGGATGGATTCTGGAAATATTTTTAGTTAGAAGTAACAGAAGGTGGAGACAGCTTGGATGTGCTGTTTGAAGGACAGGGTTGGTCAATGGTTACCCTGAGGCAGCAGATTTCCTGTACAGGGGAAAGTGTGGTGTCATTTATTGTGATGGACAGATCAGGTAGGGAAGATATGTGAGATGGAGGAAAGATAATGAATTCAGATTTGTCCACATTGAGCTTGAGGAAGTGAAAGGAGTAGAAGGAAGATATGGCTGATAGAAACTCCGGGATTCTGGACAGCTGAATTACAATTACAGTAGGACAAGGAAAAAGGCATTGAATTATCTATTGAGCTGCTGACTTATTGCCAGATATAAATGGTGTGCTTTCTATAATAACACTTTTATTTATTATTATTGTTTAACATCCTTCATCTCGATCTAAACCATGGCGACTTGATGGATGATCAATCTGTAGGAAGATCGATCTTGTGCAAACCTAGATAGGTCCATCAGTAACTTCTCCACTGCTATCTTGATTGTTTCAAGACATCAGTCTTCCTCTTTGCATTTTTTCCTTCTATTCTCCTAACCATGATGTCCTTCTTCAGTGATTGTTCTCTTTGTATGATGTGTCCAAAGAAGACAAGTTGTAGCTTTACCCTTGAGTGGCATATCTGGCTTGATTTGTTCCACAATAATAACACTGTGTTTTGAAACTTACATAATACAGGATAAATGCATATGGGCCATTCCCACTTTTGACCCTAAATCCAAATACCATATAATAAGAAAAATAATATGAAGATGGATTTGTATTACTATTGTGACATTTTGGTAAAGGAGGAAGGTTGAAAAACAGAAAAAAAACATTGGAGGAGATTTACTTATTCTTCAGACTTGGTTTTAGACAGCTTAGAAGTAGTGGTGAGTAGTGTTGAGCGATACCTTCCGATATCGGAAAGTATCGGTATCGGAAAGTATCGGCCGATACCGTCAAAGTATCCGATACCCGATACCAATGCAAGTCAATGGGACGAAAATATCGGAATTAAAATAAACCCTTTCTTTCCTTGTAGGTTCATTCTACATGAAGGAAAACAACTAAGAATAATGTAGGATGTGTTGGGGGAGGTGGCGGAGACATTAAAGGCATAGAGGTTTAGCCCAATCAAATAGAATAGCAGGAATTTTAAATTTTTTTTAAGACGTTCGGAGTTACAAAGATATTGACTATGTTAAGTTTTTTTTAATTTTGTCAGATATTGATGTTTCACTACTTCCACGCCCTTCACCCTCTTTTTTACTTCTCCCACACTTTCTTCTTCATCATCATCATCATCATCAGCATCTTTGACATCAAGTTCTTCTTCACCTTATTCATCTTTTTCTTCATCTTCTACCTATAATTATTTTTTGTTACATTGTTCATATTCTTTTTATTTAACTCTTATTCTTCTTCATATTCAAGTTCTTCATCATATTCTTATTTGTGACAGGCATTCCCGTAGTTGTTATCTATAAAAGTTTGAAGATTACACCTTCCGTTCTGCCTGTCACAAAAAAGTTACATTTGTCTGCGTTCAGTTTGGCCTGCAGCATCAGGGTTCATCCAGGGGCACCACGAGGAGGAACGGACTCACCCCCATACACTGCTTAGTCTTCTTCTGCTTATAATTTAGATACCGTATTTTTCGGACTATAAGACGCATCGTACTATAAGACGCACCCCAAATTTGGGGTGAAAATTGCAGAAAAAAAGATTTTTTATAAGATGGGGGTCCATCTTATTGTCCGAATTTAAGATCTCTTACCTGAGGGCAGGCGGTGGCAGAGCAGGGTCACAGGAGGCATGGTGGTGGCAGAGGTGAGGTGATGCTGAGGTGCGGTGGGCGGAACGGCGTGCACCTGAGCAGGGTCCCATCCTGCTTAGGTGGGCGACGCCATGGCCTGGTGTCCATGGGGAGGTTGCTGTGGCGGCGGCAGATGTGCGGTCACTTCCTCAGGTGGCGGCGGCCAGGGTCCCTTCCACATTTGAGGTGACGCCACAGCAGTAGTGAAGGAGAGCAGCAGAGCTGGGTGAGTCACGGTTTTCCTGGTGGCGGCAGGCTTACCGGCATTGTGGCGGCGACAGAGGTGCGGGGATGATGTGGCGCGGTGAGCTGCTGTTGTGATCCTAACGGCAGAGGATCTCAGGGTCTTCAGCAAAGTCTGCAAACATAAAAACTAGCTCATAGGGAGGTGGTAACTGAGCTGACCACATACCTGATCCTAGCCCACAACTAATAGCAGCCGGGGAACGTACCTACGTTGGTTCTAGACGTCTCGCGCCAGCCGGAGAACTAACTAACCCTTTCAGAGAAAAACAGTCCTCACTTGCCTCTAGAGAAAGGTACCCCAAAGTAGAGACAGGCCCCCAACAAATAATAACGGTGAGGTAAGAGAAAAGGACAAACGTAAGTATGAACTAGATTCAGCAAAGAGAGGCCCACTAAATAATAGCAGAAATATAGAAAGTGGACTTATGTGGTCAGCGAAAAACCCTACAAAAATATCCACGCTGAATATCCAAGAACCCCCGCACCGACTAACGGTGTGGGGGGAGAATATCAGCCCCCTTAGAGCTTCCAGCAAAATCAGGAATCACATTATGAACAAGCTGAACAAAAAACAAAACTATACAAATAAACAAAAAATAAGAAAGCAGGACTTAGCTTATGTTGCAAAAATCAGGACCAGTAGACAAGAGCAACCAGACAAGGACTGATTACATTGATGCCAGGCACTGGACTAAGAATCCAGGAAGTTTAAATAGGAACACCCAGGGACTAACGAACCAGGTGACTACCAACCTGGGGAAAGAATATCCAAAAGCCATACCGCTAGTGACCACAAGAGGGAGCCAAAAAGTATAGTTCATAACAGTACCCCCCCTTTAAGGAGGGGTCACCGAACCCTCACTATGACCACCAGGGCGATCAGGATGGGCAGCGTGAAAGGCACGAACCAAATCGGCCGCATGAACATCAGAGGCGACCACCCAGGAATTATCCTCCTGACCATAGCCCTTCCATTTGACCAGATACTGAAGCCTCCGTCTAGAGAGACGAGAATCTAAGATCTTCTCCACCACGTACTCCAACTTGCCCTCAACCAAGACCGGAGCAGGAGGGTCAACAGCAGGAACCACAGGCACAATGTACCGCCGCAACAAAGACCTATGGAACACATTGTGAATGGCAAACGACACAGGAAGATCCAAACGAAAAGACACCGGATTAAGGACCTCCAAAATTCTATAAGGACCAATAAAGCGAGGCTTAAACTTAGGAGAGGAAACCTTCAGAGGAACATACCGAGAAGACAACCAAACCAAATCCCCAACACGAAGTCGGGGACCCACACCGCGGCGGCGGTTGGCAAAACGCTGAGCCTTCTCCTGTGACAACTTCAAGTTGTCCACCACATGATTCCAAGTCCGCAGCAACCTATCAACCACGGAATCCACCCCAGGACAGTCAGAAGGCTCAACATGACCCGAGGAGAAACGAGGATGAAAACCAGAGTTGCAGAAAAATGGCGAAACCAAAGTAGCGGAACTAGCCCGATTATTGAGGGCAAACTCAGCCAATGGCAAGAAGGTCACCCAATCATCCTGATCCGCAGAAACAAAACATCTCAAATAAGCCTCCAGCGTCTGATTAGTTCGCTCCGTTTGGCCATTAGTCTGAGGATGAAAGGCAGACGAGAACGACAGATCAATGCCCATCTTAGCACAAAAAGATCGCCAGAATCTGGACACAAACTGGGATCCTCTGTCAGACACGATATTCTCCGGAATGCCGTGCAAATGAACCACATTCTGAAAAAACAAAGGAACCAGATCGGAAGAGGAAGGCAACTTAGGCAAGGGCACCAAATGGACCATCTTGGAAAAACGATCACACACCACCCAGATGACAGACATTCCCTGAGACACCGGAAGATCTGAAATTAAATCCATGGAAATGTGTGTCCAAGGCCTCTTCGGGACGGGCAAGGGCAAAAGCAACCCGCTGGCACGAGAACAGCAAGGCTTAGCCCGAGCACAAGTCCCACAGGACTGCACAAAAGAACGCACATCCCGTGACAAGGAAGGCCACCAAAAGGACCTAGCCACCAAATCTCTG
Source organism: Ranitomeya variabilis (assembly GCF_051348905.1). Taxonomy (NCBI): domain Eukaryota; kingdom Metazoa; phylum Chordata; class Amphibia; order Anura; family Dendrobatidae; genus Ranitomeya; species Ranitomeya variabilis. The sequence continues at coordinate 440,590,191 of NC_135234.1, forward strand.
GTACCAAAAATCCCAGGATGCCCTGCCAACACCGAGGAATGAACCTCGGAAATAACTCTGCTGGTCCATTTATCAGGAACAAACAATCTGTCAGGAGGACAAGAGTCAGGTCTACCAGACTGAAATCTCTGCAACACACGTCGCAAATCAGGAGAAATGGCCGACAAAATCACTCCCTCTTTAAGAATACCATCCGGCTCTGAGACTCCAGGAGAGTCAGGCACAAAGCTCCTAGAGAGAGCATCAGCCTTCACATTTTTCGAACCAGGCAGGTATGAGACCACAAAGTCAAAACGGGAGAAAAACAATGACCAACGAGCCTGTCTAGGATTCAGGCGTCTAGCAGACTCGAGATACATCAGATTTTTGTGATCAGTCAAGACCACCACACGATGCTTAGCTCCCTCGAGCCAATGACGCCACTCCTCAAATGCCCACTTCATGGCCAACAACTCCCGATTACCAACATCATAGTTCCGCTCAGCAGGCGAAAACTTCCTGGAAAAGAAGGCACATGGTTTCATCACAGAGGAACCAGAGCCTCTCTGCGACAAAACAGCCCCTGCACTGATCTCAGAAGCATCCACTTCAACCTGAAAGGGAAGTGAGACATCAGGCTGGCACAAAACAGGCGCCGAAGTAAACCGGCGCTTCAGCTCCCGGAAGGCCTCAATGGCCGCAGGAGCCCAATTAGCGACATCAGAACCTTTCTTGGTCATATCCGTCAGAGGTTTAACAACGCTAGAAAAGTTAGCAATAAAGCGACGGTAGAAATTAGCAAAACCCAATAACTTCTGAAGACTCTTAACAGACGTGGGTTGAGTCCAATCATGAATAGCTCGGACCTTGACTGGGTCCATCTCCACAGCAGAAGGGGAAAAAATAAAACCCAAAAAGGAAACCTTCTGCACTCCAAAGAGACACTTTGAGCCCTTCACAAACAAAGCATTATCGCGCAAAACCTGAAACACCATCCTGACCTGCTTTACATGAGAATCCCAATCATCAGAAAAAACTAAAATGTCATCCAGATAAACAATCATAAATTTATCCAGATACTTCCGGAAAACGTCATGCATAAAGGACTGAAACACTGAAGGAGCATTAGAGAGCCCAAAAGGCATCACCAAGTACTCAAAATGACCTTCGGGCGTATTAAATGCAGTTTTCCATTCATCTCCCTGCCTAATGCGCACAAGGTTGTACGCACCACGAAGATCTATCTTGGTGAACCAACAGGCACCCTTAATCCGAGCAAACAAGTCCGACAATAGTGGCAAAGGGTATTGAAATTTAACCGTGATTTTATTCAGAAGCCGATAGTCTATACAAGGTCTCAAAGATCCGTCTTTTTTGGCCACAAAAAAGAATCCCGCACCAAGAGGGGAAGAGTATGGACGAATATGTCCTTTCTCCAAAGACTCCTTTATATAAGAACGCATCGCGGCATGCTCAGGTACCGACAAATTAAATAATCGTCCCTTAGGAAACTTACTACCAGGAATCAAATCTATAGCGCAGTCACAGTCCCTATGAGGAGGAAGGGCACTGGACCTGGACTCACTGAATACATCCTGATAGTCAAGCAAATACTCAGGAACTTCTGAAGGAGTGGAGGAAGCAATAGACACTGACGGGGAATCGCAATGAATTCCCTGACAACCCCAACTTGACACAGACATAGCCCTCCAATCCAGAACTGGATTATGGGTCTGTAACCATGGCAGACCTAAAACGACCAAATCATGCATCTTATGCAGAACAAGAAAACGAATCACCTCCCGATGTTCAGGAGTCATGCACATGGTCACTTGTGTCCAATACTGCGGTTTATTCTCCGCCAATGGCGTAGCATCAATTCCTCTAAGAGGAATAGGATTTTCCAAAGGCTCCAGGACAAAACCACAGCGCTTGGCAAACGACAAGTCCATAAGACTCAGGGCAGCGCCTGAATCCACAAACGCCATAACAGGGTAGGAAGACAATGAGCAAATTAAAGTCACAGACAAAATAAATTTAGGCTGCAAGTTACCAATGGCGACAGGACTAACAAACTTTGTTAGACGTTTAGAGCATGCTGATATAACATGTGTAGAATCACCACAGTAAAAACACAACCCATTCTGTCGTCTATGATTTTGCCGTTCAGTTCTAGTCTGAATTCTATCACATTGCATTAAATCAGGTGCCTGTTCAGACAACACCGCCAAAGGATTAGCGGATTTGCGCTCCCACAAACGCCGATCAATCTGAATGGCCAGCGTCATAGAATCATTCAGACTTGTAGGAATGGGAAAGCCCACCATCACATTCTTAATGTTTTCAGAAAGGCCATTTCTGAAATTTGCGGCAAGAGCACACTCATTCCACTGAGTAAGCACGGACCATTTCCGAAATTTTTGGCAATACACTTCGGCTTCATCCTGGCCCTGAGAAATAGCCAGCAAAGCCTTCTCTGCCTGAATTTCAAGATTGGGCTCCTCATAAAGCAATCCGAGCGCCAGAAAAAACGCATCAATATTTGCCAATGCCGGATCTTCTGGCGCCAATGAGAAAGCCCAATCCTGAGGGTCGCCCCGCAAAAAGGAGATAACAATTTTAACTTGCTGAGCTGAGTCTCCAGACGAACGAGGTCTCAAAGATAGAAACAATTTACAATTATTCCTAAAATTCCTAAATTTAAATCGATCTCCAGGGAACAGCTCAGGAATAGGTATCTTAGCCTCTGACATAGGACTGCTAATAACAAAATCCTGAATGCCCTGCACCCGTGCAGCAAGCTGATCCACACTAGTAATCAGAGTTTGCACATTCATGTCTGCAGCAGAGTCTCAAGCCATTCAGAGAAAAAGGGGAAGAAAAAAAACAAAAACTCAGAACTTCTTTTCTTTTAATCCCACTTCTGCAATGCATTAACTATTCACTGGCCTGGCATACTGTTGTGATCCTAACGGCAGAGGATCTCAGGGTTTTCAGCAAAGTCTGCAAACATAAAAACTAGCTCATAGGGAGGTGGTAACTGAGCTGACCACATACCTGATCCTAGCCCACAACTAATAGCAGCCGGGGAACGTACCTACGTTGGTTCTAGACGTCTCGCGCCAGCCGGAGAACTAACTAACCCTTTCAGAGAAAAACAGTCCTCACTTGCCTCTAGAGAAAGGTACCCCAAAGTAGAGACAGGCCCCCAACAAATAATAACGGTGAGGTAAGAGAAAAGGACAAACGTAAGTATGAACTAGATTCAGCAAAGAGAGGCCCACTAAATAATAGCAGAAATATAGAAAGCGGACTTATGTGGTCAGCGAAAAACCCTACAAAAATATCCACGCTGAATATCCAAGAACCCCCGCACCGACTAACGGTGTGGGGGGAGAATATCAGCCCCCTTAGAGCTTCCAGCAAAATCAGGAATCACATTATGAACAAGCTGGACAAAAAACAAAACTATACAAATAAACAAAAAATAAGAAAGCAGGACTTAGCTTATGTTGCAAAAATCAGGACCAGTAGACAAGAGCAACCAGACAAGGACTGATTACATTGATGCCAGGCACTGGACTTAGAATCTAGGAAGTTTAAATAGGAACACCCAGGGACTAACGAACCAGGTGACTACCAACCTGGGGAAAGAATATCCAAAAGCCATACCGCTAGTGACCACAAGAGGGAGCCAAAAAGTATAGTTCATAACAGCTGCATGGCGTAAGCAGGTTCCCATCCATATTTGAGGTGAATCCGCGGCCCGGTATTGATGGAGAGCAGCAGAGCTGGGTGAGTTAAGGATTTTTGCGGTGGCGGCGCCCATCTTGCTGAGGCCACGGGTGCGCAGATTCACTACTCTGCGTCCCAGGGCTTCAGGAAAATGGCCGCAGGAGGCCGCGCGTGCGCAGATGGAGATCGCGGCGGCCATTTTCCTGAAGCTGAGATCTCAATCTGCGAACTCAGCTTCAGGAAAATGGCCGCCGCGATCTCCATCTGCGCACGCGCGGCCTCCCGCGGCCATTTTCCTGAAGCCCTGGGACGGAGAGTAGTGAATCTGCGCACGTCTGGCCTCAGCAAGATGGCCGCCGCCACCGGAAAATACCGTAACTCACCCTGCTCTGCTGCTCTCCATCAATACCGGGCCGCGGATTCACCTTAAATGTGGACGGGACCCTGCTCACGCCATACAGCTCACCGCGCCACATCATCCCCGCACCTCTGTCGCCGCCACAATGCCGGTAAGTCTGCATTCCAAATATAAGACTCACCCCCCATTTTCCTCACAATTTTTTTGGGGAAAACGTGCGTCTTATAGTCGGAAAAATACGGTAATATCTTTTGCTCTGATATTTTGTGTTATGCTTAATGTTCTTCTGCTCTTTGTTCTGCAGCCTCTTGTTCTTCTGCTTCTCGGTCTCCCATGTCGTCGTCGTCGTCTCCAGGGTCATCGTCTCCGGGGTCGTCGTCATCGGGGTGGTCCTCAGGGTCATCGTCTCCAGGGTCGTCATCATCTCAGTGGTTGTCGTCTCTGGTGTCGTCGTCATCTTAGGGGTGGTCTTCCGGGTCATCGTCTTTAGGGTCTTGAACTTGGAAATGTAGCAGAAGGTACAAGAAGGCTGAGAAAATGCCAAGAAACAGCTGATGGAACTGGAACTCGGATGGGTAGCCGAAGGTCCAAGAGCCAATGGAACTACCGAGGACCAGCTGGAACCCGGTTACTAAGCAGGAGGTACCCGTGCCTGAAAGCACTACCAAGGACCACCTGACGTTGGTGGAACTCGGATACCCAGGGGGAGGCACCTAAGCCAAAGGCTCTGCCCGGAACCAGCTGACGGTACTGGAACCAGGATGGGGAGCAGAAGGTACAAGAGCAAAAGACACTGCCGAGAACCAGCTGACGGTACTGGAACCCGGATGGGTAGCCGAAGGTCCAAGAGCCAATGGAACTACCGAGGACCAGCTGACGTTACTGGAACCCAGTTACTAAGCAGGAGGTACCCGTGCCTGAAAGCACTACCAAGGACCACCTGACGATGGTGGAACTCGGATACCCAGAGGGAGGCGCCTAAGCCAAAGGCTCTGCCCGGAATCAGCTGACGGTACTGGAACCAGGATGGGGAGCAGAAGGTACAAGAGCAAAAGACACTGCCGAGAACCAGCTGATGGTACTTGAACCCGGTTACTAAGCAGGAGGTACCCGTGCCTGAAAACACTACCAAGGACCACCTGACGTTGGTGGAACTCGGATACCCAGAGGGAGGCACCTAAGCCAAAGGCTCTGCCCGGAACCAGCTGACGGTACTGGAACCAGGATGGGGACCTATTCAAGCTTGTCTTCTTACAGCCCCAACTAGTGGGGTTGGAGCAAAGGGTCAGCAGGGGGAGCAGAGTGTAGGCCGAAGCCTGCACTGGAGGCATTTGGAGGTCTGTTGTGTCTGCGTGGCATTTGCAGGACACGTTGCCAGCTACACAGCAGGGGAACAGCTGGTGGTGCTGATCCCCACTGACACATTGGCAGGTGTTTTGCTCTGTGCAGCTAGCACTTCCAGGCGCCAACTGGCGGTGTTAGAGCCCAGGGTCAGCAGGAGGAGAGGGAGCAGAGTGTAGGCCGAAGCCTGCACTGGCGGCAGCTTTGTGTCTGCGTTGCTTTTGCAGGACACGTTGCCAGCTACACAGCAGGGGAACAGCTGGCGGTGCTGAACCCCACTGACAGAGTGGGGGTGTTTTGCTCTGTGCAGTCAGCACATCCGGGCACCAACTGGCAGTGTTAGAGCCCAGGGACAGCAGGAGGAGAGGGAGCAGAGTGTAGGCCGAAGCCTAATTGAACCAATTTTAAAGGTAACCTTCAACCCCCCCTCAGGTGTTACAAACTAGAAGAGCCACACCTTGGGCAGCAGTAATGCTGCCCAAGTCAAAGGTTGCTCTTTTAATTTTGTTCCTTGCACACGCTGAATGAAACATGTACCACATTTAGGCCCTTTTACAGTCAAAACTGTCTTGGAGGAGGGAGTTCCCTTCTTAATGAGACGCAGCACAGCTGGCAAAAATACCACCTTGGTGCTTGGCGCGGCCTCCTGAGCATCGCATTTTGCTGTACAGGAGTCTGCGCTGTTGCGTTATCCCTTGGCCATGCGCTGCCCGTCTTCTGACATCATTTCATGTCGGCTGGTGCGGTTCGCGATGCCCATGAATCCCAGCCCAGCAGTGTCTTTACATTGTTTCACACTGCGGGGCTAGGATTCATGGCCTTGCGCAGTACATATGTTCACCTCTCACTCAGGTCCTTACACCTGCTTCAGACTGTGCGGCGTCAGCTGATCCCTTATCGCATGCCACGGCCATGAAGCCGCACAGTCTGAAGAAGGCGGAAGGAGATGAGTGACAGGCGAACATATGCACTGCTCATGCCCGTCAATCACACCCTTGCAGTCAAAATAAATAAGACACCGAGGGGCGTTGTGTCGGGCAGGGCGGCCGCAGAGGCGCAGCCAGCCAAACAATGATGTGAGAAGACGGGCAGCGCTACCAAGGGGGGTGCAGCGTGTCATTACAAAGGAAAGTCACACCTGAGGGACGTTTTAATGGTCTCAGGGGACACATTTTAGACGTGTTCAGTTCCACGTGTGCAAGGAGAATAAGTTTATGAGCCACCTTGCACAAATGCAGCATGACTGCTGTACAAGGTGGCTGTAATACATAGAAACGCCCGGGGGGGACAGGTTCCCTTCAATTTCAGTTCTTGTGTCTGCGTGGCTTTTGCAGGACACGTTGCCAGCTACACAGCAGGGGAACAGCTGGCGGTGCTGAACCCCACTGACACATTGGCTGGTGTTTTTCTCTGTGCAGCCAGCACTTCCGGGCGCCAACTGGCGGTGTTAGAGCCCAGGGTCAGCAGGAGGAGAGGGAGCAGAGTGTAGGCCGAAGCCTGCACTGGCGGCAGCTTTGTGTCTGCGTGGCTTTTGCAGGACACGTTGCCAGCTACACAGCAGGGGAACAGCTGGCGGTGCTGAACCCCACTGACACATTGGCGGGTGTTTTGCTCTGTGCATCTAGCACTTCTGGGTGCCAACTGGCGGTGTTAGAGCCCAGGGTCAGCAGGAGGATAGGGAGCAGAGTGTAGGCCGAAGCCTGCACTGGCGGCAGCTTTGTGTCTGCGTGGCGTTTGCAGGACACGTTGCCGGCTACACAGCAGGGGAACAGCTGGCGGTGCTGAACCCCACTGACACATTGGCGGGTGTTTTTCTCTGTGCAGCCAGCACTTCCGGGCACCAACTGGCGGTGTTAGAGCCCAGGGTCAGCAGGAGCAGAGGGAGCAGAGTGTAGGCCGAAGCCTAATTGAACCATTTTTAAAGGTAACCTTTAACCCCCCCTCAGGTGTTACAAACTAGAAGAGCCACACCTTATGCAGCAGTAGTGCTGCACAAGTCAAAGGTTGCTCTTTTAATTTTATTCCTTGCACAAGCTGAATGAAACACGTACAACATTTTGGCCCTTATACAGTCAATCTCTCTTGGAGGCGGGAGTTCCCTTCGTAATGAGACGCAGCACAGCTGGCAAAAATACCAACTTGGTGCTTGGCGCGGCCTTCTGAGCATCGCATTTTGATGTACAGGAGTCTGCGCTGTTGCGTTATCCCTTGGCCATGCGCTGTCCGTCTTCTGACATCATTTGATGTCGGCCGGTGCGGTTCGCGATGCCCATGAATCCCAGCCCCGCAGTGTCTTTACATTGTTAAAACACTGCGGGGCTGGGATTCATGGCCTTGCGCAGTACATATGTTCGCCTCTCACTCGGGTCCTTACACCTGCTTCAGACTGTGTGGCGCCAGCTGATCCCTTATCGCGTGCCACGGCCATGAAGCCGAACAGTGTGAAGAAGGCGGAAGGAGATAAGTGTCAGGTGAAGATAGGCACTGCTCATGCCCATCAATCACACCCTCGCAGTCAAAATAAATAAGACACCGAGGGGTGTTGTGTCGGGCAGGGCGGCCGCAGAGGCGCAGCCAGCCAAACAATGATGTGAGAAGACGGGCAGCGCTACCAAGGGGGGTGCAGCGTGTCATTACAAAGGAAAGTCACACCTGAGGGACGTTTTAATGGTCTCAGGGGACACATTTTAGACGTGTTCAGTTCCACGTGTGCAAGGAGAATAAGTTTATGAGCCACCTTGCACAAATGCAGCATGACTGCTGTACAAGGTGGCTGTAATACATAGAAACGCCCGGGGGGGGACAGGTTCCCTTCAATTTCAGTTCTTGTGTCTGCGTGGCTTTTGCAGGACACGTTGCCAGCTACACAGCAGGGGAACAGCTGGCGGTGCTGAACCCCACTGACACATTGGCTGGTGTTTTTCTCTGTGCAGCCAGCACTTCCGGGTGCCAACTGGCGGTGTTAGAGCCCAGGGTCAGCAGGAGGAGAGGGAGCAGAGTGTAGGCCGAAGCCTGCACTGGCGGCAACTTTGTGTCTGCGTGGCTTTTGCAGGACATGTTGCCGGCTACACAGCAGGGGAACAGCTGGCGGTGCTGAACCCCACTGACACATTGGCGGGTGTTTTTCTCTCTGCAGCTAGCACTTCCGGGCACCAACTGGCGGTGTTAGAGCCCAGGGTCAGCAGGAGGAGAGGGAGCAGAGTGTAGGCCGAAGCCTGCACTGGCGGCAGCTTTGTGTCTGCGTGGCTTTTGCAGGACACGTTGCCGGCTACACAGCAGGGGAACAGCTTGCGTTGCTGAACCCCAATGACACATTGGCGAGGTGTTTGGCTCTGTGCAGCTAGCACTTCCGGGTGCCAACTGGCAGTGTTAGAGCCCAGGGTCAGCAGGAGGAGCAGAGTGTAGGCCGAAGCCTGCACTGGATCAAGTTGAAAGGGAACCTTTAACCCCCCCCAAGGCGTTTGTAGCTGAAAGAGCCATCTTGTACAGCACTAATGCTGGAAAAGGTAAACTTAGCTCTTTTAATTATGGTCCTTGCAAACGCTGTACTTGACACTTATGAAATGTGTCCCCTCACACCGTTAAACCGTCCGGTAGGTGGAACTTTCATTTGTCATGTGATGTAGCACAGCCGTCATTCTTACCCGTTGTTTGAATCTGTCCCGGAGCCTGCGCTGTTATGTTAGCCCTTGGCCATGCACACATTTTGCGCCCATCTTCTGACATCATTTGGTGTCAGGCTGGCTGCGCCTGTGTGGCCGCGCTGGCCAAGATCCCGCCTCGCTGTGTCATCTAATGTAATCACTCTGCGGACCTGTGATCCATGGGCATGAGCAGTGCATATCCTCGCCTCTCACTCCCCTCCCTACGGCTTCTTCAGACTGTGCGGCGTCACGGCCGTGGCATGCTATTAGGGATCAGCTGACGTTGCACAGTCTGAAGAAGGCGTAGGGAGATGAGTGAGAGGCGGATGTTAAGATATGCACTGCGCATGTCCATGGATCACAGACCCGCAGTGGGATTAAATCAGAAGACACTACGAGGCGGGATCTCGTCCAGCGCGGCCGCACAGGCGCAGCCAGCCTGACACCAAATAAACAGGCACTTTTTCCTTTTGCATCATTACTGCTGCACAAGGTGGCTCTTTCAGTAAAAAACGCCTGGGGGGGACAGGTTCCCTTAAATTTAAGTTGTTGTGCCTGCGTGGCGGTCACATGACACGTTGCCGTATACACAGCAGGGGAGCAGCAGGCATTACTGAACCCCACTAACACATTGGCGAGGTGTTTGGCTCTGTGCGGACAGCACTTCCGGACAACAACTAGCGGTGTTGGAACCCAGGAACAGCAGGAGGAGCAGATAGGAGGTATTGCAGCACACACAGCAGGGGAGCAGCTGACATTACTGAACCCCAATAACAGAGGAGCGACTGTTGACTGTGCGGACAGCACTTCCAGGCAACAAGTAGCGGTGTTGGAGCCCAGGGACAGCAGGAGGAGGAGGTGGAGGAGATAGGAGGGATTGCCACACACACAGCTGGGGAACAGCTGACGTTACTGAACCCCAATAACAGAGGAGCGACTGTTGACTGTGCGGACAGCACTTCCAGGCAACAAGTAGCGGTGTTGGAGCCCAGGGACAGCAGGAGGAGGAGGTGGAGGAGATAGGAGGGATTGCCACACACACAGCTGGGGAACAGCTGACGTTACTGAACCCCAATAACAGAGGAGCGACTGTTGACTGTGCGGACAGCACTTCCAGGCAACAAGTAGCGGTGTTGGAGCCCAGGGACAGCAGGAGGAGGAGGTGGAGGAGATAGGAGGGATTGCCACACACACAGCTGGGGAACAGCTGACGTTACTGAACCCCAATAACAGAGGAGCGACTGTTGACTGTGCGGACAGCACTTCCAGGCAACAACTAGCGGTGTTGGAGCCCAGGGACAGCAGGAGGAGGAGGTGGAGGAGATAGGAGGGATTGCCACACACACAGCTGGGGAACAGCTGACGTTACTGAACCCCAATAACAGAGGAGCGACTGTTGACTGTGCGAACAGCACTTCCAGGCAACAAGTAGCGGTGTTGGAGCCCAGGGACAGCAGGAGGAGGAGGTGGAGGAGATAGGAGGGATTGCCACACACACAGCTGGGGAACAGCTGACGTTACTGAACCCCAATAACAGAGGAGCAACTGTTGACTGTGCGGACAGCACTTCCAGGCAACAACTAGCGGTGTTGGAGCCCAGCGACAGCAGGAGGAGGAGGTGGAGGAGATAGGAGGGATTGACACACACACAGCTGGGGAACAGCTGACGTTACTGAACCCCAATAACAGAAAAGCGACTGTTGACTGTGAGGACAGCACTTCCAGGCAACAACTAGCGGTGTTGGAGCCCAGGGACAGCAGGAGGAGCAGATAGGAGGTATTGCAGCACACACAGCAGGGGAGCAGCTGACGTTACTGAACCCCAGTAACGCGGCAGCAAGTGTTGACTGTGCGGACAGCACTTCCAGGCAACAACTAGCGGTGTTGGAGCCCAGGGACAGCAGGAGGAGCAGAGGAACACAGTGTAGGCCGAAGCCTGATTGGAGAAAGTTGAAAGGGAACCTTTAACCCCCCCCCAAGGCGTTTGTAGCTGAAAGAGTCAGCTTGTGCAGCACAAAGGATGCAAAAGGAAAAGGTGGCTCTTTTCATTATGCTCCTTGCAAACACAGAACTAAACACTTATAAAATGTGTCCCCTGATACCGTGAGACCGTCCCAGAGGTGGGACTTTCCTTCGTAATATGACGCAGCACAGCCGTCATTCCTACCCCCTTGGCGCCGTGCCCCGGCTCCTCAGCGTTGTTTGATTCCGTCCCGGAGCCTGCGCTGTTATGTTATCCCTTGGCCAGGCACACTTAGCGCTGCCCATCTTCTGACATCATTTGGTGTCAGTCTGGCTGCGCCTGTGCGGCCGCGCTGGGCGAGAGCCCGCCTCGCAGTGTCGTCCAATGTAATCCCACTGCGGGCCTGGGATCCGTGGCCATGCGCAGTGCATATCCTCGCCTCTCACTCCCCTCCCTCTGGCTGCTTCAGACTGTGCGGTGTCACGGCCGTGGCATGCTATTAGGGATCAGCTGACGGCGCACAGTCTGAAGAAGGCGAAGGGAGATGAGTGAGAGGCGGAGGTGAAGATATGCACTGTGCATGTCCATGGATCCCAGGCCCGCAGTGTGATTAAATCAGAAGACACTGCGAGGCGGGATCTCGGCCAGCGAGGACGCACAGGCGCAGTCAGCCTGACACCAAATGATGTCAGAAGAGGGGCAGCGCTAAGTGTGCCTGGCCAAGGGATAACATAACAGCGCAGGCTTCAGGACAGAATCAAACAACACTGAGGAGCCGGCGCACGGCGCCAAGGGGGTAAGAATGACGGCTGTGCTGCGTCACATTATGAAGGAAAGTCCCACCTCCGGGACGGTTTTACGGTATCAGTGGACACATTTTATAAGTGTTAAGTTCTACGTGTGCAAGGAGCTAAACAAAACTAGCTACCTTTTCCTTGTGCAGCATTACTGCTGCACAAGGTGGCTCTTTCAGTAACAAACGCCTGGGGGGGGGACAGGTTCCCTTACATTTCAGTTGTTGTGTCAGCGTGGCGGTCGCAGGACACATTGCCGGCTACACAGCTGGGGATCAGCTGACGTTACTGACACCCTATAACACTGGGTCGTATGTTTTGACTGTGCAGACGGCACTTCTGAGCCTCAACTGGCGGCGTTGGAGCCCAGGAATTAAAGTTCAGGTGGCAGAAAGATGAACACAACAGGAGACCTGGATACTGTAGACAGTCACCTAATTATTTAATCAGGAAGAGGAGTGGTAAATTCCTGCGAGATCCAGGCCTGGTTCATTTTCAGGAAAGTAAGCCGGTCAACGTTATCGGAGCACAGTCGCATGCGACGGTCAGTTAGTACACCACCTGCAGCACTAAAGACGGGTTCCGATAATACACTAGCCGCAGGGCAAGCCAGCACCTCCAATGCACACTGGCTTAGCTCTGGCCATGTATCCAGCTTTGAGACCCAAAACTTGAAAGGGGAAGAGCCGTCTGGGAGTACAGCAAGAGGGCAAGACATGTAGTCTGTCACCATCTGACGGAACCGTTGCCTCCTGCTGACTGGAGCCGTCTGTGATGGTGTAGACTTTTGTGGCGGGCACACAAAACTGTGCCACAGTTGGGCCATACTGGTCTTGCCTTGGGCAGAGGCACTGCTTCTGCTCCCTCTTTGTGCAGAGCCTCCTCCACTGCCTGGACGCACTGAGCTTCTTGTAATGCACTAGCAGCACTTCTCTCAGTTGGACTGGAGAAGATGATGGAATTCACCAGTGTGTCTTGGTACTCCCGCATTTTTCGCTCCCGGTTCAACGGTGTGATGAGGCTTTCTACGTTGTGCCGGTAGCGAGGATCGAGGAGGGTGAACACCCAATAATCAGACATGTTGAGAATGTGGGCGATGCGGCGGTCGTTTCTCAGGCACTGCAGCATGTAATCCACCATGTGCTGCAGACTGCCAACTGGCCAAGAAACGCTGTCCCCTGCTTGAGGCGTGATCTCTGCCCGCTCATCATCACCCCACCCTCGCTGTACACACTGACTACTGGACAATTGTGTAACTCCCTCCTCTGGACGGATGTCTTCCTCCTCCATTGACTCCTCCTCATCCTCCTCACAAAGTGTCCCCTGCCTATGCGTTTGTGAGGAACCACGTGGCGCTGACTGTCCAGAAGATGATGGAAATGGTGAATCCTCATCCTCCACCTCTTCCACAACATCATCCCTTAGCGCTTGCAGTGATTTTTCAAGCAGGCAGATAAGGGGGACAGTCATGCTGACTAGTGTTTCATCTGCACTCGCCATCCGCGTAGAATAATCGAAGGGATGCAAAACCTGGCAGACGTCCTTCATGGTGGCCCACTCTGTGGTTGTGAAGTCTGAACGGCGCGGAGTGCGACTTCCTTGCGCCTGATGCAGCTGGTACTCCATTACTGCTTGCTGCTGCTCACACAACCGCTCCAACATATGTAACGTGGAATTCCACCTGGTAGGTAGGTCACATATGATGTGATGTTCCGGAAGGTGGAATCGGTGCTGCAGAGCCGCAATGCGCGATTTTGCCGTGCTGGAACGCCGCAAGTGAGCACACTCTAGGCAGACCTTGTGCAGCAGTGCATCAAGATCCGGATAGTACCTCAAAAAACTCTGCACGACCAAATTGAGCACATGTGCCAGACATGGGATGTGAGTGAGGTTGCCGAGGCCCAGAGCTGCCACCAGATTTCGGCCATTATCACACACTACCATGCCTGGCTGGAGATTCGCTGCCACAAACAACACATCGCTCTCCTGCTTGATGGCATTCCAGAGCTCCTGCGCTGTGTGGCTTCGATTCCCCAAAGAAATTAATTTCAAGACAGCCTGTTGACGTTTGGCCATGGCTGTGCTCATGTCGGTCGTAACAGGTAAACGTTCACGGGTCCATGTGGAGGTGGACTGTGACGGCTCCTGCAGCGATGATTCTGAGGAACTTGTGTAAGAGGAGGAGTCAATGCGTACAGACTGGATTCCTGCAATCCTTGGAGTGGGCAGGACACGTCCTGTGCCACTCGCACGATCTGTACCTGGCTCAACAACATTAACCCAATGGGCAGTGAGGGAAAGGTTTCGCCCCTGTCCATGTTGACTGGTCCACGCATCGGTGGTGAGGTGGACCTTGCTACTGACGGCGTTCAGTAGCACGTGTTTTATGTGTCCTTCCACATGCTTGTGCAGGACAGGGATGGCTTGCCTGCTGAAATAAAAGCGGCTGGGCACATTGTACTGTGGGACTGCCAATGACATCAAGTCACGGAAGCTGTCAGTCTCCACCAGCCTGAATGACAGCATTTCCAGTGACAGAAGTTTGGCAATGCCTGCAGTCAGAGCCTGTGCTCGTGGGTGGTTTGCCAAGAAAGGCCGCCTTTTCTCCCATGCCTGTACTACCGATGGCTGTAGACTGGCCTGGGAGTGTGAGGATAACTGGGAACGTGGTGCTGCAGGTGGAATTACAGTGGGTCTCTGGACAACAGTGCCAGAGGTTCTTCCACGGCGATCCTGGGAGGAAGCCGAACCAGCTGCGTGTTAGCTGGAGGAAGAGGCAACATGAGCTGAAGAGGTGGTAGCTGCCGCTGTTGGTTGGCCTAGCTCTTCAGTGTGTTTTTGTAACTCCGCCGCGTGCCTGTTCCGCACATGTTTCCACATGTTGGAGGTATTGAGGTTGCTGACATTTCTCCCTCTTTTCACTTTGTGATGACACACCTTGCATTTGACATAGCAAATGTCATCTGCAACTGTGTCAAAAAAGGACCAGGCACTGCAAGTCTTGGGAGCGCCCTTTTTGGCTTTTGGAAGAGACACGCTCCTAACGGGTGCCAAAGTGGAGGCTACAGGATCCGCAGTCTTCCCCCTCCCTCTCTCTCTTTGGCCCGTTCGGGGAATCTCTTCCTCAGAGCTGCTCCCACCACCTTCCTGTCCCTCACGCCAAGATGGGTCAAGGACCTCATCATCTACACTACCCTCTGCCACCAACTGCTCCTCCTGGGTAGTCTCAGCAGCAGAGCACGCACCAGAAAGTGGCACCTGAGTGTCATCAGCGGATGCGTCCTGCGATGTGGTGACCGGAGGCACTGGCCCACCCGCCTCTTCAGACTCAGAGAGAAAAAGCTGTTGGGCATCACTGCACACTGCCTCTTCTTCCATTTCTCCAATGCTGCTAGGCTGGCCCCCTGTTTCCAAGCCAAGAGATTCAGAGAACAGAAGTAGAGACGGCTCCTGTCCTGGGCTCTCTGTCTGCCTAGGCAATTTGGCAGGTGGTGAAGAGACAGATGGGTGCTCTCCAGTGCTCTGTGTCTGAGAGAATGTGGCACTAATTGAAGTCAATGCGTTAGCTGCCATCCATCCGACAACGACTCCAATTTGGTCTTCACGCAGCAGCGGTGTACGGCGCTCTACGACAAAGCTGCGCATGAAGGACTGTTCCCTGCTGAAACTGGGTGATGATGAGTCACCGGTGCCCGCAGCAGGCACAGAATCCCCACGTCCTCTCCCTGCTCTGCGCCCATGCCCACGTGCCTTACTCCCCGCCTTATTCATCTTGGTTGACTGATAAAGATAAGCAGAAAAGTACTAACGGATTTGTGTGCTTATTCCTGAACAGCTCCTAACAGGTATAAGAAACACTAATTTTCTAAAGTGTGGACTAGACTTTAATATGAGCTAATGTGGCCTACACAACTGTAAAGTGGTGTGTTTGGTGAACTTTATTATTTATTTATTTTGTGGGGGCTGAACTGACAACAGGGAGAGCTGCAGTCACACGGAGACCAAGCAGACAGCCGTAAACGGCGCTGCAAGGCCCAAAATCACTCCTCTACGTTATCCTATGTAGTGTTTTTCCACAATTTAGCTGGATACGGGTGGAAAGACACTAATAGGAATTTTTTGAAAAAATGTGCAGTAGCCTGCACTAGGGTTGAGCGAAACGGGTCGACCATTTTCAGAAGTCGCCCACTTTTGGCAAAGTCGGGTTTCATGAAACCCGACCCCTGTGTGGGGTCGGCCATGAGGTTGGCGATCTTCTGAATCTGGTATCGGGATTCCGATACCGAGTTCCGATATGTTTGCGATATCGGAAATCCGTATCAGAATCCACATTTAAGTGTAAAATAAAGAATTAAAATAAAAAATATTGATATGCTCACCTCTCCGACGCAGCCTGGACATCGCCGCTGGTAACCGGCATCTTCCGTTCCTAAAAATGGCGCTTGAAAGACCTTTCGAATGCTTCACGGCTTGTGATTGGTCGCGGCGGCCCACGTGACCGCTGAGAAGCCGAGGGTGAGTATATTCCTATTAGGTATATACTCACCCTCGTACGCGCCCTGCTTCTTTCCGGCAGCCTTCCTTCTTAAGAATGAACGCGTGAAGGACCTTCCGATGACGTCACGGCTTTGTGATTGGTCGCGGCGGCCCACGTGACCGCTCAGCGACCAATCACAAGCCGTGACGTAACTCTCATGTACCTGAGAACCAGAACAGGACCTGAGAATTACGTCACCGGCTTGTGATTGGTCACTCAGCGGTCACGTGGGCCGCCGCGACCAATCACAAGCCGTGAAGCATTCGAAAGGTCTTTCAAGCGCCATTTTTAGGAACGGAAGATGCCGGTTACTACCAGGGTGCGTCAGAGGGTGAGTATATCAATTTTTTTTATTTTAATTCTTTATTTTACACGTAAATATGGATCCCAGGGCCTGAAGGAGAGTTTCCTCTCCTTCAGACCCTGGGAACCATAGTATCCCATTGCACTGCATTGGGTTTCATGTTTCGGCCGACCCCGACCCCGACTTTTTTATAGGATCGGCCGATTTCACTCGACCCGACTTTTGAGAAAGTCGGGTTTCGTGAAACCCGACCCGATCCTATAAAAATAAAAGTCGCTCAACCCTAGCCTGCACTACTTAAAAAAAAAGGAAAATGGATTTTACGGTATGACGCAGTGACGCACCCTGAGCTGGATACAACCGGCTATGGCTGCACACAGACTACAGGGCGAGCTGCAGTCACACGGAGACCGTGCAGACAGCCGTAAACGGTGCTGCAAGGCCCAAAAACACTCCTCTACGTTATCCTATCTAGTGTTTTTCCACAATTTAGCTGGATACGGATGGAAAGTCACTAATAGGAATTATTAGAAAAAATGTGCAGCAGCCTGCACTACTTGGAAAAAAAAAAAAGAAAATAGAACAGTATGAGGCAGTGAACCACCCTCCCTGAACTCAATACAACCAGCTATGGCCTATGGCTGCACACAGACTAGAGAGTGGGCTGCACACACACACACACACACACAGACCTTGCAGATCGCTGTGAAAACAGCGCTGCAAGGCAAAAGCAAGGTGATTAGTAGGTGAACACAGCGGTTGCTAAATTAGCCTTGGAAAAGAACAATGAAGCAAATCGCTATCTCAACTGGCCCTCAGTCAGCACACAGCGTCCTGTCACTAACTGAATTCACAGCAGAGTGAGCGCAAAATGGCGCCAGTGACTTTTAAACTGCAGCATGACATCATTTCAGCAGCCAATCACAGCCTTGCCAGTAGTTACATGCCCACCATGCTGAACAGGATGTGCCCACACTCAGAATCATTCCTCATTGGCTGAATTCGTGCAGTTTGAATCCTGGGAACTTCCGATTCCGGTATCCGATATGTGGCAAGTATCGGATCTCGGTATCGGAATTCTGATACCGCAAGTATCGGCCGATACCCGATACTTGCAGTATCGGAACACTAGTGGTGAGTGAATGTGTTCGGAACACGATCGCCAAACATTTGCATAAATATGGCACATTCGGATTTGGGATAGGAAGCACAAGCAAAATTTTATGAAATCCGAAAAAATCACTAACAACGGTAAGTAAAGTGCAGGCAAATATTTGCATTGCCAAAAAAGTATTTTCAGCATTTTAGCAACGATAATGGTGGTGTATCATGAGCGATTGCTATGTGTTTGATGAGGGGAGGGGGTTGCAGAGCTCAGAGACGCAGTGTTCTTGTAAACAGTCTTTTTTTCCCCCTAGCTTGGTGTGCACTTTGCAGCTAGCTAATCAGGGCACAGGAAACAGCCACAATGTCCTGACACAACGGCTTGTGCCACTGACTGCTGAAATTACATGTCCCTTTCCATATAAATAGCTGACAGCTTGTTTTAGTGCCATTTTGACACTGTAACAGGGCAGAAAGGCTGCTCCTGATGCTGCACTGTTAGCTGCAAGAGTTTATCTAGTTAGCTAGGTGGTTGTATGTCAGTCAGATAGTTTAGCTAGCTAGTGTCCAGTGTGGCTGGTAAATTTACCTACCAGCACGTATTTTTTTGGCCATTACTGAGGTCCACAGAAAAAGACGGCAGGCACTTGTCCTCCAAGTATGTTGTGCACTGCTTCTATTGTGCTCAATGCACGAGTATAGCTTTCTAAATAATATAAATAATATCTTTTCACTAGCTAAATGTGAAAAAGCCTGCTGTTTCTCAAATTTAAGCTAGTTAGCTATGTGGTTATATATCAGTCAGATAGTGTAGCTAGCTAGTGTCCAGTATGGCTGTTAAATTTACTTTCCAGCACTTCTTTTTGGACATTACAGAGGTCCACAGACAAAACCAACAGGGCACATGTATTACAAGTGTGTTGTGCACTGCTCTACTGTGCTCCATGAACGAGTATAGCATTCTAGTAACAAAATTTCAGTAGCTAAATGTGAAACAGCCTGCTGTATCCCACCTTGTCATTTTGTGCTGTGGTGATATGAAACTGGCTGCAGACCTAAGGCACATTAAAAAAAAATAATTTTTCAGTTGCAAAAACTTAGACAACCAGTCATATCACACTTTGTCATTTTGTTGTGTTAAAATTAAGCTATAGAGGCCTGATCCTGAGGCATAAAGCAGGGGACCTGGCTTTCAAATAGTTTGCAGCATCTAGTGTGTTATAGAGGCCTGATCCATAGGTCACAAAAAATCCTTCTGTTCCTAGTGTCATACAGTAGGGGACATGACTTTCAAATAATTTGTAGCATCTAATGTGTTATAGATAGTGTTGAGCGATACCGTCCGATACTTGAAAGTATCGGTATCGGAAAGTATCGGCCGATACCGGCAAAGTATCGGATCTAATCCGATACCGATACCCGATACCAATACAAGTCAATGGGACTCAAGTATCGGACGGTATCCCTGATGGTTCCCAGGGTCTGAAGGAGAGGAAACTCTCCTTCAGGCCCTGGGAACCATATTAATGTGTAAAAGAAAGAATTAAAATAAAAAATATTGCTATACTCACCTCTCCGACGCAGCCTGGACCTCACCGAGGGAACCGGCAGCATTCTTTGCTTAAAATGCGCGCTTTTCCTTCCTTCCGTGATGTCACAGCTTGTGATTGGTCGCGTCGCCCATGTGGCCGCGACGTGACCAATCACAGCAAGCCGTGACGTAATTTTCAGGTCCTTCTAGGCATTCAGTATTTTAAAATTACGTTCCGGCTTTGTGATTGGTCGCGTCGCGGTCACATGGGCGACGCGACCAATCACAAGCCGTGACGTCACGGGAGGCAGGAAACGCGCGCATTTTTAAAATTACGTCACGGCTTGTGATTGGTTGCGTGCCGCCCATGTGACCGCGACGCGACCAATCACAGCAAGCCGTGACGTAATTTCAGGTCCTGAATGCCTATTTCTGCAAAAAGTATGCGCTTTTCGCGCATGCGCAGTTGCGTCGTTCTTGTCTCTGGCTTCTGCGGTGTCTTGTGGGGCGGATCACATGGGGCCTGTGTGTTTCCGGCCCTGCAGACCATGCAAACCGGATATGAGATGACGCGAGTGCATACAGGCGCGATTACCGCTATTTCCGGGCATAAGGTATTTAAACTGATGCCCCTCGTTTATGGGCACCCCCCCTGAGGAAGGCAAATCGCCGAAACGCGCGTCGGGGAGGACCGGATTGCTGTGCGTTTGTACTGTGTTTCACCACTGTGGTATGTACTCTTACTATCTGATGCTAATCTATCTGGTCACAGATACCATAGATGTTTCTATATGATTGAGGTCTTCCACTTGGATTTTGGTATCTTGGTGATCTGTAAATAATTATGCATTTTAATCCGGTCCCTTTATGACATGTGTGTGCGGGTTGTATAGGGGATGTTTTCCTGCCATGCTGTGTACCTGTGTTTTTACCTTAATAAAGTGTTTTCTACGTTTGTAACAGACAGTATTGACTGCGTTTTGGTGCTTTGTTTTTGTGGTCTATTCACATGCAGTTGTCTAGTCATAGTTCAGGTCTGTCCTGATTGTTTTACTATTTGAATGGATATGAGAACTAGGACAGACCATGTATTCTACTGAGTTGTATCTAATTATTACTGTGTTATGCACAGGTATCGTGGGTTACAATATGGACTATCGGGCCAAGGAGAAAATTTGGCTAAACCAGGTTGACCAGGTGTTCAGTGATGGCGGGAGTGGTGCACTGCACAGCAGTCGGGCGACTCAGGATGGGATGACAAACTTCAGTCCATTAAAACTATGTTACTGAGGCGTTCCCGTTATTGGTGGAATAGGCTATTTCTGGAGAAATACACCAGGAATAAGATGATCCCTAGAGGCCTCAGAGTCAGGGTTATACCTTCGTTTGTGGTGGAGGATACCAATTTTATAACACAATGGGAGGATGCATGTACGTTATGCTCTCTCACACTTATGCAACTGTTAATCAATCTTAACACCACGAGTATCACTGAGCTCGATAAACAGATAGATATTGCACAGATAGAAGTAAGGACTGGGTGCCCTCCGGATAAACTACAGTCTTTTGATAGTGATTTAGACAAATCCCTGGATGTACTTGCCAAAAAAATACAGGAGACCCAGTTGCTAAAATTTGGGAGAGACACTAAGGACTACCAATCCAAAAGAGTCTATTTATGGAGAAATAATGATAATCAACGTATGCATCGGGTTGGGTCTAATATATCATTGTCATCGTTAAGTGGACGTTCCGATCTGTCATCCACATCAGTGTCAACCTCTGGAGCAGCTGACAATGGTAGACTACGTGATCATTCTTATCATCCCTACAGGAGGGGCAATCCAATATCTGTGGCATCTAAGAAGGACAATAAGGTGATTAACCTAAGTAATTATGTGTTGTCAGAGGTGGATTTTCGACTTCTGGAAAAGGGTCTCTCTTTTTCTCCCACATCTGGGTTTAATTTATTTAATACTATTAAAGACCTCCACTTATTTGCGAGGTCGCTGCTTTTCAAGAGGTACCATTATAATAATGAATTACATCTATTATTTCCTACAGAGGAGGAACAAAATGCGCTAATGATTCTGGAAGAACTAGCGGTGGAACATGTACATCCGGGAGGTAAGGTTCCTCCATCTATCCGCCCACGTTCCAGTAGATTTCCCCCTTTATCATCATGTTCCAATATTGATTTATTTGTCCGGGTGGTGACGGGTGATTTATCTAAAATTCATAACTTTGGTGGACATGATAACCTTTCTAAGCAGGAGAGGGAGAGACTATTATATATTAAAAATCTCCCGGATATAGTTGTGAAACCGGCAGATAAAGGTGGTAACGTCGTCCTGTGGCCCATGGATATGTATGAAAGAGAGGCATATAGACAGCTGAATAACAACATTTGCTATAAAAAACTTACATACAATCCCCTCTCGGCATATAGTGCCCAACTTGATTCCATCATCCAGCGGGCCCTGCGGGACGACGTTATCACCAAAGATCTTGCCAAAGCTTTGGTGGTTACGGAACCTACTGTGCCAACACTATATCTGCTCCCTAAGATCCACAAAAATCTGTCGTCACCCCCGGGGAGACCTATTATCTCTGGACGGGGGAATCTACTGGAACATGTCAATAGGTGGATAGATTTCCACCTACAGCCATTGGTTACTAGCCTCCCCTCTTTTCTTAAGGATACCGGTGATGTACTGCGCAGGGTCGATGGATTGTGTTTGGAGGCGGATACTCTATTAGTTTCGGCAGACGTAGAATCTCTATACACCAACATTAGGCATAAAGATGGCATTGCCGCCGTTAGATATTTTTTAGAATCATCCACATTATCTACTGCTATGAGATCGCTTCTGCTGGAACTTCTAGAGTTCACCCTCACCCACAACTTTTTTGTGTTCAAGGGGTCCTTCTACCTCCAGCTCCAGGGGACTGCCATGGGAGCGGCCTTTGCGCCCTCTTATGCCAACCTCTTCCTGGGGCTGTGGGAGAGGGACCTCCTCCTGTCAGGCGAACAGGGATCAATTGACCGTGTCCTTTTATGGACACGGTATATTGATGACATCTTCTTCGTCTGGCAGGGCACGTCTGTCGACCTTGCGCAGTATGCCTCCTCCTTGAATGGCAACGACCTCAATATCCATTTAACATTGGTGTGGAGTGATACATCCATTGATTTTCTGGATGTGACAATCAGGAGAGACCCTAATGGTACTTTATGTACAGACATCTTCCAGGAAGCCGACATCCACCAACACCCTGTTGCACGCATCCTCAGGTCATCCTCATCATATGATACGATCTATTCCGGTGGGGCAGTTTCTTCGCCTACGGCGGATCTGCTCCACCGAGAGTGATTTTGAAATAAGAGCTGAGGAATTGAGGATGCGATTTAAAGCACGGGGATATAGTGGCAGATCCCTCAAGAGGGCATACCAGAGGGCTAAACATACTACATGCCACGAATTACTATATGGGAGTCAATATGGACAACCAAGTGGTAGTAACAATAGCAACAATAATGTTAGGTTTATCACCACCTATAACTCTAAGGCCAACCAGATAAGGAGAGCCTTGGATAAGGCTTGGCCAATCCTCCAAGTCGACCCAATAATCAAAAAGTTCATTCCCAAAAGACCATCCATCACATTTAGGCGAGCTGCTAATCTAAGAGACCAATTGGTCCACAGCCACCATGAGGGACGATCTCAGACTACTTTCTTGGATAGATTTACACCAAGTGTGGGTTGTTTTCCATGTGGCCGGTGTATCGCCTGCCCTAACATTGATAAGAGTCATTCTTTCACTGACTCTAGTGGTACACAGATGTTTTCAATTAGACAACGCATTACTTGTACCACTAGATACGTCATCTATTACGCGACATGTCCCTGCGGATTAATATATATTGGCCTTACTACTCGCCAATTAAAAGTCCGCGTTAGGGAACATGTGTTGGGGATACAGGCGGCCGCCGGCCACATTGATGCAACCACACTAAAGACTCTGCCTAGACATTTTAAGGCTTATCACAATTGTGATGCCACGGTGCTGAGAGTGAGGGGCATTGATGCCCTCAGGATCAACATTAGAGGTGGCTGTCTATCCAAGAAACTCGGTATGATGGAAACACGCTGGATTTGGCGTTTACACACTGTCCAACCAGATGGGCTTAATGAGAGTATGTCGTTTGCCCCATTCCTCTAGTCGCCTGGCTGTTGTGCATTCTTTCCGCTGTACTATCCCGCATATGCTGTCTATATTTGATTTTAACTGGTGTTTATTCTCTTATAGGTTTTTAGCCTTTTCCGGATCGTGACCTGCCTATGTGGGATTTATCCTACCACACCATAAGAAGTGCTTGAATGTGGATTCATCGTATATATATCTGATGATCATCTGGAATGAATACTATTATCTTTTATTACACATCAGTTTTGTATACTGGATATGCTGTAGCCTATTTAATTTATGATATATTGTTATATGATGTTTATGATGTATCCGGTATAGACGATTTGAGTATGTATAGGACTGTTATTTATTCTACATATGGGCAAAATTCTGTTTGATTACAGATGATATGTTCCTTTATAAGCCTATTTTGAAGATATGTTTACATGTCTTTTATATCCTTGAAATGTAATATTAATGTAATAAAAATTCCTTTGTTAACATTTATGTAGCACTCTGTAATAGGGATGGTCACTAAGCGGAGTATTTTGGTGTTATATATAGAAATTTTTTTTGTATTGTTCATTTTCTTATGTATTGTTTTTCTATTTCTATGATGTTTTTCTATCTATGTTGCGGTTATTCGGCATGTGCAGCTTATCTGTGAGCTGTAATGGTACTTTTCTATATGCCAATATATTTGCCCTTTTCCAAGATGGCCGCGGCAGCTTTTCGCGCATGCGCAGTTGCGTCGTTCTTGTCTCTGGCTTCTGCGGTGTCTTGTGGGGCGGATCACATGGGGCCTGTGTGTTTCCGGCCCTGCAGACCATGCAAACCGGATATGAGATGACGCGAGTGCATACAGGCGCGATTACCGCTATTTCCGGGCATAAGGTATTTAAACTGATGCCCCTCGTTTATGGGCACCTTCCCTAAGGAAGGCAAATCGCCGAAACGCGCGTCGGGGAGGACCGGATTGCTGTGCGTTTGTACTGTGTTTCACCACTGTGGTATGTACTCTTACTATCTGATGCTAATCTATCTGGTCACAGATACCATAGATGTTTCTATATGATTGAGGTCTTCCACTTGGATTTTGGTATCTTGGTGATCTGTAAATAATTATGCATTTTAATCCGGTCCCTTTATGACATGTGTGTGCGGGTTGTATAGGGGATGTTTTCCTGCCATGCTGTGTACCTGTGTTTTTACCTTAATAAAGTGTTTTCTACGTTTGTAACAGACAGTATTGACTGCGTTTTGGTGCTTTGTTTTTGTGGTCTTAGTTTCACACAGTAGAGCAGTGTTTTTCAACCAGTGTGCCGCGGCACACTAGTGTGCCGCGACACATGGTCGGGTGTGCCTCGGGGAACGGGAGTCAGCTGTTCTCTGTGCCGACTGTCAAGCTGACAGCCGGCACAGAGAAGCTGCAGCGCGCCGGCTCCCGAAGATCAATTGTACTCGCAGACATCTACCAGCTGCGAGTACAATTGAGGCTCTGACTGCCGGGTCAGAGCGACGCCAGCAGCGTGATCAAGTCATGTGATCACGCTGCTGACGTCACTATCCGGCGCGCAGGAGAAAGAAGAGACTTGGTGGTAAGTGCTCCTGTGCTGTGGAGCTGAAGACACCGAAGATTCAGCGTGGGGTGGGTTTATGGGGAGTATGTGGGGGGATTTATTAAGTGTGGGGGGATTTATTCAGTGTGGGGGGGGGATTTATTCAGTGTGTGGGGGGATTTATTCAGTGTGTGGGGGGATTTATTCAGTGTGTGTGGGGGATTTATTCAGTGTGTACGTGGGGGGGGCTGGAATTTATTTAGCATGTGTGGGGCAGGGTGCATTTATTCTGTGGAAGGGGATGGATTTATTCTATCGGAAGGGCAGTGGATATATTCTGTGGGGGTGAGTGGGGAGATGAGGGTGGACACAGTAGCGAGGGGAAAAATGTGTGCTGACAGTACTGGGAGCAACGGTGATGGGATGTGTGAGGACAGTATGGGGAGTCGGGGGAATGTGTGAGGGGGGAATGTGTGAGGAGGAAATATGGAGAGAGCAAAGGGGTATGTTAGCAGGGGGGGGGATGTACAGGAGGAGGCTATTAGAAATGTGTGCAGACAGTATGGGGGGATGAAAGTGTGAGTGGACACATAATAGATACTGAGTAGTGTGAGGGTAACAGCCAGGAGGAGACAGTATGCCAAGTAGGAGGAGTGTAATGAAGGGGCACAGTAGAGAGACTGGGCTCTCTATGAGGGACACCGTATGAGAAGGCAGTGTGAAGTATGGAAAAGAGAGAGAGGGTAGTGTGGATGGCATGTACCATAAGAGGGACAGTGAGGGTCATATTATGTGCTGGGAATAAAGTGAGGGGCAATTATTTACTCAGAGGCTCAGCCTAGGGCAGATATTGTTATTCCGGAGCATTATAATAACACTGCTATCTTTAAGGGTGTTGTGTCGGGATGTGCTGCAGAAGACAGGAGAAGATGGAAGTCTGCAGAAACGAGCTCTGCCGGTGGATGAGAAGAGTCATCATGGCATCTGGACAAGGTGAAGATGAAAAGAAAGAGGCGACTCCACAAACAACGTCATCTATCAGGTACATGGATGTAAATGTGTTTTTTTTGTGATACTAATTCTCATTTTTATTTGTTAGGAACATTAAAGGGGATGTCCAAGGTTGTGATGAGTCTGCAGTCATACTATGTGACTGCAGACTTCTGAATTCTCACAGTGCACACTGCTATCATAATTCTCTGATGTTGGTGATTTACATACATGCGGTCACGTGCTGACTAGACATGTGCGGCCTCATTCAATGAAAATGAATTGACTGAGGCCGGACACGTCTAGTTAGAATGTGACCAGAAGTATCCAAATCACATACTTGTGCTGTCATGACCGTCCACTCTGGCCACCGGCAAGGGAGAATCCTGAAAGTGTGCAGTGCTTGCGCTGTGAGAATTCAGAAGCCTGCAGTCACATAGAATGACTGCAGACTTTCATCTCAAACCTGGACGCACCATTTTGTGCCATTTTGGTTGGTGGTGTGCCTCGGGATTTTTTAAGTATAAAAAGTGTGCCGCGGCTCAAAAAAGGTTGAAAATCACTGCAGTAGAGGACCTACTTTCAAGTAGTTTGCAGCATCTAGTGTGTTATAGAGGCCACCAAAAAATCCTTCTGTTCCTAGTGTCATAAAGTAGGGGACCTGACTTTAAAATAGTTTACAGCATCTAGTGTGTTATAGAGGCCTGATCCATAGGCCACACAAAATCTTCTATTCCTAGTGTCATACAAAAGGGACCTTACTTTCAAATAATTTGTAGTATCTAATGTGTTATAGAGGCCTGATACAGAGGCCACAAAAAATTCTTCTGTTACTAGTGTCATACAGAAGAGGACCTGACTTTCAAATAGTTTGCAGCATCTAGTGTGTTATAGAGGCCTGATTCAGAGGCCACAAAAAATCATTATGTTCCTAGTGTCATAAAGTAGGGGACCTGACTTTAAAATAGTTTGCAGCATCTAGTATGTTATAGAGGCCTGATCCAGAGGCCACCAAAAATCCTTCTGCTCCTAGCGTCATACAGTAGGAGACCTGACCTGTAAATAATTTTTGATCAAAAATAGCATAAAAGCCATTGCACCATCGTCAAGGTGCCCCTGATTGGGACGGAACATACACTATCTAATAGTAAAAACCTTACTATGTGTGAAAGTTGTCCTCAGTGTGTGAATAAGGGCAGACAAAAGGACCAGGTCCAAATCTATGGACACCAGTCTCTAGCAGCTTTTAACTGTAATTACCAGCTCAGGAAAGGGAGGCCACACCCCGGCTTGCCGAAAATGCAGAAATACAGAGAAAAAAACACAAACATTGAGCTTGGATTAAGTTGGTATACATGCAGCACATAAACGCATGTTAACATTTTTTACTTCTTTAGTTACAGCAGGATTTTTTTCCTCATTTTGTTTCTTTTAAATAGTTTGTAGCATCTAGTGTCTTATAGAGGCCTGATACAGAGGCCACAAAAAATTATTTTGTTCCAAGTATCATACAGTATGGAACCTGACTTTCAAATTGTTTATACAAAAAAAAGGTTGCACTCTATTGTGCTAAAGCATGTTAATGTGAAATACATGAAATATAAATAGCAATACAGGGTTTGAATATTAGGAAAAAATGAGACTCTTGGCATAGAATTTGGCCAAATTATATCTGCCCATCAACCATCATCAAGGCGGTCTCAAAGACTGATGGGTCCCTATGTGTGTGAATACCTCTCTTAGGCTGATATCTGATTTCCTGGGTGAATGTGGACACCTCTGTCAGCAATGCCTGCATTTATGGGTAAGTAGGAACCTGCTATAATTAAAATCACCACGTGTTGAAGGGTGGAGTGCTTGTTCAGTAAACTAACATACAAATGGCAAAAAACTGACTTTCACATCCAGACTAGTGTGAATAGGTGCATACCAGTTTTTTTTGCATATTGTTTAGGGAGGTAGCTCCTCCTGTTATGCACTTATTCACACTAGTCTGACTGTACCAGTCAGTTTTTTTGAAATTTCAAATTGTTTATAGCATAACTTCTTAGTCATACAGGCCTCATCCATTCTCAAACAATTCTTTTTTCTGTGACTAACACATTACAGCACACCGTATTTCAACTTGGAATTTACTGTCACTGAAATTTAGCTGTTTGCAGATGTGGTGCAATGTTTAAATATAATTTTTTGTTGCTAATACTGTGCTCCTACCACACTATCTGAGCAACGTGACTGGGAAAATGCGAGGTCGTGGTGGAAGGGAAATTAGGCTTGGTGTTCAAGGTTTACATGGGGTAGTTGGTAATTTTTGTGAAAGCACAAGTAAAGCAATGTTACATCCTATGCAAAGACTACTGACTACTTCTGTTACTGGACAGGCTACACCACTACCTTTTTTTGGCAGATGCACAGCAGTACATCTTGTTGATGACGCCCAGAAAGAGCATGTACTCGAGTGGGTGACAAGTGTAGCTTCAAGTGGCCTCTCCTCTTCTTCCTCCACCTCAACATCACACTCAGTACAATCCACAGAGGTGGTACCCAAATTCCCCTTGCTTCCCCTCGTGTCCCAACTCTCCAACCGTACAACTGACTGTACAGAACCACAGATGGGTGAGTCATCAGAAATGTACTTAAAAGATTCACAAAGTCAAGAGGAGGAAATCTGCACCAATGCACAATTTTTTTTTAACTTGGAGTCGGGGCAGGATGAAGTGGGGTCCAAACAGCATCCTGACCCTCTTCATCAGACGTTAATCAATGGGGGGTGATCCTGATGAGACTCAGATATCTGAGACTCACGCGGACTGTACTGTGTTTGCAGGGCAAGAGGAGGAGGTAGGTGATTCCAAGGGCAAGGAATGTGATAACACAGAGGATGATGATGATGAGGTGCTACATCCCAATTGGTGTGAACAAAGATGCACACAGCTGATTATGTCATTTAAGGAGGAAGACTAGGAGGTTGCGTTGCACCATATGTAGCAGACATGCAGTGATGCAGCCACGATGAGCAATGCATCCTCAGCCACAACTGTGCCTGTGACCAACAGCATCCGTGGGTCTGTGGCTCGCAGGGGTGGCAAGGGTTGCCCAGCCTGGATCTTTTTTGTTACTGCAAAGGATGAGCCATTTCACGTAATCTGTCAACATTGTATAAAAAAAATTTAGTCGAGGTAAAAAATGCAATAATTTGACTACTACATGTATGAACCTTCACATGCACAATCAATATGCTTTACTGTGCGAATCCCAACGGGCAAAAATGCAGACCAGTGGACCTCAACAACCATCATCCGTCCCATCAGTCACATCTCTGCTGCTTCTTCCTCCTTCTCTGTTACTGTGCCAACTATTGAGACGCAGGTCTTCGACCACATAACCTAGGGTTCTTCAGCTGTAATGGAAGTGGACATGCCTGCTGTTTTTGACCAATCTCAATGAACGAGCACACCACAATTTTTTTAATCTGTCATAACATCTCCGCATGCACCTCACTCATGGCCTAGGAGTTTGTCCGGATCATCGTACTCCGCCCTCTCTCAGCACTGCAGCCATCCCACGGTTTCAAAGTTGTGGTCACATAAAAGATTGTTTCCTCCTATGCATGACAAAGCTAAGAGGTTGAGCTCCATCATCTCCAATATGTTGGCCACAAAAATGCTGCCTGGTAGATACAGATGGTTTCCAAAAGCTGATGGCTGTCGCAGTCCCCCAGTAACAATTGCCCAGTCACCTGTTGGTCCCAATTATACTATTTGTACTGTGGTGAAATTGATGCCACTTTTGTGGTGTCAGACATTCATTTTTAGAAATGTGAACACACCTGGTTGGGTGTCCATCTGCTGGATTGGGTGTAGTGGAAGACCTGTTGGTCCCTATTATACTATTTCTACTGTGGTGAAATTGATGCCACTTTTGTGGTGTCTGCCGATAATTTTTGGAAATGTGAACACTCCTGGTTGGGTCTCCTTCATGCGTGCTGCCTGTTGTAGTAGTCCTCCGAGACCATCAGGCCTCCACTTCCTTAGACTCAACTACCATGCTACTATGTTAGGACTGGTGGAACGCACCGAGTATAGTTAAATATAATTATTGGTGTGTTTGCAGCACGGGGTCCACCGTGCAGGAGACGAACCTGCTGCTAGCAAATGGCGGCACAATATGGCGGTATAAGGGAACTCTGTAACTTCTCAAAGTCGCACAGAAGGGAAAACGCTGTGCCCTGCTAGCATCACAGGGGAACACAGCTGCCTAACAGAGCAAAAGCAATCAGTGGTCAGGGAGCAGCAAGCACACAAACACCTCCTCTCTGGTGGAGCAGGAATTCTAATGGCTTTACGCCAGCCCTGAATTCACCATTCAAAACGGTGCCGGTATTCTAGTGGCTTATTTCAGCCAGACTCTAACCACAAGCAGACAAAACCACTGAATAGCAAAAGCTCATGACATAAGCTGATCCTAGCGCATGGCCGTGCAGCCATGTAAACCTTTTATAGCTGCAGCAACTTCAGGATATTACTAGATGACCAATGGGAGCTGCCACAGTACCTGAGCAACTTCAGGACCTTCCTAGAGGACCAATGGGAGCTGCTGCAGTACCTGAGCATGTGACCCCTGATCTGCAATGAGAGGTCTTACCTTGGGCATGCTCAGAAGGGGAAAAGCAGGACTTAGTCCCAGAGACGTCTGCTCACCGCTGACCAGTACTGGCTACAATGGCTGAGCCTGGAAAGGCAGCAGTAACCATTTGCACAGTATCAGGCTGAGACCGATGTCTCCTCTGAGCAGGCTCCACTGCGGCTGGAGAAAAATGGGAGACAGCTGTGGACATGGTTTGAGACTCCCCCTGTGCAGAGGTGGGAACTTGACCCCTAACATATCATCCTTAGATTTTTCTGACAATATCGTAGTTTGGCTGAGTATGAAAGCAGGTTGAGTTGTTACATGTGTTATCAGGGCTCCCAGCACAGAAGGCCTATACCGATCCCTGACCCACCTCGTCTTACTATGATGTTCAATTGAACACTATATATACTGTCCCAGACCCCGATACCTCATGCTTGCCTGTTTGCTGCAGTGCCATACTAAAATTTGTACTGTGGGTGAATTGAGGCCACTTTTCCTGGTGTCTGTCCTTCATTTGATGTGTTTTGATAGCATTTGGGGCCATTATAAGGTGTTGTGCATGCATTTGTTTTTGCCTCCCATTGAGATGAATGGCGTTCGGTTATGTTTTGCGAATATTCGATGAATTAATCAGCGAATATTTTAAATTCGGCGATCGTGATCTGAACTGAACATTGAAATATTCGCTCATCTGTACTCAGAAGTACTATATGCTCACTTGCTTGAAGAAAAATGTGACATGTCTTTGGACACTTTTGTCTAAATTTCTAAAAGATTTTGGCTAGTTTGCTTTAGACTAGTAATTTCACTTAAATGTTGGCTCAACGTAGGACATTTTAAGTCACATCATAACATTTGTTGTTAAAAAACTGTCTCATTTCCATATAGCCATGCCTCTTTGTCCAGCAACCATTAAAAAGTGTTTAAAATACTTACTATATAAGGCACATAGCATGTTTTACAGATCTTTGGTGCATTGTGATTAGTAAATCTGTCTAATGTAATAAATTGCTGCCATTTTCAGAGACCCTATCCTTTCATTCCGGCACTAAGATTAGAGGGAGTACTTACATTAATCAATTATTTTAGGCTTTTTGAACAGCTGCTATTGTGCTTCTTGTGTATGCTCTTTAACCCCTTCATGACATGGCAATTTTCAATTTACGTTTTTTCTTCCCTTTCTTCCAAGAGTCTTAACCGTCTTGTTTTTCTGTCAATGTAGCAATTTGAGATATTGTTTTTTGCACTTTTGAATGGCACCATTCATTCTACCACGTAATGTGCTGAAAAATGAGAAAAAAATTCCAAGTATGTTGAAATTGCAAAAAAGGTGCAATTTTCCAATAGTTTTTTTTTCTATTTACCATGTTCTCTATATGGTAAAACTGATTCAGCAATATTATTCTCAAGAGCAGTACCAGTAGGCAGATACCAAAAATACAACAAATTTGGCTTTTGCAGCCATTTTCTGAGTCTCATAATGTTTTATTTTTTTCTGATATGGGGCTCGGTGAGGGCTTTTTTTTGCACCCTGAGCTGAAATTTTTACTAATACCTTTATGGGATAGATATGATGTCTTGATCGCCTGTTATTGCATCTTAAGAGTTGGAAGGGACCTCAAGGATCATTGTGTCCAACCCAGTGCTCAATGCAGCGCATGGTTCACTAAACCATCTCAGATAGACATCTGTCCAGCCTCTGTTTGAAGACTTTCATGGAAGGAGAACTCACCATTTCTCGTGGCAGCCCATTCCACTCATTGATCACCCTCACTGTCAAAAAGTTTTTGTAACATCTATCTGTATTTCTCCCTTTTAGTTTCATTTCATTGCTTCTCGTGTTTCCATGTGCAAATGGAAACTGGCTATTAAGTTTCCTCTTAGCCTTCTTTTTTGCAAGCTAAACATTTCCAGATTCTTTAATTGTTCCTCATAGGACACACTTTGCAGTCAGCTCACCATCCTGGTAGCTGTTCTCTGATCTTGGTCCAGCTTTTCGATGTCTTTCTTAAAACGTAGTGCACAGAACTGGACACAGTATTGCAGGTGAGGACTGTCCAAGGAGGAGTAGAGGGGATAATTAGTTGACGTGATCTAGACTCTATGTTTCTCCTAATACATCCTAGAACTGTGTTTGCCTTTTTTGCAGCTGCATCACACTGTTGACTCATGTGCAGTCTGTAATCTATTAGTATACTCAAGTCTTTTTCACACATGCTGTTGCAGCTGTTGCTTAGTTCTATTTCTCACATTCTATAGATGTAATTTTCAATTTTCTTGCCCAGAGGAAGAAGCTTGCAGTTTTCCCTGTTAAATACCATTCTATTAGTCACTACTCATTGTTCAAGCTTATCTAGATCTTGCTGACTCCTTTGTCTATGTCTCTAGTGTTAAGGTACCGTCACGCTCAGTGACGCTGCGGCGATATAGACAACGAACCAACCTAAACTAGATCGCTGGAGCGTCGCTGTTTAGGTCACTGTAGAGACATCAAACACAGCAACTCCAGAACGATGCAGGAGTGATCCAGTGATGTAACAGCGACTCACTTCTCATTCTCGCTGGTTGTTAGCTCCATGTCAAACATTGCTGGTGTCATTGCTTTTGATGTCAAACATGACGATACATGCTGACCTGGCGACGAAATAAAGTTCTGGACTTCTAGCTCCGACCAGCGATGGCACAGCGGGATCCAGATCGCTGCTGCATGTCAAACACAATGAGATCGCTATCCAGGACGCTGCAACGTCACGGATTGTTGTCGTTCTCGTTGCAAAGTTGCTGAGTGTGATGGTACCTTTAGCTAACCCTCCTAGTTTTGTATCGCCTGCAAATTTGATCAGTTTACCTACAGTTCTCTTATCTAGATCATTTATAAAAATGTTGAACAACACTGGGGTCAGGACAGAACCTTGTGGTATTGCACTTGAAACACACTTCCAATTGTATATTCAACCATTTATTACCACTCTTTGAGTATGATTGCTGAGCTAGTTATGAATCCACTTAACTGTAGCCTTGTCAATCCCATACATTTTTTTCAATAAGGATAGTATAAGATTCTTTATCAAATGCTTTGTTGATGTCGAGATACACTATATCTATCACATTTCCCTGATACATTTCCCTGATCAGTGGTTTCATCATAGAAGGAAATTAGATTAGTCTGGCATGACTTATTTGCTACAAACCCATGCTGGCTCTGGTTAACTACTGTATTCTTATCCAAGTACTTACATACAATCTGTTTATTAATTTGTTCAAATATCTTTCCTGGAATAGAAGTAAGGCTCACTGGCCTGTAATTTCCCGGCTCCATCTTTCCTTTTATGAAAATATGGACAACATTTGCCCTTCTCCAATCTTCTGGAATTCTCTTGTTCTCCAGGATTTTTTTGAAGATTCTGAGTAGTGGTTATGCAAATTCCTGTGCTAACTCTTTCAGTACCCTAAGATGCTAATTGCCTCTTCACGATATAGAGGACTTGAACTTTATAGCACCACCTATTGGAAGTAGCGATCCTACAAGTCACAATCAACCCTTTAACGAGTCTTGCAGTATGACTTAGGATAAGAGCCTAGGATGTAATTCATCTGGACCAGGAGATATAAATAAATTTAAATTAGCTTAGTGTTCCCTCACCATCTTTCTGTTTATAAATAGTGTGGATTCTTTTATTCCTTCAAAGGCACCGTGATGAACAGTTGATGTTGCAATTGCTTTATTAGAGAACACCGATGCAAAGAAGGAATTTAAAGGTTCGGCCATCTCAACATCATGTCTGACCATGATACCCTTTTGATCCTGTAAAAATCTTATAGCATCTTTTACTTTTTTTTTGCTTTTGACATACCCCCAAAATCTTTTTTTACTACTTTTGGTCTCCCTTGTAAGCCTTACTTCATTGCTGGCTTTAGCTCTTCAAATGTTTGCCCTGCATTCCCTGCAAACAACATTATATTCTGCTGTAGATATGCTAACCTCTTTCCATTTGAGGTACATTTATTTTTTCCTTTTTAACAAGTGATTAAGCTCTGTTTTCATCCACCCTGGCTTATATTAATGCGTTCAATTCTTCATTCTTCCTTCTTTTTAGGATTGTTGCCAATTGTGCAGTGAGAATTTCACTTAGCCAAATCTCCCATGCTTCTTGGACATGTCTTTCTTTTAGAACATTCAACCATTGGACCTTTCCTACCCTCTTTCCCCTCTTTCTGAGTCCATTAAAATCTGCCCTTTTGAAGTCCAACTTTAAAGTCTGATTCCTAGCTGGTCTTCCTCTTCTTGTAATCCAAAATTCGAGGATAGCATGATCTCTGTCTACTAAATTCCCAGCCACCTTTACTTCCTCAATCATTTCTTCCCTGTTGGTAAAAATTAGGTCCAAGATTGCAGATCCTCTTGTTCTCTCTTCTACCTTTTGAAAGATAAAGTTGTCAGCAAGATAAGATAAGAATTTTCAGGACCCATTACTTTTGCCTGAGAGAGATTCCCAACAAATACCTTGATAGTTAAAATTTCCCCAAATCTCTCTTTAACATCACTGCAGAGGTGCGCTAAATGCCACTGTCAGAAACATCACTGCCACAGCTGTTAAAGGTACATGATGGCTTATTAAATCAGCCATTATGTGTGAGGAGTAATGTGAGCTCAGAATGCATCAAAAGCAGGTACACAACATATGATGTAAATGTAATATATGTGTTGTCTCGAGCCTCTACTAAAAAGGCAATTGTAATTACACAAACTCAGCTCATTTTTTAGATCATTATATTTTACAGGTTCTGAATTTTTTCAAATTAAAATTAGCCAGTTTTGCCAAACTTTTTCCCAAAATTTTGATTTTCAGCTTATTGGTTTGAGAGAATTGCAAGTAATCTAATAACCATAAAAGAGACATGTTTAACAGTCTGATGTCGCCTAGCACTGTATATTACCTTTTCATGCTCTTGAATGCAAACAAAGCCATAGTAATGTAGTATGGGTAAGTGGATTGTATTCTTCACTGCTGTGGTTTTTTTTTACTGTGTCCATCAGTAGACTATGCGCTGTGACATCCTCTCATTATCCATATTCTAACAAAAATGGCTGCTGCATTCCCTGCCTCTGCTCCAAGATCATAGCGTTCTTTGGCTGCATTGTGTAAAATGGTGGTGGGCATTTTTGGTGATTTGTATGAATTGAATCGCAAGTTGGTTGAACTTACCGGGTTCAGCGAATTTCCAAAATTTGACACAAATTGAATTCAAATCAAATCAATCTTTAATTCTTTAAGGTTTCCTTTCATTCACACTCTAAATATTTCTTCAAAATTAGTATACCTTTTGTAGCATCAAAATTGTGCTTCCATTTTTGTTTCTACCAAAAATGCCAATGAAAAAATCATCTGAAAATTTCTCATACTTACTAAATAATGAAAAGTTAGTATCCCATTTGACATTTTGATAACTGTTGGATTAATATTGAGTGCATGGTTCACAGCTAACTTAGCTTGAAGCCAAAACATTTATACACTTATTTCTATCTGTTCAATTATTGGAAGAATCATATTTCATAAACAAAGACTGTCTTCTTCCTACTTTTCCATCTGAATCTCTGAATGATGCCTTAACACTTCTGATAATTTAGTAAGATTTTACATAAGTGTGCCTAAGGGAAATTTAAAAGTCAGGGATAATTTAGCACTTAAAACATGAAGGAGCAAATCTCTCCTATATTTTCAATGCTTTCCCTCTTGTATTTTCTAACTAATTCCTCTTCTTGATAAAGTGTTTCAATGGAGCAAAAGAGAACTGAACTTATGAAAGAAGCAGATTTTACAGTTCATGTATGGACAGCATTCACTATACTACAGTCTCTGTATGTCACCAGTTCAGTAGTATGGCATTTTTATGTTCATGTTTTCTGCTAAGAAAAAATATAGCAAAATATACTTTCTGTTACCCACTCCTCTTTGCTGCATTGATACATTGCCTGCCTCTCTTAGCGGTGACTAACAGTACAACACAGTGGCTTGGCCAGAAAGCACCGCAATGACCATATAATGTTTAGAAAAGTCATTTGCTATTGCAACATAATGAACAAAACCAACGATAAAAACAAAGTTAGCTAATACTCTGCAGTTAGTAAATAGCAATAGTGCATATAAATAACATAGGGTACGTGGTTAGCATAATTTTGATTTAAAAAAAAGGTAAAAGCCATCCCACCACATCACAATGACCCTATTTGGGACTGTTCTAACCTCTAGTATTAAAACCTTACCATATGTCAAATGATGTAAATGTGAATAGGGGCTGAGCAGGACCGAGACACCCAGAAATAAGGATCTACATAAACATAATGTCCAGCTCATGTAAAAGGTAGGCCACATCTTTACCTGCACAGAGTGCAAAAACCTAAAACAAAAATCTACAGAGATGAGCTGGAATATAAGTTGTGTGCATTCAGTGTGTAGGCACATGTTCATACTGGCCACTAAACAGACTAAACCCAAGATAATAACAAAATGAGCAAATACTCTGCAGTATATAAATAAATAGCAATAGTGTTAGGGTTTGCGGAATGCATCGAATATATTTATTAATGTGATTGGTGCATTCGCAACCCGGGATCCACCGTGCAGGAAATATCCTGCCGCTAAGTAGTGGCGGCACTATATGGTGGTATTAACCAGCTCTGTTAGCTTCACAGAGCGGCCGAGAAAGCAAAGCTCTGTGCCCTGTTAACTCTCACAGAGACACAGGCTAACTACCCAGAAGAGAGCAGTCAGTGGTCATGCATGCACACAACACTCCTCGCACGAGGTGCCAGCATTCTAGGGGCTTATTTCAGCCGGGTCCCTGAATACTCTCATACACAATCTCCTCGCCGGAGGTGCCAGCATTCTAGGGGCTTATTTCATCCGGGTCCCTGAACACATTCACGCATATGACCACAGTGGCGCAAAGCATGTAACTTTAGAAGATACTAGCGCATGGCCGTGCGGCCATGCGAGCCTTAAATAGCTGCAGCACATACAGGACCTTAAAGAAGAGGACCAATGAGAGACTGCTACTGAGTCTGCGTACCTACAGGACCTTCCTAGAAATACCAATAGACTTGGCTGCAGTACCTGAACATGTGACCCTTGATCTCCACTGAGAGATCTTACCCTGGGCATGCTCAGTGTGTGCAAAGCAGGACTTAGTCCCAGAAAAGCCTGTTCACCGTAGATCAGTGCAGGGTACAATAGCAGAGCCTGGAGAGGCAGCAAAATCCCTTTGCACTGAATTAGACTCAGTGAGACGCTAGGACCGACGTCTCCGCTGAGCAGGCTCCACTGTGGCCGAAGGAGAATGGGAGACCGCAGCAGAGACGGATCGAGATTCCCCCTGTGCAGCAGTGGAAACTCGACTCCTAACATTACCCCCCCTCCTAGGGCCCCCCTCCTTGACCCTCGCTACACTCAAAAGCTGCAATGAGCAGCGGAGCCCGAATGTGCTCTACAGGCTCCCAGGTTCTATACTCTGGA
Source organism: Ranitomeya variabilis (assembly GCF_051348905.1). Taxonomy (NCBI): domain Eukaryota; kingdom Metazoa; phylum Chordata; class Amphibia; order Anura; family Dendrobatidae; genus Ranitomeya; species Ranitomeya variabilis. Next base: position 440,628,367 of record NC_135234.1, read on the forward strand.
CCGTGACCCTTCCAATCCAGCAGATAAAATTTCTTGCCACGTACCACCTTGCACCACACGATAGCATTCACCTCAAACTCATCCATGGATGAACCTGATGTCCCGGCAGATGACTCAGAAAACCGGGGCAAATGAACGGGCTTTAAGAGGGAAACGTGAAAGGTATCGGTGATAACAAGGTGTGGAGGAATAGCCAAACGGTAGACCACAGGGTTCACCTGTTCCAGAACCTTGAACGGACCAATGTAGCGAGGCGCAAACTTAGTGGACTCAACTCGCAGCCTGATGTTACGGGCGGAGAGCCACACTAAGTCGCCAGGAGCAAAGGTCGGAGCAGGGTGCCGGTGTGTATCAGCCGAGACCCTCATTCTCTCCTTGGAGGCCCAGATGGCATCCTGTGTGCGGTCCCAGATGTCACGTGCCTCCACCGCCCAGTCTGCCACCCTAGAATCGGTGGATGACACGGGCATGGGCACAGGGACACGCGGATGCTGGCCGTAATTAAGGAGAAAAGGAGTCTGACCAGTGGAATCGGCTACGGCGTTGTGCAAGGCAAATTCCACCCAAGGTAGCAAAGATGCCCAGTCATCCTGCTTAGCAGAAACAAAATGTCGCAAGTATGTCACCAGAGTCTGATTGGCTCTCTCTACCAACCCATTCGTCTCGGGATGATATGCAGAGGAGAGATTCAGCACTATGCTGAGTAAACGGCAAAGCTCTCTCCAAAACCGAGACACAAACTGGGGACCCCGGTCGCTGACAACTTTATCAGGCATTCCATGTAAGCGGAAAATATGTTTAATGAACAACACCGCCAAGGCCCGTGCAGAAGGTAACCATGGTAGCGGCACCAAATGCACCATTTTCGAGAAATGATCGGTGATGACCCAAATGATGGTACAGCCGCGAGACTTGGGCAAACCCACCACAAAGTCCATCCCGACCATCTCCCAGGGTCTGTCTGCCACCGTCATGGGGTAAAGTAACCCAGCAGGCCGTTGCCATGAAGACCGATTCTGGGCGCAGGAGACACACGCCTGAATATAGTCCCTGATGTCACGGGCCATATGCGGCCACCAGTATGTCCTCGCCAAAAGCTCAGATGTCCTCTTGGTTCCAAAATGTCCACCCACTCTGGATGAGTGAGCCCAAGAGAGAACCTCCAGTCGCAAATTCGCTGGCACGAAAGTCTTGCCCGGGGGCACGGACTCTAGCGAAACCAGAGCCACAGTTCTCAGGCTCTCAGAGGGGACAATAAGCCGAGGCTCCTCATCCTCCTCCTCAGATGACACTACGGAGCGGGAGAGAGCGTCGGCATGAATGTTCTTCTCCCCAGAGAGAAAATGGAGAGTAAAATGGAACCGGGAGAAGAACAGGGACCATCTGGCCTGGCGAGAATTCAGCCGCTGGGCCGTCTGTATGTACACCAAGTTTTTGTGGCCAGTGAATACTTGGAAGGGAAAGCGAGCTCCCTCCAAGAGGTGTCTCCACTCAGAAAAAGCTAACTTCATTGCTAGCAACTCCCTGTCCCCGATGGAATAATTCCTCTCCGCTTGTGTGAAGGTCTTGGAGAAGAAGAAGCAAGGATGCTTCCGACCTTGAGCATCCTTTTGGAAAAGGACTGCTCCAGCACCAACGGATGAGGCATCCACCTCCATTATAAATGGCTTATCTACATTGGGGCGATGTAGAATAGGAGCACTAGCGAAGTGTGACTTAATCGAAAGGAATGCCTTGGAGACATCCTCCGACCACAACTTGGGATTTGCTTCCTTCTTGGTGAGGGCAACCAAGGGAGCTACCAAAGTTGAAAAGTGTGGAATGAACTGGCGATAGTAATTGATGAACCCCAAAAAGCGTTGCACCACTTTAAGAGAATGGGGTTCCTGCCAGTCCATCACAGCCTGTAGTTTGGCAGGATCCATGGCCAAACCCTGGGCAGAGATGATATAACCAAGGAATGGCAAGGACTCCTGCTCAAACACACACTTCTCCAACTTGGCATAGAGGGAGTTTGCCCGTAAGAGGTCGAAGACTTTGCGAACATCTCTCCGGTGGGAGTCAATATCTGGAGAGTAGATGAGAATATCATCCAGATAGACTACGACCGAGGTGGTGAGCATCTCCCGGAAGATGTCATTCACAAAGTCTTGGAAAACGGCTGGGGCATTACAGAGCCCGAAGGGCATCACCAGATATTCATAGTGACCATCCCTGGTGTTAAAAGCCGTCTTCCACTCGTCCCCATCACGGATGCGAATCAGGTTATAAGCACCCCGCAAATCTAATTTAGTAAATACCCTTGCTCCCCATAGCCTATCAAAGAGCTCAGATATCAGGGGTAGTGGGTACTTGTTTTTAACGGTGATGGCGTTAAGACCCCTCTAGTCAATGCATGGACGTAATTTTCCACTCTTCTTCTGCACGAAGAAGAACCCAGCCCCTGCAGGTGACACTGACTTCCTAATAAAACCTCTTGCCAGATGCTCTTGGATATACTGAGACATTGCCTCCATCTCCGGGAGAGATAATGGATAGACTCGACCCCGGGGAGGCTCAGCACCAGGCAAGAGATCGATAGGACAGTCATAGGGGCGGTGAGGCGGAAGGGTCTCCGCAGCCCTTTTGGAGAACACATCCGCATAAGGCCAATAGTGCTTGGGGAGAGAGGAAAGATCTGCGGGTACCTCAGTTGTAGCAACCTGAACGCACTCCCTCTGACATCTACCCTCACAGGATTTACTCCATCCCAAAATTTTCCCAGAGGTCCACTCTATATGAGGAGAATGAAAACGAAGCCAGGGTATCCCCAACAGGACCTCATCAACTCCCTCAGGAAGGACCAAAAGAGAAATAATCTCCTGATGTGATGGAGATACAGAAGGAGTGAAAGGGATGGTTTGGTGTGTAATCTGTGAAGGTAGTGTCGACCCATTTACCACTCGAATGGTTATTGGCTTGGCGAGCATAACCAGGGGTATTGTGTGTCACTGAGCGAAAGCGGATGACATAAAATTACCCTCCACCCCAGAGTCCATGCAAAGCTCTACCATAAGAGTGGATGGGCCTTTGGTAATTGTCCCCTTGAAAGACAATTTTGAGGTAAACGTCACTGTGTCTAATGTACCTCCTCCAACTGCCACTAGACGCTGACGTTTCCTCGACCACTGCGGACACTTGGAGGCAAGATGTCCGGACTGCCGGCAAACATGACAGACCTTAAGGGCACGAGCGGCCTGGGACTTAGACCCCGCTCGCGACCCCTCTATGGCCTCATGTGACTCGGGTGCCTGGACCGGAGATTCCAAAGGTCTGGCGAAGGTGGGAGCCAGCCGAAACCTCTGCTTACACTGGGCTCGCTCCAACCCTCGCCCGTGAAAACGAAGGTCTATGCGAGTTGATATAGATATGAGCTCCTCCAGTGTAGCAGGAATCTCCCTAGTGGCCAAAGCGTCCTTCACATGGTCAGCCAGCCCCCTCCAAAATACTGGGATGAGGGTTTTATCTGACCACTCCAACTCAGACACTAAAGTCAGGAAGAGAATGGCAAATTGGCTGACCATGGTCGAACCCTGAGTCAATGCCAGCAGTTGGAGCGCTGTATCATGGGTGACTTGAGGTCCTACGAAGACCTGCTTCAGAGTGCCCAGAAACCGAGGAACACTCTGCACCACATGATCGTTGCGCTCCCACAGCGGCGTAGCCCACTCCAAAGCTCTGTCCGACAGGAGAGAAATTACAAATCCCACCTTTGCCCGCTCTGTGGGAAAACGTGAAGCCAGGAGCTCGAGATGTATACCGCACTGGCTCACGAATCCCCTACAGGACTTACTGTCCCCAGAGAATTTTTCAGGCAATGGAAGGTGGGATAAGGTCGGAACAGAGGTGGCAGTGGGCAAAGCTGCTGCAGCCACGCTAGCAGCCTGAACAGCAATTGCGGTAACATCCACCGCCGAGGTTGCACGCTCGAGAGACGCCAACTGGCCCTCTAGCAGCTGGATGTACCCCTCCAATCACTGTTCGTCCGCCATTACTTAGCCAGATCCTGGGGCTAGTATAATTTTATGGTTTGCGGAACGCACCGAATATATTTATTAATGTGATTGGTGCATTCGCAAACCGGGATCCACCGTGCAGGAAATATCCTGCCGCTAAGTAGTGGCGGCACTACATGGCGGTATTAACCAGCTCTGTTAGCTTCACAGAGCGGCCAAGAAAGCAAAGCTCTGTGCCCTGTTAACTCTCACAGAGACACAGGCTAACTACCCAGAAGAGAGCAGTCAGTGGTCATGTATGCACACAACACTCCTCGCCGGAGGTGCCAGCATTCTAGGGGCTTATTTCAGCCGGGTCCCTGAACACATTCACACATATGACCATAGTGGCGCAAAGCATGTATCTTTAGAAGATACTAGCGCATGGCCGTGCGGCCATGCGAGCCTTAAATAGCTGCAGCACATACAGGACCTTAAAGAAGAGGACCAATGAGAGACTGCTACTGAGTCTGCGTACCTACAGGACCTTCCTAGAAAGACCAATAGACTTGGCTGCAGTACCTGAACATGTGACCCTTGATCTCCACTGAGAGATCTTACCCTGGGCATGCTCAGTGTGTGCAAAGCAGGACTTAGTCCCAGAAAAACCTGTTCACCGTAGATCAGTGCAGGGTACAATAGCAGAGCCTGGAGAGGCAGCAAAAACCCTTTGCACTGAATTAGACTCAGTGAGACGCTGGGACCGACGTCTCCGCTGAGCAGGCTCCACTGCGGCCGAAGAAGAATGGGAGACCGCAGCAGAGACGGATCGAGATTCCCCCTGTGCAGCAGAGGAAACTCGACTCCTAACAAATAGTGCATGGAAATAGCATATGGTGCTTAGCATAATTTTGATCAACTGACAGTTATAAATATGTCTGATATGACCACTCACCTCCAGATGACCAGAGAAGAAGATGTATGATTTAATTAAATAAATTAGTTTATATTGTATTGTTTACCTTAATTTGCTATTGATGCCTATCATTTTAACTTACTGTGATTAACATTACCCAAACAAAAATGTATTTTTGGTTAGAAGATTGGATTTCTATTATTATCTATTTTACCTCCCTGCGTATGAGCAGTGTTTTCAACAGCTCATATCTCAAGTCCTTGAATTTAGCACAAAATGATTATAATTTAATTGAGGCCAGATTAGTGTGGGACATACTTTTAACTCAGGAGGCCTTAATTCCTCAGAACCATAATGAACTAATAATGAATGTACTAAAGTCATTAAATCACATTTCCTAAAAGGATGAACACTGCTTTCTTTTATATTAAAGCAATTAAACTCAAATACACAGTAGCAAACCCTATAACATCTATGTGCTTTACACAGTTAGCAAACATGTGCTATGTAATCTACAATAATGAGGCTGGTAGAGTTGATATTTTTTAAGCTAGCTGTGTTATCTAAATGAAATATTTCAAGGTTACTGTATCTGTATAATTTAAAATGGGATGGGATATCGTCTGAGTCCCCCATGACCTGGCCTTAGGAGTGTCTTTTTTTACTGTATGGAAAAGCGCTGTAAACTGCACTTTACTATACACTAGGCCACTCGTTGGGAGTGATAATAGCACTTACACTGTGAAGTGAATGATGACTGTTACATTTCCTTGCCCCGCCTCAATGACTGGAAGCAGATGCGAGAAGCTGCAGGTAGGACGCAAGTTATTTTTCTCCTTGCCGCTGATCTTCCAGTAAATCAGCCAAACTTGATTTAAACTTCATTAACCTGTAGATTTATACAATATCTGCAGGTAAAAAGTGTTTTTGTAGGTGCCAGGTTCCATGTAGGAATTAAAAGGAGCCAGTTACTAGTTTTGGGTCCACATTATCATGATGTTATTTAAGCGATGTTTCTTTTACTTATTTTTTTCTTGTTTATGTCAAAATTGTACATTGCACAATTCTGTTTGGGCCCAAAGCCAGGGCACTCATCCTCAGACTAATTTATAGCTTCTTCATCACATGCTCTAATCTGATGGTCTTGACCAGGTACGGACTGGGGCTGAAATTCAATCCTGGCATTTGACATCACACAAGCACATGTTGTCCCTGTCCCCATGAACCAGATGGGATATATTACTAATATAACCCTGGATAGAGGAAAGGAAGATTTTCTACAAGACCAATATTTCTAATGATACCCGTGGCCTGCTGGGGTAAGTGATGGTGTCAGCAACTTTTTGCTCCATCACAACTTTTAACTGTATGGGTATCTTGAGGACACCGATTCTGTTAACAACATAGCAGACAAATCAGCCCATGACCAGACAAGCCCTTCTGGCATTTGCCAGAATTGCCAGAAGGCCAGTTCGGCCCTGGTTTTGACATAGGCATGATTAAAAAGCTAAACGTCACATTCATAATGACATTTTCATTGTTTAGCAGCCCCAAACATAGTGACTAGATGATTAATCATTTTAAAATTATAATTTGCCAGGTTTTCCAAAAATGAAATTCAATTGCAGGTAGTCCAGTTAATATGAAATGAGGTGGCTATCACTCTGATAATTTATAGTATTGTATGCTGCTTCTTTTAATGTGTTTAATGGGCTTCTGTAATTTGGAAGTGTGAGAAGGAGATGGAGACAGGCACAGCTCTGGCTCAGGTCAATATGTGGTAGTCTTGTTGCCCTATATTGACATGTGACCTCTTTCTTCATTTGCCATAATAATTGAAGACTTCTTATATAAATTAAAAATAGCTGAAAAAGGAACTATACGCATGAAACGGGTGCCACCAAAATGGGTCAAGTTGACAAGTCTGGACAGAGGAGAAATCAGAAGCTAATTACAGGAAGAAAGATATCAGTTTTCAGAGACATGTGCCACAGGCGCTTTAAGCCACATTATGCACTTCTTGGCAGGTACTCAGCAGCAGCAAACATGAGAATAGTACCTAAACTGTTACAAGTAACTACTACTACTATTACCCACAGTGCATCATGCTCACCTCAGATGAGAATTATTACTTAATGGCTAATAAGAGTCCTTGACTTAGAGGTAGACAGACCAGTTCCTGATGAGGGGATAATGAGAGAGATTAAATGTATTTGGAGGAAACCCAGGCAGTCTGTGATTGATGCAATCTACTTCAACATATAAAATAGTGACGGCCATTATTGGGCGATTTGCATCATTTGAAATGCTCATTGTTCAATTGTGTTAGGACTTTTGAATTTCAAGAAATTCTATTCGATTTCAATTTGCTTTAAATCAATTTGAACATTTCTAATTGTAACCAAATAAATAATGAATAATAAACCTACAATAAATTGGCAAATTGTAACTATTTCATATCAGAAATTAATATAACTCAAAGTTATACCCGTGTGGTTGATTAAGAGAAACATTAAATTAAAATGATGTGAACCAATAAAGATGAATTATATTGAATATCTTTAGAATGACGTCACATTATAAAGGAAATTGCAATTAATGTCAGTTATATGCTACCTTAATTGCATGAGAAATATTCATCTTAAAGAAATTAAGACCTGTGCCGAATATCATGCTTCAAAGGGGATTTTTATGCTACAGAATCACATCTATGGTTTTATTTATCTAGATCACAAGCATCATTTCAAAACAAACATACTTTATTAAGTGCAATAGAAATCTTAAATTGCTAGTCGGATGCATTTCAGTATGTCAAAAAAATAACGAAAACTCAGCCATAGAATAATAAATTTGTCACAGCCTAACTCAGTGTGATAGAATTCACACAAACATAGGAATTTAGAAAATTGACAGTATTGTACAAAATGCTAAAACAGTTCAAATTTCATGCTGTTATATAAACTGTGTTGTCAGTTTGAGAGCAATAGTATGCCCGCTGCGTACAATTTTACCCTGGACAAATTCTGAAATTGAACATACTCTTTAGTGATATCCAGAAACTGGCATGGCTTCTTCTGGGCAGAGAATTAAACTTTAAAGTTAAGCAATAACATAACAGCATTGTAACTGGTCATTTAAATTATTAACTCACAGTTTTTAAGTTACCCCCGAAGTATGACTTGTGGTAAATTGTTTTACTGCAATTGGATTTATTATGCTTTGTATAACACAAAAGTTCATTTAATTGTTTATTTTAAAAAAGTTGAAAATAATGGCATAAATAGGATAGTTCACTATGACTCATTTTCCCACCACAGCTATCAAGGCGACGTGTGCAATTGAGGCTCATTTATTTCCAAAGTGAAGATTTACAGTTCTTTACACAGCACCTATTCAGAAAAAATGACGAAGGTCTTTTGTCATGGTTGATTTTAAGTTGATTGCCAATAATATCCAAGTGAAAGCAAATAGTAACCATTAGGCCAGGGTCACACAAAATATTGTTCTCCATCTGCTCCTCACAGTGTGATATGGTTCTCTGATCTGAAAGAATCAGATCACACTACGCTGACACTTGGATCAGAGTTTGATCAGATTGTCATTAGCATAATTGACCCAATTATTTTGGATGAGAGGGAATCTACAGTCTTATGACCATGGCCATGAGTATATCTTATGATGCTCAAATTAGCCAACTTTGCAGAATTTTCCTCAAAACATTTGATTCACGGCAATAAATAAGTGTGAATCTCAATCTTGAAAAGCTTCTAATTGCCCAGACAATACACGTGGATGAAACAACAGAGATAGATCATAGCTGACATAAGATCTTACACTTTAAAGACAAGAGAGAGATAGAGGACCCCACTGACCATAACAGCTTACATCCTACAGGAGAGGGAGACTTACCAAATGACTCTTGAGCTGAAAGAATGCTCTGCTGTACAAACTGCGCTCCACTGCAAATAGTTGACCTATGACAGTTAAGGTACTGGCCACCATTGTGCAAAGTATGATAATCCGTAAAAGGTCATAGCTGCATGGCATTATGGGGAGGCCCACACAGCAACAGAAAATTACATTACCCTGTTTTCTGATACTTCCATATGGGAAATGATGCTGGGCAACTTTTCTTTTTTTGAACTGCGAATCGAATCTTACAATATTAGAAACCCCTTAATCCTTGAATTTCAGGAAATTCCATTCACTCGATCTTCTGTGGATTGATCTGCTAATCTCTACTAACCAATTGTCATCAATTTGCTAGAAATGCTTCTTTTGATACTGTTGATACTTCCAAGACCATGAGAAAAATATTTTCCTCAATCAAAACTGTTGCGTTGAATTACCAAGGACATTACTGCATGCCTTGCTAACATTATTAATGTTAAAATGCATGCTAAAAAAGACAGCTTTTCCATAAGCTCAGAGGTTCCACATAAAACTTTTTCACTAAAATTAGGTTGTGTTCTACAATTTAGTGGATGGGAATTCATGAGAATTTTGCATTTTCTGCAATTCTGGTGCAGTGAAATATAATGAAAACCGGGATGAACAGTAGACCTGACATTCGGTTAGTACATTCAAACTTTTCTGGGATTGTATTGTCAGCAGTTACTCTAGTCAATGCCAGTCAGTCTGGCACTAGTAAACAACAAATGGAAGAAGAATGTAGCCAAAATTGTCTTCCCAAGTTTTCTTGTGCTCTCGTCTTTTCTGATCCTTTTTCCAAGAGTGATTACTTTTTAAGCTTTATATCAATAAATCTGGATGAGTTTTAGTTTGGAATGGCACCATTCATTTTATTCAATGTACACAAAAATGGGAAAAAGATTCCCAGTGGGGTGACATTGTGAATACGCAATTACTAATAATTACTAATTTTCCCCCAGATATTGATTACGGTGTAGGAAAAAATAATGGATAGGTGAGGGATATTGTTGTTTTTTATTTTTGCTTCATTACAGGAGAACGAGGGCTTCGGTGGAATAGGTGTTTAGTGAGTATAACTGCATTTGTTATTTTTGAATAAAAAAGTAAAACTATGTTTAGTATTATTTCTAATAAAGGACTTTATTATGTCTGTGTTTTTATTTACCATTTATTTATAGGATTAGTACTAGATAGGTGTCTCATAAATGCCTCTTCGTTAGTAATCCATGGGCTTGATGTCACCTGACAATACAAAGGTGACATCAACCCCATAAATATCAACCCCACTTGTCACCGCTACAGGGCAAGTGAGAAGAGCCGGGAAAAGCACCAGAATTGGCGCATCTAATAAATGCACCTCTTCTGGGCAGCTGCGGGCTGCTATTTTTAGGCTGGGGGGTCAATATTGATGGCCCCTTACCAGCCTGAGAATACCAGCCCCCGGCTGTCTGCTTTAGCAAGGCTGGTTATCAAAAATGGAGGGACCCACGCCATTTTTTAAAAATTATTTATTTAAATCATTTTGAAAAACAGAGTGGGGACCCCTCTATTCTTTATAGCCAGCCTTGTTGAAGCTGACAGCTGAGGGTTGCAGCCCTAAGCAGTGAGTTTTGCCTGGCTGGTGTTAGGGCTGGCGGAATGCACCGAATAAATATAAAGATAGTAAAAGGTAATGGCGGCACTACGTCAGAATAAACACAGGTTCCATCACCAGGTATGTACAGATGCAAACTCTGTTGATTCACAGAGTCGCAGGGAAATGCTGCACCCTGTTAGCAGTCACAAGGTGCAGCAGATGAATGCTAGTGGGATCCCTGCAATTCACCCCCACTATGCTGGTGATTGATCTCGCTCTGACCCTCGATGGCTTTTGAGCCCGCACCTGAGAACACCCTGAGTCAGATGCTGCGATCAAGCGGGAGTTCCCACCCTACACTGACCAGTTGTCAGGAGTAATTAAAAATTGCTGCACAAAATGCATACAGCGCCGCACTGGCGGTCACTGATGGCTAGACGCTGTAAGGATCGTCCTCTTGTGTATAGGTTAGCACTGTCAGGTGCTAGGTAGCTCCAACATTTGCGAGCATTCAACATCACAAGTAATGGGAATGATTAAGGAGCAATCACCAGAACAGGCATACAACCAGACACACACGATAACAGGTTTATACTAGCGTATGGCCGTGCGGCCATGCAAACCTTTTATAGCTGTAGCTCTCCAGGACCTTCCTAATGGTCCATTAGGAGCTGCTACAGGACCTGAGTCTGTGACCCCCAACCTCCAATGAGAGGTCTTCCCTTGGGCATAATCAGAAGAAGAAAAGCAGTACTTAGTCCCAGGAGCGCCTGCTCGCCGCTAATCAGTACTGGTTATAATGGCTGAACCGGGAAGGGCAGCAGTAACCAAACGCACAGTATCTGCCTGAGCCAGGTGCTGGGACCGACATCTCTGCTGAGCTGGCTCCACTGTGGCTGGAAGAGAATGAGAGACCGCAGCGGAGATGGCATTTTTTTTACAGTACAGGAGCCAGCTAATGAATACACCCATCAGCTGCTCCTACTCTCTCTGTTATTAGTGGCCGTAGGTGTCAGATGATGAGAGCTGTAGTTCCATCTGCTGACACCAGTGACCAGAGTTAAGTTTTATACCTCCGATCACAGCTGAGCGCTCATGCTGTCTTTAGACAACATGGGAACCATGGATCTCTGACTGGCGGGGATAATTTCACCACTGATCAAACGAGGTGTTTGCCACGCTGTCATGCACATGACAGCGTGGCAAACACTGGATGTTAGGGCTCGCCATTCAAGTGAATGTGGTACCGGTTCAGGTCCAGCTACTGTTCTGGTACCCGAATCTGAACTTTTTGTAACTGTTCAGCCGAACCCGCCGGACCCAAATATCCAGGTGTCTGACATCTCTAAAATTGATACATTTTCACATTTTCAATATTTTCATAAATAAATGCAAATCATATTGACCAAAATTTACTGCTAACATGAAGAACAACGTGTGACAAAAAGTAGTCTCAGACTCACTGGTTTATGTGGAAGCGTTCCAGAGTTATTACCCCAAAGTGACACTGTTCAGAATTAAAAAGTCTGAAATGGTCAGAAAGGTGAAAACAGGCTTTGGAGTGAAGGGGTTAAGTAATTATTGTTTACAATTAGTGATGAGCAAATATACTCGTTTCTCGAGATTTCTCAAGCATGCTTGGGGGTCCTCCGAGTATTTTTTAGTGCTCGGAGATTTAGCTTTTCTTGCTGCAGCTGAATGATTTGCATCTGTTAGCCAGGATAAGTACATGTGGGGATTCCCTAGCAACCAGGCAACCCCCACATGTACTTATGCTGGCTAACAGATGTAAATCATTCAGCTGTGGCAAGAAAAACTAAATCTCCGAGCACTAAAAAATATTCGGAGGACCCCCGAGCATGCTCGAGAAATCTTGAGTAACGAGGATATTCGCTCATCACTACTTACAATTCTACCATAATTGCATTTCTTTTTAAGTTATATTACAATTTAAAACAAATAAATAAATAAAACAAAACAAAGCAATTTTTGTTTCATCTTACTACAATATTGATGAATTTACAATTAAACACTAATAAGCTAATTCACAACTCATCTAATTTATAAAATAATGGAGCAACACTTTGAGTGATAGTTTAATAAATGCTTCAGGTCATTTCATCATAGTTTGTGAAATGTGTCTAGTATGAGGTTTAACATGAAATATCATGCTCTAGTTGACTTGTTTATCAAAGTACTGTGTACTCCAGCAGTCCAGTCATCAGATGATAAGGGAAAGTGTGTGAATAACAGCTTTATACTTCACTCTCATCTACTTTTTCACAAGTGGGCCCAAGAGGAATGTCAGCATCTGACTACACATCCACATTTATTAGGAGACTGTTAAACGCAGTCCGTGTAGTGATAGAAGGAACATTGGTAATGTCATCTTTACTCATTTGTCATGATGTCTGTGGAGAGATTAACTGTCAGATTAGAAAATATTCCTCAAAGCCTTTTGGTACCTGGCAGAAGCAATTTTATGAGAATGTTAGATATTATTAAATCCTCATGCTAGTGAAGCGAACATACCTCACAGTTATATTACACTAATAACAAAATTCATTATAGTACCGGATCTCTTTCAATAAAGCTGGCAGTGTCAGCTCTGTTAGATTTTGTTAAATGCACTTTACTTGGTTTCACATAACTATTTATGCATATGCCAGTCTTGATGAGTCGACATGCTAGAGTCGGAGGCTCTCAATTCATGAAAAAGTGCACATTTCTTAATGAATAAGGTGCATCTGGAAAGTGGTGTGTGTCAGGCGTCGGGTTCCTGCCGCTGCACAGGGGAAATCTCTTGTCCACTGCAGTCTCCTATTCTTCTCCAGCTGCAGTGGAGCCTGCTCAGCAGAGACATCAGTCCCAGCGCCTTGCCAAGAGAGATTCTGCACATTTGGTTACTGCTTCCCTTCCAGGTTCAGCCATTATAACTAGTGCTGTTCGGCGGCAAGCAGGCGCTCCTGGGACGAAGTCCTGCTTTTCCCCTCCTGAGCATGCCCAGGGGAAGACCTCTCATTGGAGGTCGGGGGTCACACGCTCAGGTCCTGTAGCAGCTCCTATTGGTCCACTAGGAAGGTCCTGAACTGCTACAGCTATAAAAGGTTTGCATGGCTGCACGGCCATGCGCTAGTATCATTTGTGTTTGGCAGTATCCAGTGGATACTCTGCCACACTGTATATAAGTGGTGTGAGTCTGTTAAGCCTTGGGTCTGTACACTCAGGCAGGCAGCTAGCATCAGTGGGGGCAATTAGCCTTGGCTTAGCATCTGGTTCCTTCATGTGTGCGGTTAGCACAGAAGAGTTCCAGAGCAAGCACAACTTTTAGTTAGGGTTTTAGTCCATGTGTACAGCGCGATTCTGTGAGGCAACAGAGCTCGCTTTCATTTCACACGGGGTGAAGTTTAACCCACATGTGAGCTCAGTGTCCATCCGCCATTACTTGCATCAGGTATCTATGCATGTTGGACCCTGGGCTGCGAATGCACCTCGTATCTATCACCCTATTATTTGGTGCGTTCCGCTAGCCCTAACAGTATACTAGCACCAGGGTCTGGCTAGTAATGGCGGACGAACAGCAACTGCTGCGGTACATCCAGCAGCTGGAGGGCAGGTAGGCGGCTCTCCAGCGCACAACCTCAGCTGTGAATGTTTACTGTTATGGTTCTCAATGGCAAGAGAACATAGCCCAGCAAACATACGAACTAGCTCTTGGAAGGATGGAAACTAAACTGACCATGAACTAAACCTGCCGCACAACTAACAGTAGCCGGGTAGCGTAGCCTGCGTTTTATCCCTAGACGCCCAGCGCCGGCCGGAGGACTAACTAATCCTGGCAGAGGAAAATATAGTCCTGGCTCACCTCTAGAGAAATTTCCCCGAAAGGCAGACAGAGGCCCCCACAAATATTGGCGGCCTTTTAGATGAAATGACAAACGTAGTATGAAAATAGGTTTAGCAAAATTGAGGTCCGCTTACTAGATAGCAGGAAGACAGAAAGGGCACTTTCATGGTCAGCTGAAAACCCTATCAAAATACCATCCTGAAATTACTTTAAGACTCTAGTATTAACTCATAACATCAGAGTGGCAATTTCAGATCACAAGAGCTTTCCAGACACAGAAACGAAACTACAGCTGTGAACTGGAACAAAATGCAAAAACAAACAAGGACTAAGTCCAACTTAGCTGGGAGTTGTCTAGCAGCAGGAACATGCACAGAAAGGCTTCTGATTACAATGTTGACCGGCATGGAAGTGACAGAGGAGCAAGGCTAAATAGCGACTCCCACATCCTGATGGAAACAGGTGAACAGAGAGGATGATGCACACCAGTTCAATTCCACCAGTGGCCACCGGGGGAGCCCAAAATCCAATTTCACAACAGTACCCCCCCCTCAAGGAGGGGGCACCGAACCCTCACCAGAACCACCAGGGCGATCAGGATGAGCCCTATGAAAGGCACGGACCAAATCGGAGGCATGAACATCAGAGGCAGTCACCCAAGAATTATCCTCCTGACCGTATCCCTTCCATTTGACCAGATACTGGAGTTTCCGTCTGGAAACACGGGAGTCCAAGATTTTTTCCACAACGTACTCCAACTCGCCCTCAACCAACACCGGAGCAGGAGGCTCAACGGAAGGCACAACCGGTACCTCATACCTGCGCAATAATGACCGATGAAAAACATTATGAATAGAAAAAGATGCAGGGAGGTCCAAACGGAAGGACACAGGGTTAAGAATCTCCAATATCTTGTACGGGCCGATGAACCGAGGCTTAAACTTGGGAGAAGAAACCCTCATAGGGACAAAACGAGAAGACAACCACACCAAGTCCCCAACACAAAGCCAAGGACCAACCCGACGCCGGCGGTTGGCAAAAAGCTGAGTCTTCTCCTGGGACAACTTCAAATTGTCCACTACCTGCCCCCAAATCTGATGCAACCTCTCCACCACAGCATCCACTCCAGGACAATCCGAAGATTCCACCTGACCAGAAGAAAATCGAGGATGAAACCACGAATTACAGAAAAAGGGAGACACCAAGGTGGCAGAACTGGCCCGATTATTGAGGGCAAACTCCGCTAAAGGCAAAAAAGCAACCCAATCATCCTGATCTGCAGACACAAAACACCTCAAATATGTCTCCAAGGTCTGATTCGTCCGCTCGGTCTGGCCATTAGTCTGAGGATGGAAAGCAGACGAGAAAGACAAATCTATGCCCATCCTAGCACAGAATGCTCGCCAAAATCTAGACACGAATTGGGTACCTCTGTCAGAAACGATATTCTCCGGAATACCATGCAAACGGACCACATTTTGAAAAAACAGAGGAACCAACTCGGAAGAAGAAGGCAACTTAGGCAGGGGAACCAAATGGACCATCTTAGAGAAACGATCACACACCACCCAGATGACAGACATCTTCTGAGAAACAGGAAGATCCGAAATAAAATCCATCGAGATGTGCGTCCAGGGCCTCTTCGGGATAGGCAAGGGCAACAACAATCCACTAGCCCGAGAACAACAAGGCTTGGCCCGAGCACAAACGTCACAAGACTGCACGAAGCCTCGCACATCTCGAGACAGGGAAGGCCACCAGAAGGACCTTGCCACCAAATCCCTGGTACCAAAGATTCCAGGATGACCTGCCAACGCAGAAGAATGAACCTCAGAAATGACTTTACTGGTCCAATCATCAGGAACAAACAGTCTACCAGGTGGGCAACGATCAGGTCTATCCGCCTGAAACTCCTGCAAGGCCCGCCGCAGGTCTGGAGAAACGGCAGACAATATCACTCCATCCTTAAGGATACCTGTAGGTTCAGAATTACCAGGGGAGTCAGGCTCAAAACTCCTAGAAAGGGCATCCGCCTTAACATTCTTAGAACCTGGTAGGTATGAGACCACAAAATTAAACCGAGAGAAAAACAACGACCAGCGTGCCTGTCTAGGATTCAGGCGCTTGGCAGACTCAAGATAAATCAGATTCTTGTGATCGGTCAATACCACCACCTGATGTCTAGCCCCCTCAAGCCAATGACGCCACTTCATAGCCAAAAGCTCCCGATTACCAATATCATAGTTTCGCTCGGCGGGCGAAAATTTACGCGAGAAAAAAGCACAAGGTCTCATCACAGAGCAATCGGAACTTCTCTGCGACAAAACCGCCCCAGCTCCGATTTCAGAAGCGTCGACCTCAACCTGAAAAGGAAGAGCAACATCAGGCTGACGCAACACAGGGGCGGAAGAAAAGCGGCGCTTAAGCTCCTGAAAGGCCTCCACAGCAGCAGGGGACCAATCAGCAACATCAGCACCCTTCTTAGTCAAATCAGTCAATGGTTTAACAACATCAGAAAAACCAGCAATAAATCGACGATAAAAGTTAGCAAAGCCCAAAAATTTCTGAAGACTCTTAAGAGAAGAGGGTTGCGTCCAATCACAAATAGCCTGAACCTTGACAGGATCCATCTCGATGGAAGAGGGGGAAAAAATATATCCCAAAAAGGAAATCTTTTGAACCCCAAAAACGCACTTAGAACCCTTCACACACAAGGAATTAGACCGCAAAACCTGAAAAACCCTCCTGACCTGCTGGACATGAGAGTCCCAGTCATCCGAAAAAATCAAAATATCATCCAGATACACAATCATAAATTTATCCAAATAATCACGGAAAATGTCATGCATAAAGGACTGAAAGACTGAAGGGGCATTTGAAAGACCAAAAGGCATCACCAAATACTCAAAGTGGCCCTCGGGCGTATTAAATGCGGTTTTCCACTCATCCCCCTGCTTAATTCGCACCAAATTATACGCCCCACGAAGATCTATCTTAGAGAACCACTTGGCCTCCTTTATGCGAGCAAACAAATCAGTCAGCAGTGGCAACGGATATTGATATTTAACCGTGATTTTATTCAAAAGCCGATAATCAATGCACGGCCTCAAAGAGCCATCTTTCTTAGCCACAAAGAAAAAACCGGCTCCTAAGGGAGATGACGAAGGACGAATATGTCCCTTTTCCAAGGACTCCTTTATATATTCTCGCATAGCAGCATGTTCAGGCACAGACAGATTAAATAAACGACCCTTAGGGTATTTACTACCCGGAATCAAATCTATGGCACAATCGCACTCCCGGTGCGGAGGTAATGAACCAAGCTTAGGTTCTTCAAAAACGTCACGATATTCAGTCAAGAATTCAGGAATCTCAGAGGGAATAGATGATAAAATGGAAACCACAGGTACGTCCCCATGCGTCCCCTTACATCCCCAGCTTAACACAGACATAGCTTTCCAGTCAAGGACTGGGTTATGAGATTGCAGCCATGGCAATCCAAGCACCAACACATCATGTAGGTTATACAGCACAAGAAAGCGAATAATCTCCTGGTGATCCGGATTAATCCGCATAGTTACTTGTGTCCAGTATTGTGGTTTATTGCTAGCCAATGGGGTGGAGTCAATCCCCTTCAGGGGTATAGGAGTTTCAAGAGGCTCCAAATCATACCCACAGCGTTTGGCAAAGGACCAATCCATAAGACTCAAAGCGGCACCAGAGTCGACATAGGCATCCGCGGTAATAGATGATAAAGAACAAATCAGGGTCACAGATAGAATAAACTTAGACTGAAAAGTGCCAATTGAAACAGACTTATCAAGCTTCTTAGTACGCTTAGAGCATGCTGATATAACATGAGTTGAATCACCGCAATAGAAGCACAACCCATTTTTTCGTCTAAAATTCTGCCGTTCACTTCTGGACAGAACTCTATCACATTGCATATTCTCTGGCGTCTTCTCAGTAGACACCGCCAAATGGTGCACAGGTTTGCGCTCCCGCAGACGCCTATCGATCTGGATAGCCATTGTCATGGACTCATTCAGACCCGCAGGCACAGGGAACCCCACCATAACATCCTTAATGGCATCAGAGAGACCCTCTCTGAAATTCGCCGCCAGGGCGCACTCATTCCACTGAGTAAGCACAGCCCATTTACGGAATTTCTGGCAGTATATTTCAGCTTCGTCTTGCCCCTGAGATAGGGACATCAAGGCCTTTTCCGCCTGAAGTTCTAACTGAGGTTCCTCATAAAGCAACCCCAAGGCCAGAAAAAACGCATCCACATTGAGCAACGCAGGATCCCCTGGAGACAACGCAAAAGCCCAATCCTGAGGGTCGCCCCGGAGCAAAGAAATCACAATCCTGACCTGCTGAGCAGGATCTCCAGCAGAGCGAGATTTCAGGGACAAAAACAACTTGCAATTATTTTTGAAATTTTGAAAGCAAGATCTATTCCCCGAGAAAAATTCAGGCAAAGGAATTCTAGGTTCAGATATAGGAACATGAACAACAAAATCTTGTAAGTTTTGAACTTTCGTGGTGAGATTATTCAAACCTGCAGCTAAACTCTGAATATCCATTTTAAACAGGTGAACACAGAGCCATTCCAGGATTAGAAGGAGAGAGAGAGAGAAAGGCTGCAATATAGGCAGACTTGCAAGAGATTCAATTACAAGCACACTCAGAACTGAGAAAAAAAAAAAAATCTTCAGCAGACTTCTCTTTTCTCTCCTTTCTCTGTCAATTAATTTAACCCTTTTGGGCCGGTCAAACTGTTATGGTTCTCAATGGCAAGAGAACATAGCCCAGCAAACATACGAACTAGCTCTTGGAAGGATGGAAACTAAACTGACCATGAACTAAACCTGCCGCACAACTAACAGTAGCCGGGTAGCGTAGCCTGCGTTTTATCCCTAGACGCCCAGCGCCGGCCGGAGGACTAACTAATCCTGGCAGAGGAAAATATAGTCCTGGCTCACCTCTAGAGAAATTTCCCCGAAAGGCAGACAGAGGCCCCCACAAATATTGGCGGTGATTTTAGATGAAATGACAAACGTAGTATGAAAATAGGTTTAGCAAAATTGAGGTCCGCTTACTAGATAGCAGGAAGACAGAAAGGGCACTTTCATGGTCAGCTGAAAACCCTATCAAAATACCATCCTGAAATTACTTTAAGACTCTAGTATTAACTCATAACATCAGAGTGGCAATTTCAGATCACAAGAGCTTTCCAGACACAGAAACGAAACTACAGCTGTGAACTGGAACAAAATGCAAAAACAAACAAGGACTAAGT
Source organism: Ranitomeya variabilis (assembly GCF_051348905.1). Lineage (NCBI taxonomy): Eukaryota > Metazoa > Chordata > Amphibia > Anura > Dendrobatidae > Ranitomeya > Ranitomeya variabilis. Next base: position 440,647,915 of record NC_135234.1, read on the forward strand.
CCAACTTAGCTGGGAGTTGTCTAGCAGCAGGAACATGCACAGAAAGGCTTCTGATTACAATGTTGACCGGCATGGAAGTGACAGAGGAGCAAGGCTAAATAGCGACTCCCACATCCTGATGGAAACAGGTGAACAGAGAGGATGATGCACACCAGTTCAATTCCACCAGTGGCCACCGGGGGAGCCCAAAATCCAATTTCACAACAGTTTCCTCTGTAGCTGTTCAGGCTGCAAGCAAGGCTGCAGCAAGTTTGTCCACTGCCACCCCTGTTCCAACCTTATCCCGCCTCCCGCTGCCAGATAAATACTCTGGTGATAATGCATCTTGTATGGGTTTTGTGAGCCAGTGCGCAATATACCTCGAGCTCCTGGCTGCACGTTTTCCCACAGAGCGGGCAAAGGTGGGAAACATTATATCTCTTCTGTCGGACAGGGCGTTGGAGTGGGCTAAGCCGCTGTGGGTGCATCTTGATCATGTGGTGCAGAGTGCTCTGCTGTTCTTGAGCACTCTGAAACAGGTTTTTTTGGGACCTCGAGTCACCCATGATACGGCACTCCAACTGTTGGCATTGACTCAGGGCTCGTCCATGGTCAGCCATTTTGCCGTCCACTTCCGGACGTTAGCATCTGAGCTGGAGTGGTCAGATAAAGCCCTTATCCCTGTATTTTGGAGGGGGCTGGCTGATCATGTGAAGGACGCTTTGGCCACTAGGGAGATTCCCGCCACACTGGAGGAGCTAATAGCTGAATCCACTCAAATTGACCTCTGTTTTAACAGTAGAGGTTAGAGTGAGCCCAGTGTAGGCAGAGGTTTCGGCTGGCTTCCATCTTCGCCAAACCTTTGGAATCTCCAGTCCAGGCGCCCGAGTCACATGAGGCTATGGAGGTGTCACGAGCAGGATCTAAGTCCCGGACCGCTCGTGCACTCAAAGTCTGTCATGTCTGCCAGCAGTCAGGAAATCTTGCCACCCGATGTCCCAGCGATCGGGGAAACATCAGCATCTAGTGGTAGTAGGTGGAGGTACACGGCGACGTTTTCCTCCAAACTGTCCTTTAAGGGGACAATTACCATAGGCTCATCCACTCATTGGGTAGAGCTTTGTGTGGATTCCGGGGAGGAGGGCAATTTTATGTCATCTGCCTTCACCCAACGACACGCAATACCTTTGGTGATGCTCGCCAAACCAGTGACCCTCACAAATAACACACCAGACCATCCCATTTACTCTATCTATGTCGCCATCTCATCAGGAGATTATATCTCTGCTCGTCATTCCTGAGGGAATTGATGAGGTCCTGTTAGGGATACCTTGGCTACGGTACCACTCCTCTCATATTGAGTGATCCACAGGCAGAATTTTGGGATGGAGTGAATCTTGTGGGGTAGATGTCAGAGGGAATGCATTCAGGTTGCTACTACTTAGGTACCCGCAGATCTTTCCTCTCTCCCCATGCAATATTGGCCCTATGCGGACGTGTTCTCCAAAAGGGCTGCGGAGACCCTTCCGCCTCACCGCCCCATGACTGTCATATTGACCTCTTGCCTGGTGCTGAGCCTCCTCGGGGTCGAGTCTACCCGTTGTCTCTCCTGGAGACAGAGGCAATGTCTCAGTACATCCAGGAGAATCTGGCAAGAGGATTCATTAGGAAGTCAGTGTCACCTGCAGGGGCTGGGTTCTTCTTCATGCAGAAGAAGAATGGAGAATTACATCCATGCATAGATTACTGGAGTCTTAACGCCATCACGATTAAGAAGAAGTACCCATTGCCCCTGATATCTGAGCTTTTTGACAGGCTTCAGGGAGCAAGATTGTTTACTAAACTAGATCTGCGGGGTGCTTATAACCTAATTCGCACTCGTGGGGGGGACGAATGGAAGACGGCTTTTAACAAAAGGGATGAGCACTATGAATACCTGGTGATGCCCTTCGGGCTCTGTAATGCCCCAGCCTTGGTTGTGGGCTAACTGGATGATATTTTCATCTACTCTCCAGATATAGACTCCCTCCAGAGAAATGTTTGCAAAGTCTTCGACCTCTTATGGGCAAATTCCCTCTATGCCAAGTTGGAGAAGTGTGTGTTTGAGTGGCAGTATTTGCCTTTCCTGAGCTATATCATCTCGGCCTAAGGATTGGCTATGGATCCCGCCAAGCTACAGGCTGTGATGGACTGGCAGGAACCCCATTCTCTCAAAGCGGTGCAGAGCTTTATGGGGTTCATCAACTAACATCGCCAGTTCATTCCCCACTTCTCAACTTTGGTAGCTCCTCTGGTTGCCCTCACCAAGAAGGGAGCTAATCCCAAATTGTAGTCGGAGGAGGTCTCCAAGGCCTTCCTCTCTATTAAGTCACACTTCGCTGGTGCTCCCATTTTACATCGCCCTGATGTTGATAAAACATTTATCATGTAGGTGGATGCCTTTTCCGTCAGTGCTGGAGCAGTCCTCTTCCAGAAGGATGCTCAAGGTCTGAAGCATCCTTGCTTCTTCTTCTCCAGACCTTCACACCGGCGGAGAGAAATTATTCCATCGGGATAGGAAGTTGCTAGCCATGAAGTTGGCCTTTTTGGAGTGGAGACACCTCCTGGAGGGGCCTCGTTTTCCCTTCCAAGTTTTCACTGACCACAAAAATTTAGTGTATTTGCAAACCGCCCAGCGACTAAACTCTCGCCAGGCCAGGTGGTCCCTGTTCTTCTCCCAGCTCCACTTTACCCTCCATTTTCTCTCCTGGGAGAAGAACACTTGAGCCAACACTTTCTCCCGCTCCTTAGTGTCATCAGAGGAAGAGGAGGAGGAGCCTCGGCTTATTGTTCCTTCAGAGAGCCTGAGAACTGTGGCTCTGGTTTTGCTAGAGTCTGTGCCCCAGGAAAGACTTTTGCTCCATCTAATTTGTGACCGGAGGTTCTCTCTTGGGCTCACTCATCCAGGGTGGGTGGACATTTTGGGACCAAGAGGACATCTGAGCTTTTGGTGAGGATGTACTGGTGGCCGCATATGGCCTGTGACGTCGGGGACTACAGGTCCTTCTCAAAAAATTAGCATATAGTGTTAAATTTCATTATTTACCATAATGTAATGATTACAATTAAACTTTCATATACTATAGATTCATTATCCACCAACTGAAATTTGTCAGGTCTTTTATTGTTTTAATACTGATGATTTTGGCATACAACTCCTGATAACCCAAAAAACCTGTCTCAATAAATTAGCATATCAAGAAAAGGTTCTCTAAATGACCTATTACCCTAATCTTCTGAATCAACTAATTAACTCTAAACACATGCAAAAGATACCTGAGGCTTTTAAAAACTCCCTGCCTGGTTCATTACTCAAAACCCCCATCATGGGTAAGACTAGCGACCTGACAGATGTCAAGAAGGCCATCATTGACACCCTCAAGCAAGAGGGTAAGACCCAGAAAGAAATTTCTCAACAAATAGGCTGTTCCCAGAGTGCTGTATCAAGGCACCTCAATGGTAAGTCTGTTGGAAGGAAACAATGTGGCAGAAAACGCTGTACAACGAGAAGAGGTGACCGGAACCTGAGGAAGCAGTGGACTGAGTCTGGTGTGGAAACATCCAGAGCCACCGTGCACAGGCGTGTGCAGGAAATGGGCTACAGGTGCCGCATTCCCCAGGTAAAGCCACTTTTGAACCATAAACAGCGGCAGAAGCGCCTGACCTGGGCTACAGAGAAGCAGCACTGGACTGTTGCTAAGTGGTCCCAAGTACTTTTTTCTGATGAAAGCAAATTTTGCATGTCATTCGGAAATCAAGGTGCCAGAGTCTGGAGGAAGACTGGGGAGAAGGAAATGCCAAAATGCCTGAAGTCCAGTGTCAAGTACCCACAGTCAGTGATGGTGTGGGGTGCCATGTCAGCTGCTGGTGTTGGTCCACTGTGTTTCATCAAGGGCAGGGTCAATGCAGCTAGCTATCAGGAGATTTTGGAGCACTTCATGCTTCCATCGGCTGAAATGCTTTATGGAGATGAAGATTTCATTTTTCAGCACGACCTGGCACCTGCTCACAGTGCCAAAACCACTGGTAAATGGTTTACTGACCATGGTATTACTGTGCTCAATTGGCCTGCCAACTCTCCTGACCTGAACCCCATAGAGAATCTGTGGGATATTGTGAAGAGAAAGTTGAGAGACGCAAGACCCAACACTCTGGATGAGCTTAAGGCCGCTATTGAAGCATCCTGGGCCTCCATAACATCTCAGCAGTGTCACAGGCTGATTGCCTCCATGCCACGCCGCATTGAAGCAGTCATTTCTGCCAAAGGATTCCCAACCAAGTATTGAGTGCATAACTGAACATTATTATTTGATGGTTTTTTTGTTTGGTATTAAAAAACACTTTTATTTGATTGGTCGGGTGAAATATGCTAATTTATTGAGACAGGTTTTTTGGGTTATCAGGAGTTGTATGCCAAAATCATCAGTATTAAAACAATAAAAGACCTGACAAATTTCAGTTGGTGGATAATGAATCTATAGTATATGAAAGTTTAATTGTAATCATTACATTATGGTAAATAATGAAATTTAACACTATATGCTAATTTTTTGAGAAGGACCTGTATATTCGGGTGTGTGTCTTCTGCACCAAGAATCGGTTTCCTTGGCAATGGCCTGCTGGGCTACTTTACCCCCTGCGGGGGGCAAACAGGCCATGGGAGATGGTCGGGATGGACTTCTTGGTAGCTTACCCAAGTCTCGCAGCTGCACAGTTACTTGGGTAGTCACCGACTATTTTTCTAAAATGGCGCACTTGGTTCCACTTCCACGGTTACCTTCTTCACGGGCCTTAGCGGCATTGTTCATTAGACATGTTTTCCGTCTACATGGCATGCCTGACAAAATTGTCAGTGACCGTGGTCCTCCGTTTGCATCTCGGTTCTGGAGAGAGCTCTGTCGTTTACTCAGCATTGAGCTGAATCTCTCTTCTGCATACCATCCCGAGACGAATGGATTGGTAGAGAGGGCCAACCAGACTCTGGTCACATACTTGCAACATTTTGTCTCTGCCAGGCAGGATGACTGGGCAAACTCCATTTCTCCTTTATTACAGCCAGCATCCGCGTGTCCCTGTGCCCATGCCCATGTCATCCACCGATTCTAGGGTGGCAGACTGGGCGGTGGAGGCACGTGACATTTGGGACCACACACAGGATGCCATCTGGGCCTCCAAGGAGAGAATGAGGGTTTCTGCTGATGCACACTGGTGCCCCGCTCCAACCTTTGCTTCTGGCGACTTAGTGTGGCTCTCTGCCCGTAACATCAGGCTGCGAGTTGAGTCCACTAAGTTTGCGCTTCGCTACATAGGCCCTTTCAAGGTTCTGGAACAGGTCAACCCTGTGGTCTACCGTTTGGCTATTCCTCCGTGCCTAGGTATCCCCGACACTTTTTATGTATCCCTCTTAAAGCCCATCTACATGTCCCAGTTTTCTGAGTCATCTGTCGGGACATCAGTTTCGTCTACGGATGAGTACAAGGTGAATTCTATCTTGGGGTGCAAGGTGGTACGTGGCAAAAAATACTATCTGGTGGACTGGAAGGGCCACGGCCCAGAGGATAGAACCTGGGAGCCTGTGGAGCACATTCGGGCTCTGCTGCTAATTGCAGCCTTTGAGCGTAGCGAGGCCCAAGGGGGGCCCTAGGAGGGGGGTAATATTAGGCATCGAGTTCCTGCCACTGCACAGGGGGAATCTTGAGCCATGTCCGCTGCGGTCTCCCATTCTTCTCCAGCTGCAGTGGAGCCTGCTCAGCGGAGATGTCGATCTCAGCACCTGGCCAGGACAGATACTGCACGTTTGGTTTCTGCAGCCCTTCCAGGTTCAGCCATTATAACTAGTGCTGTTTGGTGGCGAGCAGGCGCTCCTGGGACTAAGTCCTGCTTTTCCCCTCCTGAGCATGCCCAGGGGAAGACCTCTCATTGGAGGTCGGGAGTCACATGCTCAGGTCCTGTAGCAGCTCCTATTGGTCCACTAGGAAGGTCCTGAACTGCTACAGCTATAAAAGATTTGCATGGCTGCACGGCCATGCACTAGTATCATTTGTGTTTGGCAGTTGCCAGTGGATACTCTGGCACACTGTATATAAGTGGTGTGAGTCTGTTTAGCCTTGGGGCTGTATACTCAGGCAGGCAGCTAGTGTCAGTGGGGGCAATTAGCCTTGGCTTAGCATCTGGGTCCTTCATGTGTGCAGTTAGCACAGAAGAGTTCCAGAGCAAGCACAACTTTTAGTTAGGGTTTTAGTCCCTGTGTACAGCGTGACTCTGTGAGGCAACAGAGCTCATTTTCATTTCACAGGGTGAAGCTTAACCCACGTTTGATCTCAGTGTCCATCCGCCATTACTTGCAGCAGGTATCTCTGCATGGTGGACCCCAGGCTGCGAACGCACCTCGTATCTATCACCCTATTACTTGGTGCTTTCCGCTAGCCCTAACAGTGTGTTTCTCATTGTGCCTCCCCACCAATCTTACTCCAATTAAAGACTGGAGTACGAGTTGTGGTTTAATGCATTGCGTAGCTTATATGAATTTGGATCAATTTTGCAGATCTGGTCAAAACTGGTCTGAAAAATTCTGCCTTACACAAAAATTTTGTGAACTTTCAACGTTTTGTATATGATTCATCTTTTTTCCTTTACCTATTTTTTTTCCACATTTCTATAGGTTTCTCTTAATATACTCTTAAGCTATAGAGTTTAAGTCCTCTTTTTCTCAGAAGAGGCAATTTGAATACTTTTTATGTGAACAAATTCTGGATGCTGACAGTCAGTATAAATATAGGCTAATATGCTTACTGCAAACTGTTTTATTATTACATCTACTCTCTAAAAATATGATGACACAATAATACATCAGTCAGTATTCTGGCATAAAAAGCTTTGAAAAGTCACATCATTTTTTCACAACTTGAGACCGCTTATCAGATTCATGAGCAGCAGTGTTCACTACACTTCAAATATTATTCCAGCAAGAGCTGGAAGAGAATTTGTGGTGAGGTATGGAGATGGGGGTGAACCTGAATGCCAATTCAGATCTGACTTCTTTGAACAGTAGATTTGTATGAAATACCTGGGTCCGACTGTTGCTGCCCGTTCTGAGCTGATGGCAATGCTGGACATCTTCTGATTTCATAGGGAAGTAAGCATGATATCTCTTTCATCTGCTGCACTAGGTTTCCTTGGCTGAACACTAAGTCTATGGTTTTCAATAGTGATGGGCGAACCCGAACGGTAAAGTTTGGGGTCTGTGCACAAACTCCGAACACAGAGTTCTCCTGAAAGTCATACTGTTCAGGTTCAGCAGCCTGAGCAAAGCTTGTTGAAAGGCTGCAGTGCAGCCAATCAACAAGCTTTACTGTGCTGGCACTTCCAGCTCAATGTCAGCCATGTCAAGTAATGGCATGTCTGTGATTGGCTGACACACACTGTGAAAAAAAAAAAAAGACGTGGCCGCTCACTGACATCAAGCCCAGGGGTTAGTAATGTAGAGGCATCTTTTATTCAAAATATAAAAATTCCCCAACCCTCTTTTACCCATTTACTCAACAAAAATAAAAATAAAAAAGCAAACAAGTCACTAGTGCGACCACACTTAGAATACTGCGTACAGTTCTGGTCTCCGGTGTATAACAAAAACATAGCTGAACTAGCGCGGGTGCAGAGAAGAGCAGCCAAGGTTATTAGAGGACAGTGGGGTCTGCAAAACTAAGATAGGTTATTACACTTGGGGCTGTTTAGTTTGGAAAAATGAAGGCTAAGGGGTGATCTTACTTTAATGTATAAATATATGTGGGGACAGTACAAAGACCTTTCTATTGATCTTTTTAATCATAGACCTGAGACAGGGACAAGGTTGCATCCTCTACATTTGGAGGAAAGAAGGTTTAAGCATAATAACAGACGTGGGTTCCTTACTGTAAGAGCAGTGAGACTATGAAACTCTCTGCCGTATGATGTTGTAATGAGTGATTCAATACTAAAATTTAGGAGGGAACTGGATACATTTCTTAAAAAGTATAATGTTACAGGTTATATAGACTAGATTGCTTGATAGAGCGTTGATCCAGGGAACTAGTCTGATTTCCGGATGTGGAGTCAGGAAGGAATTTTTTTCCCCAATGTGGAGCTTACTCTTTGCCACATGGTTTTTTTTTGCCTTCCTCTGGATCAACAAGTTAGGGCATGTTAGGTTAGTCTATGGGTTGAACTAGATGGACTTAAAGTCTTCCTTCAACCTTAATAACTATGTTACTATGTAAATTTATACTCACTTTTCTGCCAATAATACATTAAACCATTGTCCCAAAATGTTCCAAATGTTTTGGTAAGTGGACACATCAGTGATGCAACCTCTCACCACACCAGCCGGAACACACTAAGCTGCGCGTGAGAATGTGGCTGCAGTGACCGGCAGTAACCTTAAAGGGACTCTGTCACCTGAATTTGGAGGGAACAATTTTCAGCCATAGGGGCGGGGTTTTCGGGTGTTTGATTCACCCTTTCCTTACCCGCTGGCTGCATGCTGGCTGCAATATTGGATTGAAGTTCATTCTCTGTTTTCCATAGTACACGTCTGCGTAAGGCAAGATTGCCTTGTGCAGGCATGTACTACGGAGGACAGAGAATGAACTTCAATCCAATATTGCAGCCAGCATGCAGCCAGCGGGTAAGGAAAGGGTGAATCAAACACCCAAAAACCCCGCCCCTGTGGCTGAAAATTGTTCCCTCCAAATTCAGGTGACAGAGTCCCTTTAATGACATCCCCACCGGTCTCAGGCATCCACCTCCTCATTCTCTGCTCAGTGTGTTTCGGCTGGCATGGTGAGAGGTTGCATACAGATGACAGCGTGGGAAACGCCGGATGTTTGGACCCATTCTTTTGAATGGGGTCTAGGTTCAAATTCGAAGACCACTCTGGTACCTGAACAAAACTTTTTTTAATGTTCGGCTGAATACGACGGACCAAAACATCCACGAGTCTGCCCATCCTTAGTGAGGTACACGTAAAGGTGGATGTCACTCGTCCTATGCTTTTGAGCATTTTTTTAACTGGTTTAGGTTTCCAAAGAATGCTAACAATAACTTATGAAAAACATTGGTTAGAGATAAGGTGTAAACGTTCAAAAGAGTTAAAGGTAATAATCAACCAACATTTATGTGGACTTAATATGGACAAATCGTCATTAAAACACGCAAAACATAGGCTGGAAGCCTCACGATCAAAAACAGTTTTTGATCGTGAGGCTTCCAGCCTCTGTTTTGCAAAAAATGCTAAGTGGCAAAAAGAACCGATCTGACCATTCTTCAAGCTTTATCCACTCTATACTTTACAATACCAGTCAATAACAAAGCTCAAAAAAATACTTGGAAAACGCCAGGATGTCTTTTTGAACATTTTCAAATAGTATTTACTTCAGAAACTGCTATCAGTTTCTTCATTGTTGAATGGACAGAAAAATAAATTGGATAACACCAATAAAAAAGATGAAACAAAAACAATGGAAAAATGCGTACAAAAAAGCCAGAGGTTAAAAAAGAGTTTAAAAGATGTATACATACTCTATTGGTTTTTATTAATAGACATAAATGTATCATTTAACTTAACCTTTGCACAGGATTTAGTCTTGTCACATTTTCATACCTTTAAACCATTAGAATCACTAGTGTAATGCGAACAATTTATTGCAAATGCTACAGCACACTGTCCTATCCAATGTTATTTCTTTGCCTAAATCATATGTCATAGGATAATCTCTTGATCTCTGTTCTATCTGTTTTCCTAAAGAAATTTCTTTACATTTCATGCATTTTTCTTCACCACTATTCTTCAATTGGTTATTCTTTGCCACAGAAAAGGCTTTCTTGAAGACAACTCTCGTGTATTATCCTCAAACCCTATAATTTATGACATTGTACTTCCAAATAATGGAATTTGACCTACTGAGTTTTCAAGTCCTGTTACCATTCTGAGAACTCTATGGCTTTAGCATGCCAGCATTTGAACTCTGTTAACAATTAACATATGCAAATTGCCTCTTCTGAGAAAAAGAGGACTTAACTCTATAGCGCCACCTATTGGAAGTAGCGATCCTACAAGTCACAATCAACCCTTTAATGAGTCGTGCAATATGACTTAGGACTAAGTCATATTGCACGACTCATTAAAGGGTTGATTGTGACTTGTAGGATCGCTACTTCCAATAGGTGGCGCTATAGAGTTAAGTCCTCTTTTTCTCAGAAGAGGCAATTTGCATATGTAAATTCCCAGAGGAGCATTGCACGGCGAATAAGCCTCCTCACCTTGACAAGCCAGAGATGGTATGTCACTCTCCATAAGGAGAAACGTTACCCCTTAGACCCCGTTAACAATTAATACATTCTCACTGTGGGTTTGATGTTGATTGTGACTTGTAGGATCGCTACTTCCAATAGGTGGCGCTATAGAGTTAAGTCCTCTTTTTCTCAGAAGAGGCAATTTGCATATGTAAATTCCCAGAGGAGCATTGCACGGCGAATAAGCCTCCTCACCTTGACAAGCCAGAGATTGTATGTCACTCTCCATAAGGAGAAACGTTACCCCTTAGACCCCGTTAACAATTAATACATTCTCACTGTGGGTTTGATGTGTGCTTTTGTTTCAAGTGTTGTCACTTATCAGTAGAAATGAGCAGATATTTGAAATTCAAATTCGCCACCTTAACCAAATTTTCCCCAAAAGTTTGGTTTCTGGTAAATTTGAGCAATTTTCAATACTGAAAAGATTGTAATTCCTTGTATAATACATATGGAAGGAAGAAGAGCGAGAGAACATTACTAATCATAAGAGTTTAAACTTTCTAAGCGAGAGAAAGAGAGAACCTTACTGACCATAAAAACTTGCACTTTACAGATGTGAGAGAGTCTGACCATATGAACTTACACTTCATAGGAGAGAGCAAGAACCCCAATAAATATAAGAGCTTACAGTATATCCTACAAGATAGAAAGACTTACCTAGTGACTCTGGAGATGGTAAATGACTCTGCCGTACAAACTGTTCTCCACAGGTAACGTCTGATCGATCATGGCATAGGTACTGACCACCACTGAACATTGTATGATATTCTGTAAGTTGTCATAGCTGCAAGGAATTATGGGGAAACATACGCGGCAATTTAAAATAACCTCTGCCTACTCTGATGCTTTAGTAGTGTAGGAAATGGTGACAGGCATTTTTTTTAAGTTGCAAATTTAATCTCAACATTTCTTGACCTATGCTTATGCCTAGCATTATCTGTTAGTCCTGGTACATTGCTTGTGTTTCTCATATCAAAAACCTTCTCAACTAAAACTATGTTCTTATATCTCTAACTTAGTTTTTTTTTTCTTCATAGGCTATGTTGCTACAATGAGCTATTGATGAGTTTTTGATGTTGCAGATTTTCTCACAAATTGACATGTTGCAAATTTTAAACACGTACAGTCGGTCATTTTACGCTGCATATAAAGATAACAGTGTGGGCATGAGATTTGTAAAAATCCCATCCACATTTCTGGAAATGCAAGTTGCTGGGTTTTTACACAGCAAAAATACGCAGTCAAAAATTCTACTAAAAATTATTTGTGGTAATTTAAACTTAAGTTCATGTGTCTGTGACAATGTGTTCTATATTCCAATCTAGTTCAATGTCTGCCTTGTCTTCCTTCTGCCTATGTTAATCCAACTCATCATACATGCCTTCATTAATCATGTATACATAAATTATCATGTATTAAATAACATAAGAAGCTTACAGAAGCTTACTCACCAGGTAACATTATCAAGTGACAGAATATGTGATTGATACGTTTGGAAACTAGACACATTTTGAAATTTAAATTCTTATCTTAGCTTACAGTTGTGCTCAAATGTTTACATACTCAGGCAGAATTTTTGCTTTCTTGGCCTTTTTTCAGAGAATATGAATGATAAAACCAAAACTTTTTCTCCACTAATGATTAGTGGTTGGGTGAAGCCATTTATTGTCCAACTACTGTGTTTTCTCTTTTTAAATCATAATGGCAACCCAAAACAACCAAATGACCCTGATCAAAAGTTCACATACCCTGGTGATTTTGGCCTGATAACATGCACAGAAGTTGACAGAAATGAGTTTAAATGGCTATTAAAGGTAACATCCTCACCTGTGACCTGTTTGCTTGTCATCAGTGTGTGTGCATAAAAGCTGAGTGAGTTTCTGGGATCCAGACAGAGTCTTGCATCTTTCATCCAGCCACTGACATTTCTGGATTGTGAGTCATGGGGTAGCAAAACAATTGTCAACGGATCTATGGGAAAAGGTAGTTGAACTGTATAAAACCACAGTCAGGTAGAACAACAAAAATATCTTCCACAACTGCCAGGAAAATTGTTCGGGATGCAAAGAAAAACCCCAAAATTACATCAGCTGAAATACAGGACTCTCTGAAAACTGTGTGGCTGTTTCAAGATGCACAATAAGGAGACATTTGAAGACAAATGGGCTGCATGGTTGAGTCGCCAGAAGAAAGCCATTACTGCGCAAATGCCTCAAAGTATTTCACCTACAATGTGCAAAACAACACAGTGACAAGCTTCAAAACATCTAGAACAAGTTAATTTGGAGTAATGAGACCAAAATTTAACTTTTTGGCCACAACTATAAACTTTTCATTTGGAGAGATGTCAACAAGGCCTATGATGAAAGGAACACCATTCCTACTGTAAAACACGGAGGTGGATAGCTGCTGATGTTTTGGGGATGTGGGAGCTACAAAGGCACAGAAAAATTGGTCAAAGTTGAAGGAAATATGAAGAGCAGCACGTTATCAGCAAATATTGGAGGCAGATTTGCACTCATCAACCCAGAAGCTGTGCATGGGACATACTTTGACAATCCAACATGACAACAATCCAAAACGCAAGGCCAATTCGACCTGTCATTGGCGACAGCAGAACAAATTGAAGGATCTAGAGATAATTTGTATCAGATGGATGCCGATACAGTTGAAAGCAATGATGACACATGTGACGACACGCTCCCTCTCCCATCATTACTCCTTTGTGTCCGACGTCAATGATGTGGACACTGACAGTGAGTGCAATGACATCAGTACATGATGTCCGCTGCCCTGAGATGTGCAGGAAAGTGGAGGAACGAGGAGTAGAGGTGAGTATTGCCTTTTTTTCATGGGGAGTGTATTATACTGTGTGGAGGCCTATGGGGAGAGCATTATACTATTTGGATGACTATGGGAAGTGCATTGTACTATATGGAGGCCTATAGGGTGTGCAATATAATATAGAGGCCTATGGGGAGTGCATTTTACTATATGGAGGCCTATGGGGAGTGCATTATACTATATGGGCTATGGAGAGTGTATTATACTATATGGAGGCCTATGTGGAGGGCATTATACCATTTTGCAGGCCTATACAGAGTGCATTTCACTATATAGATGCCTATGGGAAGTGCATTATACTGTATAGAGGCCTTGGGGAGTGCATTATACTATAGAGGCCTATAGGGAGTGCATTATACAATATGGAGGCTTATGGGGAGTGCATTACACTATATAGAAGCTTATGAGGAGTGCAAGTATTCTATTTGGATGACTATGAGGTGAAATATCCTATATGGAGGCTATTTAGAGGACATTAATACAGTGTTGGGGATTATAGTGAGGAGGCGATCATACAGTGTGGGAGCTATTGTGGCGTCTTTGTACAGTGGGTATGGAGAGTATTCAGACCCCTTTAAATTTTTCACTCTTTGTTTCATTGCAGCCATTTGGTAAATCCAAAAAGAGTTCATTTTTTCACATTACTGTACACTCATATTTAAGGCTACTTTCACATAAGCGTTGTGTGACGCACGTCTCAATGCGTCGTTTTGGAGAAAAAACGCATCCTGAAAAGTTGCCCGCAGGATGCGTTTTTTCTCCATAGACTTTCATTAGTGATGCATTGCGATGCGTTGTGTTTTGGCGGACCGTCGGCACAAAAAACATTCCATGTAACTTTTTTGTGCTTCGAGTCCGCGCATGCGCGGCCGAAACTCTGCCCCCTCCTCCCCGCTCATCACACTGGGCAGCGGATGCGTAATAAGACTGCATTCGCTGCCCACGTTGTGTTTAATTAGCACAATGTCCGTCGGTACGTCGTACCGACGGATCAGTGTGAAAGTAGCCTAAGTCACATGCTGTCCATTTCCTTGTGATCCTTCTTGAGATGGTTCTACTCCTTCCTTAGTGTCCAGCTGTGTTTATTATAACTGATAGGACTTCAAAAGACCTCACAGCTCACAGTGCATGTCAGACCAAATGAGAATCATGAGGTCAAAGTAACTGGCCAAAGAGCTCAGAGACAGAATCATGGCAAAGCACAGATCTGGCCAAGGTTACAACAGAATTTCTGCAGTACTCAAGGCTCCTAAGAGCACAATGACCTCCATAATTCTTAAATGGAAGAAGTTTGGGACCACCAGAAGTGTTGTGAATCTGCTTTTGGGCTCCTTCTGGTGGTGGCTGGTGGTACTGGTGACTCGGGTGTGTTTTCTTTCTCAGTTCACCTGTTTTCATCAGTAGTGGGGAGTTCCTATTTAATCCTGCTCTTCAGTCATTGCCTTGCCGGCCATCAATGTAACCAGAGCCTTTCTGTTGCATGTTCCTGCTCCTAGACTACTGATCAGCTAAGTTGGACTCTTAGTCCTAAGTTTGTTTGCATTTTTGTTCCAGTTTACAGTTAAGTCTTTCTCTGTAGCTGGAAGCTCTTGTGGGCTGAAATTACCACTCCGGTGTCATGAGTTGACACATGAGTTTTAAAGTAATTTCAGGATGGTATTTTAAAAGGGTTTTCAGCTGACCGTGCAGTTCCCTTTTGTATCTTTCTACTATCTAGTAAGCGGACCTCGCTTTGCTGAACCTACCTTCATACTGCGTATGTCTTTTCCTCTGAACTCACCGTCAATATATGTGGGGGGCTTCTGTCTCCTTTTTGGGGGAATTTCCCTAGAGGTAAGCCAGGTCTGTTTTTTCCTCTACTAGGGTAAGTTAGTTCTCCGGCTGGCGAGAGACGTCTAGGGATAAAACGTAGGCACGCCCCCCGGCCACTACTAGTTGTGTGGTAGGTTTAGCTCACGGTCAGCTCGAGATTCCATCACCCAAGAGCTCGTTCGTTATTTATGTGTCCTGACGTTCCCCTGCCATTGGGAACCATGACAGTATGGCCGGCCGAGTGTTAAAACTGTTGGCAAAAGAAAGGAGAGAAAAAGAAGTCTGCAAATTTTTTTTTTTTTTTTTTTTTTTTCCCCTTGGTGCTTGCTCTATAGTTGAATCAGTTGCATTTCAGCTCTAATTGCAGTCTTTGTCTCCCTCTCCTTCTAACCCTTGAATGGCTCTGATCTCACCTGCTTAAAATGGATCCTCAGAGTTTGGCTACAGGTTTGAATAATCTTGCCACAAAAGTTCAAGATTTACAGGATTTTGTTATACATGCTCCTATATCTGAACCTAGAATTCCTATACCAGAATTTTTCTCCGGAGATAGATCTCGTTTTTTGAATTTCAAATATAATTGTAAATTATTTCTTTCTCTGAGACCTCGCTCCGCTGGAGATCCCGCACAGCAGGTTAAGATTGTAATTTCCTTGCTGCGAGGTGACCCTCAAGATTGGGCATTTGCATTGGCACCAGGGGATCCTGCGTTGCTCAATGTGGATGCGTTTTTTCTGGCTTTGGGGTTGCTTTATGAGGAACCTAATTTGGAGATTCAGGCTGAAAAAGCCTTGATGGCCCTGTCTCAAGGGCAAGATGAAGCTGAAATATACTGCCAAAAATTTCGTAAATGGTCTGTGCTTACTCAGTGGAATGAGTGCGCTTTGGCGGCGAATTTCAGAGAGGGTCTCTCTGATGCCATTAAGGATGTTATGGTGGGGTTCCCTGCACCTACAGGTCTGAATGAGTCCATGACAATGGCTATTCAGATTGATCGGCGTTTGCGGGAGCGTAAACCTGTGCACCATTTGGCGGTGTCTTCTGAGAAGGCGCCAGAGAATATGCAATGTGATAGAATTCTGTCCAGAAGCGAACGGCAGAATTTTAGGCGAAAAAATGGGTTGTGCTTCTATTGTGGTGATTCAACTCATGTTATATCAGCATGCTCTAGACGCACAAAGAAGGTTGATAAGTCTGTTTCAATTGGCACTTTACAGTCTAAGTTTATTCTATCTGTGACCTTGATTTGTTCATTATCGTCAATTACCGCGGACGCTTATGTCGACTCTGGCGCCGCTTTGAGTCTTATGGATTGGTCCTTTGCCAGGCGCTGTGGCTTTAATCTAGAGCCTCTGGAAGTCCCTATACCTCTGAAGGGTATTGATTCTACGCCATTGGCTAGAAATAAACCACAATACTGGATACAAGTGACTATGCGTATGACTCCAGATCATCAGGAGGTGATTCGCTTCCTTGTGTTGTACAATCTACATGATGTTTTGGTGCTCGGATTGCCATGGTTACAATCTCATAATCCAGTCCTTGACTGGAAAGCAATGTCTGTGTTAAGCTGGGGATGTCAGGGGGCTCATGGGGACGTACCTTTGGTTTCCATTTCATCATCTATTCCCTCTGAGATTCCGGCATTTTTGTCTGATTATCGTGATGTTTTTGAGGAGCCTAAGCTTGGTTCACTCCCTCCTCACAGAGATTGCGATTGTACAATAGATCTGATTCCAGGCAGTAAATTTCCAAAGGGTCGTTTGTTTAATTTATCCGTACCTGAACATGTTGCTATGCGAGAGTATATTAAGGAGTCCCTGGAAAAGGGACATATTCGTCCTTCTTCATCTCCCTTAGGAGCCGGTTTTTTCTTTGTGTCTAAAAAAGATGGCTCTTTGAGGCCGTGTATTGATTATCGACTCTTGAATAAAATTACAGTCAAATATCAGTATCCTTTGCCACTGCTGACTGATTTGTTTGCTCGAATAGAGGGGGCTAAGTGGTTCTCTAAGATTGATCTTCGTGGGGCGTATAATTTGGTGCGAATTAAGCAGGGGGGTGAGTGGAAAACTGCATTTAATACGCCCGAGGGCCATTTTGAGTATTTAGTAATGCCTTTTGGTCTTTCAAATGCCCCTTCAGTCTTTCAGTCCTTTATGCATAACATTTTCCGTGAATATTTGGATAAATTTATGATTGTGTATCTGGATGATGTTTTGATTTTTTCGGATGACTGGGACTCTCATGTCCAACAAGTCAGGAGGGTTTTTCAGGTTTTGCGGGCTAATTCCTTGTGTGTGAAGGGTTCTAAGTGTATTTTTGGGGTTCAAAAGATTTCTTTTTTGGGGTACATTTTTTCCCCTTCTTCCATTGAGATGGATCCTGTCAAGGTTCGGGCTATTTGTGATTGGACGCAACCTTCTTCTCTTAAGAGCCTTCAGAAATTCTTGGGCTTTGCTAATTTTTATCGTCGATTTATAACTGGTTTTTCGGATGTTGCTAAACCTTTGACTGATTTGACAAAAAAGGGTGCTGATGTTGCTGATTGGTCCCCTGCTGCTGTGGAGGCCTTTCGGGAGCTTAAGCGCCGCTTTTCTTCTGCCCCTGTGTTGCGTCAGCCTGATGTTGCTCTTCCTTTTCAGGTTGAGGTCGACGCTTCCGAGATCGGAGCTGGGGCGGTTTTGTGGCAGAAAAGTTCCGACTACTCCGTGATGAGACCTTGTGCGTTCTTTTCTCGAAAATTTTCGCCCGCCGAGCGAAACTATGATATTGGTAATCGGGAGCTTTTGGCTATGAAGTGGGCTTTTGAGGAGTGGCGTCATTGGCTTGAGGGGGCTAGACATCAGGTGGTGGTATTGACCGATCACAAGAATCTGATTTATCTTGAGTCTGCCAAGCGCCTGAATCCTAGACAGGCACGCTGGTCGTTGTTTTTCTCTCGGTTTAATTTTGTGGTCTCATACCTACCAGGTTCTAAAAATGTGAAGGCAGATGCCCTTTCTAGGAGTTTTGAGCCTGATTCCCCTGGTGATTCTGAACCTACAGGTATCCTTAAGGATGGGGTGATATTATCTGCTGTTTCCCCAGACCTGCGATGGGCTTTGCAGGAGTTTCAGGCGGATAGACCTGATCGTTGCCCGCCTGGTAGACTGTTTGTTCCTGATGATTGGACCAGTAGAGTTATCTCGGAGGTTCATTCTTCTGCGTTGGCAGGTCATCCTGGAATCTTTGGTACTAGGGATTTGGTGGCTAGGTCCTTCTGGTGGCCTTCCCTGTCTCGAGACGTACGAGTTTTTGTGCAGTCTTGTGATGTTTGTGCTCGGGCCAAGCCTTGTTGTTCTCGGGCTAGCAGATTGTTGTTATCCTTGCCTATTCCGAAGAGGCCTTGGACTCACATCTCTATGGATTTTATTTCTGATCTCCCTGTTTCTCAGAAAATGTCTGTCATCTGGGTGGTGTGTGACCGTTTTTCAAAGATGGTTCATTTGGTGCCTTTGCCTAAGTTGCCTTCCTCATCCGAATTGGTTCCTCTGTTTTTTCAAAATGTGGTTCGCTTGCATGGTATTCCGGAAAATATCGTTTCTGACAGGGGGACCCAGTTCGTGTCTAGATTTTGGCGGGCATTCTGTGCTAGGATGGGCATTGATTTGTCTTTTTCGTCTGCGTTCCATCCTCAGACTAATGGCCAGACTGAGCGAACTAATCAGACCTTGGAGACTTATTTGAGGTGTTTTGTGTCTGCGGATCAGGATGACTGGGTTGCCTTTTTGCCATTGGCAGAGTTTGCCCTCAATAATCGGGCTAGTTCTGCCACTTTGGTTTCCCCTTTCTTTTGCAATTCGGGGTTTCACCCTCGTTTTTCTTCCGGTCAGGTGGAGTCTTCGGATTGTCCTGGAGTGGATACTATGGTGGATAGGTTGCATCGGATTTGGGGACAGGTGGTGGACAATTTGAAGTTGTCCCAGGAGAAGACTCAGCATTTTGCTAACCGCCGTCGTCGTGTTGGTCCTCGTCTTCGTGTTGGGGACTTGGTGTGGTTGTCTTCCCGTTTTGTTCCTATGAGGGTTTCTTGTCCTAAGTTTAAGCCTCGGTTCATCGGTCCTTATAGGATTTTGGAGATTCTTAACCCTGTATCCTTTCGTTTAGACCTTCCGGCATCTTTCGCTATCCATAATGTCTTCCATCGGTCGTTGTTGCGGAGGTATGAGGTGCCGGTTGTTCCTTCTACCGAGCCTCCTGCTCCTGTGCTGGTTGAGGGTGAATTGGAGTATGTTGTAGAGAAAATCTTGGACTCCCGTATTTCCAGACGGAGACTACAATATCTGGTTAAGTGGAAGGGCTATGGTCAAGAAGATAATTCTTGGGTAACTGCTTCTGATGTTCACGCCTCTGATTTGGTTCGTGCCTTTCATAGGGCTCATCCGGATCGCCCTGGTGGTTCTTGTGAGGGTTTGGTGCCCCCTCCTTGAGGGGGGGGTACTGTTGTGAATCTGCTTTTGGGCTCCTTCTGGTGGTGGCTGGTGGTACTGGTGACTCGGGTGTGTTTTCTTTCTCAGTTCACCTGTTTTCATCAGTAGTGGGGAGTTCCTATTTAATCCTGCTCTTCAGTCATTGCCTTGCCGGCCATCAATGTAACCAGAGCCTTTCTGTTGCATGTTCCTGCTCCTAGACTACTGATCAGCTAAGTTGGACTCTTAGTCCTAAGTTTGTTTGCATTTTTGTTCCAGTTTACAGTTAAGTCTTTCTCTGTAGCTGGAAGCTCTTGTGGGCTGAAATTACCACTCCGGTGTCATGAGTTGACACATGAGTTTTAAAGTAATTTCAGGATGGTATTTTAAAAGGGTTTTCAGCTGACCGTGCAGTTCCCTTTTGTATCTTTCTACTATCTAGTAAGCGGACCTCGCTTTGCTGAACCTACCTTCATACTGCGTATGTCTTTTCCTCTGAACTCACCGTCAATATATGTGGGGGGCTTCTGTCTCCTTTTTGGGGGAATTTCCCTAGAGGTAAGCCAGGTCTGTTTTTTCCTCTACTAGGGTAAGTTAGTTCTCCGGCTGGCGAGAGACGTCTAGGGATAAAACGTAGGCACGCCCCCCGGCCACTACTAGTTGTGTGGTAGGTTTAGCTCACGGTCAGCTCGAGATTCCATCACCCAAGAGCTCATTCGTTATTTATGTGTCCTGACGTTCCCCTGCCATTGGGAACCATGACACAGAAGTCTTCCTAGACCTGGCCGTCCAGCCAAACTGAGCAATCATTGGAGAAGAGCCTTGGTGAGAGAGGTAAAGAAGAACCCCAAGATCACTGTGGCTGAGCTCCAGAGATGCAGTAGGGAGATGGGAGAATGTTCCACAAAGTCAATTATCACTGCAGCCCTCCACAGTCAATCATTTATGGCAGAGTGGCCCAATGGAAGTCTCTCCTCAGTGCAAGACATATGAAAGCCCACATAGAGTTTTCTAAAACAATATTTTGGTTATAACTCTAAGTGGCATGTGTGGAGAAAACCCGGCACTGCTCATCACCTGCCCAATACAATCCCAACAGTGAAACATGGTAATGGCAGCATCATGCTATGGGGGTGTTTTTCAGCTGCAGGGACAGGACGACTGGTTACCATTGAAGGAAACATGAATGTGGCCATGTACAGAGATATCCTGGATGTAAACCTCTTCCACAGTGCTCTGGACCTCAGACTTGACCAAAGGTTCACTTTCCAAGAAGACAATGACCCTAAGCACACAGCTAAAATAACAAAGGAGTGGCTTCAGAACAACTCTGTGACCATTGTTGACTGGCTCAGCCAGAGCCCTGACCTAAACCCAATTGAGCATCTCTGGAGAAACATGAAATTGGCTGTCCACCAACGTTCACCATACAAAATGACATAAATAGAGAGGATCAGCAAGAAAGAATGGCAGAGGAACCCCAAATCTAGGTGTGAAAAACTTGTTGCATCATTTCCAAGAAGACTCATGGCTGTACTAGCTCAAAAGGGTGCTTCTACTCAATACTGAGCAAAGGGTCTGAATGCTTATGACCATGTGATATTTCAGTTTTTCTTTTTTTAGAAATTTGCAAAAATTACTACATTTCTGTTTTTTTCAGTCATGAATAGTGTTGAGCATTCCGATACTGCAAATATTGGGTATCAGCCGATATTCGCTGTATCGGAATTCCGATACCGAGTTCCGATATTTTTGTGATATCGGAAATCGGAATCGGAAGTTCCAATAAGTTCCCAGGCGTGTGCGGTGCGTATGGTTCCCAGGGTCTGGAGGAGAGGAGACTCTCCTTCAGGCCCTGGGATCCATATTCATGTAAAAAATAAAGAATAAAAATAAAAAATATGGATATACTCACCCCTCCGACGGACCCTGGACCTCAGCGGTGCAACCGGCAGCCTCCGTTCCTAAGAATGCAGTGAGTGTAGGACCTGCGATGATGTCACGGCTTGTGATTGGTCACGTGAGCGGTCACGCGACCAATCACAAGCCGCGACGTCATCGAAGGTCCTTCACTCTGCATTCTTAGGAACGGAGGCAGACGCTTGCAGCGGTGACAGCCAGGACCTCGTCCGATGGTGAGTATATTCATATTTTTTATTTTTATTCTTTATTTTTTACATGAATATGGATACCAGGGCCTGAAGGAGAGTTTCCTCTCCTTCAGACCCTGGGAACCATCCAGGATCACTTGTGTCCCATTGACTTGTATTGGTATCGGGTATCGGTATCGGCGATATCCGATATTTTTTGGATATCGGCCAATCCAATCCGATACCGATACTTTCAAATATCGGAAGGTATCGCTCAACACTAGTCATTAATGAGAAAAAATTACTTTTTTTGAATTTAACAAATGGCTGCAATGACTCAAAGAGTGAAACATTTTTTTGTTTTTGTATTGTTGATGAGGTTTGCGCACATGTCAGGAGGAATTTTGGTCCACTCGATCTCGTAGGTAAAAAAGAGATTGATGTCATTGTTATTGAGTAACTGAATGAAAGACAGGAAGATATCCTCTGTACCCCCCCACCGGACAAAGACATTGTCAATAAATCTTATCCATAATTCAGTGAGAGAATGTAGAATGTAAGTCCTCAAGGACAGGGTCCTCTCCCCTCTGTACCAGTCTGTCATTGTAAATTCGCTTACTGTAAACGATATCTATAACTCTGCATGTAACCCCTTTCTCAGGTACAGCACCATGGAATTAATGGTGCTATATAAATAATAATAATAATAAGCTTAGTATAGTCCTTCAGAGTCTCTGTAAACACAATGGTATCCTCCCACCAGCCGAGGAACAGATTGGCATAGCTGGGTGCACACCAGCTGTCCATGGCAGTGACCCTGAGATGGTGGTGGATTTTACCACTAAAGGTGAAATAGTTGTTACCTAGAACAAAATCGAGAAGGGTTAACACCAATTAATTATGTGATGAACACTGGTGGCCCCTAGCTCCAAGAAAATGCTTCACATCGTTGATACCACAGTCTTGTGGTATCGATGAAAAGAGTTCTTCAATATCAATGCTGCCAGAGTTTTTTAAGGAGATCCATCTTGACCCTGATATAGGATGAGAGCATGCCCAAGAAGGACCTCAAAATCTGATCAAGAGAGATGCCAAAATCCTGATGATGACAGTTAAATTGAATATTTGTGAGACCAAACCATTTTCTATTTTTGAGCACTGGTTCATTTTGGGCACTAGTGCAGCGCCCCAGAGTCCTGGTCATTGCAGTACTGTTGCTCTGCCGCTAAGGGGAGTGATGGTACGTCTGATGGCACTTAAGGAGTTCACCTGACCAGGTATCACAGTCACACATTACACTTCACACTCTGGCCACCAGGGGGAGCAAAGGGTTCTATGATTAGGCCACTCCTCACAATCTGGTAAAACTGGGGGCTGGATAGGAAGTTAGGAGAGAAGCTGACTGGGTTTTGCCCAGGCAACACCTAGTGAGAGAAGGGGTTGCTTGGGAGGATTCAGGGGGGTCCCTGTCAGGGGTGGGATCCTGACAGAGGCCTAGCGAAAAGGACAGATTGTTACGGAACTGCGCCTGCACTTCATTGCGGCGGTATCTTAAGAAAGGACATGAAGCGAGGTTTATTGTGGAGAAGTGAGAAACGAGATCACAGCACAAAGGAGAATAGAACCAGTAGGAGTCGTGCCCCGAGATCGGCAACATCCTACTGAGGCGCGTAGCTGGTGGCTGGAACGCCGAGGAAGTATTGGGCTCCACACATTACTTCAAACAGCGGCAGGGCAGTTGACTTTAGGTTGGCTGTCTCACCTAAATCACCTAAGCAGACATAGGAGGCAATTGTGGGAGAGGGGCGACTCTAGGGTCCCGGAAGAACTCCAGGCCTACCCGTCATACGGGTGCATCCTAGCCATATCATCTGGGGGACGGAGAAGAACATCAGAACAGAAACGAGAGTTGTGAGAAAGAACATCAGAACCAGACACAACAGTTGTGAGGACTATCCCGTGGTGCTCAGCAGGGAGGTACTACAACACACAGGCGCTAGAAGGTAGGCACTGATTTCCAACTGCAAAGGGAACTCTGGATGTGCCTTTGGACCGGCCGGTCTCAGCCAGCCCTGTTAGCAGTGCTCTGGATTGCGGATTCTGAAGCCTTCAGTAAAGAGGCAAAGAGACTGCAACCCCGTGTCCTCATTATTCATCGCATCTTGCACCACGCACCATCATCACCCCTTTTATTGGACGCCCCTTAGCAGGGTCACGGACCGGGTCTAGCCACCGTGACAACCCCAGGACCGAGACAGAGAGGGCCGGTACCGAGTATCCCGCGGCCCTGCTTCTGGGGGCGCTCCACTAGTACTGTATCACACTGTCATGTCTATTGATGGTCGCCATATTGATTTTATTGTATGCTACAGATTACCTCAACATTTAAGAAATCTTGAGAGCAGAAGCTGAATGCTCTCTGAAGCACCAAAAGGTTTAATTGCAATGCGAAGAGTTGCAAAACCTGTACTCTTGCAAAGACCACAGACCATACACAGAGCCACAATGTACAACAGGACTATAAAATTCCTGGGACATTCACATGTTCCTTTTCCAATATGGTGTACTTAATTGTATACTAACGGGGGTCTCTGTGTTGGAGAAACAGGAAAGAAACTGAGAGCAAGGATAAGATCTCATTGCCACACGACTACAGACAAAAAAAAAACATCATCCTGTGGCTAAACATTTCTGTGGTCCAGGGCACAACATAAACAAAGTGAAAGTTCTGTAAACAAAATGTATTGCAGTCTTTGATATCCTCCATACAGGATTAACCCCTTCGTGACATGCGCCGTACTAGTACGGCGCTGCCGGCACTGCATTAGTGCCAGCCGCAGTACTAGTACGGCGCCCCGATCACCGCGGTCTCACGCTGAGCGCCGCGGTGATCGGGTGCGGGTGTCAGCTGTATATGACAGCTGACACCCCGCAGCAATGCCCACGATCGGCGCTGTCGCCGATCGCGGGCATTTAACCCCTCTGATGCCGCTGTCAATAGTGACAGCGGCATAGAGGGGGATCGCGCAGGGACGGGGGCTCCCTGCGCTCTCCCACCGGAGCAACGCGATGAGATCGCGCTGCTCCGGTGACCTGGAAGGAGTCCCCGGATCCAAGATGGCCGCGGGACTCCTTCCGGGTCATAAGATGACCCTGCTTGCCGGCGTCTGCTGAGAATCCTCATAGCAGGCGCCGGCAAGCCTCTGTTACGTGCCTGTCACATCGGTGATCAGACCGAGTGCTATGCACACGGTCTGATCACCGATCTGTGATGTCCCCTCCTGGGACAAAGTAAAAAAGTAAAAAAAAAAATTTTCCAAATGTGTAAAAAAAAAATAAAAAAAAATTCCTAAATAAAGAAAAAAAAAATAAATATATTCCCATAAATACATTTCTTTATCTAAATAAAAAAAACACCACACAATAAAAGTACACATATTTAGTATCGCCGCGTCCGTAACAACCCCACCTATAAAACTATATCACTAGTTAACCCCTTCAGTGAACACCGTAAAAAAAAAAAAAAAAAAACGAGGCAAAAAACAACGCTTTATTCTCATACCGCCAAACAAAAAGTGGAATAACACGCGATCAAAAAGACGGATATAAATAACCATGGTACCGCTGAAAACGTCATCTTGTCCCGCAAAAAAAAAGCCGCCATACAGCGTCATCAGCAGAAAAATAAAAAAGTTATAGCTCTCAGAATAAAGCGATGCAAAAACAATTATTTTTTATATAAAATAGTTTTTATTGTGTAAAAGCGCCAAAACATAAAAAAATTATATAAATGAGTTATCGCTGTAATCGTACTGACCCGAAGAATAAAACTGCTTTATCCTTTTTACCAAACGCGGAACGGTATAAACGCCCCCCCTAAAAGAATTTCAGGAATTGCTGGTTTTTGTTCATTCCGCCTCCCAAAAATCGGAATAAAAAGCGATCAAAAAATGTCATGTACCCGAAAATGGTACCAGCAAAAACGTCAACTCGTCCCGCAAAAAACAAGATCTCACATGACTCTGTGGACCAAAATATGGAAAAATTATAGCTCTCAAAATGTGGTGATGCAAAAACTATTGTTTGCAATAAAAAGCGTCTTTTAGTGTGTGACGGCTGCCAACCATAAAAATCCGCCCAAAAAACGCTATAAAAGTAAATCAAATCCCCCTTCATCACCCCCTTAGTTAGGAAAAATAATAAAATTTTAAAAAATATATTTATTTCCATTTTCCCGTTAGGCTACTTTCACACTAGCGTCGGTACGGGGCCGTCGCGCTGCGTCGGCCCGACATACCGACGCATACTGTGCAAGCGCCGCACAACGGGGGCAGCGGATGCTGTTTTTCCACACATCCGCTGCCCCATTGTGAGGTGCGGGGAGGTGGGGGCGGAGTTCCAGCCGCGCATGCGCGGTCGGAAATGGTGGACCGGCAGCACAAAAAAAGTTACATGTAACGTTTGTTGCTGCCGGCTGTCCGCCACAACACGACGCAACCGTCGCACGACGCTTGCGACGTGTGTCAATACGTCGCTAATGTTAGTCTATGGGGAAAAAACGCATCCTGCAGATGACTTTGCAGGATGCGTTTTTTCGCCAAAACGACGCATTGCGACGTATGCAAAAAAACGCTAGTGTGAAAGTAGCGCTAGGGTTAGGACTAGGGTTAGGGTTGGGGTTAGGGTTTCAGTTAGAATTGGGGAGTTTTCACTGTTTAGGCACATCAGGGGCTCTCCAAACGCGACATGGCGTCCGATCTCAACGCGTTTGTTTGCGTTAAAAACACATGCGTTTTTATAGAAAAAAAACAGAACACACTGAAAAGTCACCCACCACCATCAAGGTGATAAAGGGATCCAAACCCTAACCCTAACCCTACCCCTAAACTAATCCCTAACCGTTTAATGAACATTTTCTGACAGTCATAGTGCCACGTATTTCAGTGCCACGTATTTCAGTGCCACGTATTTCAGTGCCACGTATTTCAGTGCCACGTATTTCAGTGCCACGATATTTCAGTGCCACGATATTTCAATGCCACGATATTTCAGTGCCACGTATTTAAGTGCCACGGTATTTCAGTGAAATACGTGGCACTGAAATATCGTGGCATTTACGTGAAATACGTGGCACTTAAATACGTGGCACTTAAATACGTGGCACTTAAATACATGGCACTTAAATACGTGGCACTTAAATACGTGGCACTTAAATACGTGGCACTTATATACGTGGCACTTAAATATCGTGGCATGTACATGAAATACGTGGCACTTATATACGTGGCACTTATATACGTGGCACTTATATACGTGGCACTTATATACGTGGCCACTGAAATATCGTGGCCACTGAAATATCGTGGCACTTATATACGTATATACGTATATACGTATATAAACGTATTTCAGTGCCACGTATTTCAGGTTAGGGGTAGGGGTAGGGTTAGGGGTAGGGTTAGGGTTTTTTGTTTTTTTCTTGTTTTCTTGTGTTTTTCTATAAAAACGCATGCGTCTAAAAAAACGCATGCGTTTTACCGCGATTACATGCGTTTTTTCACACATGCGTTTTTAAAAAAAACGCAAGTGTGAAACCAGCCTTATCCTTGGGAAAATAAAAACATGGGGGCTAAAATATAATTTTCGTGGAAAAAAATATATTTTTTATTTTCGCGGCTCTGCGTTATAAACTGTAGTGAAGCACTTGGGGGTTCAAAGTTCTCACAACACATCTAGATAAGTTCCGTGGGGGGTCTAGTTTCCAATATGGGGTCACTTGTGGGGGGTTTCTACTGTTTAGGTACATCAGGGGCTCTGCAAATGCAACATGACACCTGCAGACCAATCCATCTAAGTCTGCATTTCAAACGGCGCTCCTTCCCTTCCGAGCTCTGCCGTGCGCCCAAACAGTGGTTTATCCCCATATATGAAGTATCAGCGTACTCAGGACAAATTGGACAACAACTTTTGTTGTCCAATTTCTCCTGTTACCCTTGGGAAAATAAAAATGTGGGGGCTAAAATATAATTTTCGTGGAAAAAAATATATTTTTTATTTTCGCGGCTCTGCGTTATAAACTGTAGTGAAGCACTTGGGGGTTCAAAGTTCTCACAACACATCTAGATAAGTTCCGTGGGGGGTCTAGTTTCCAATATGGGGTCACTTGTGGGGGGTTTCTACTGTTTAGGTACATCAGGGGCTCTGCAAATGCAACATGACACCTGCAGACCAATCCATCTAAGTCTGCATTTCAAACGGCGCTCCTTCCCTTCCGAGCTCTGCCGTGCGCCCAAACAGTGGTTTATCCCCATATATGAAGTATCAGCGTACTCAGGACAAATTGGACAACAACTTTTGTTGTCCAATTTCTCCTGTTACCCTTGGGAAAATAAAAATGTGGGGGCTAAAATATAATTTTCGTGGAAAAAAAAAATTCTTTTATTTTCATGGCTCTGCGTGATAAACTGTAGTGAAACACTTGTTGGTTCAAAGTTCTCACAACACATCTAGATAAGTTCCGTGGGGGGTCTAGTTTCCAATATGGGGTCACTTGTGGGGGGTTTCTACTGTTTAGGTACATCAGGGGCTCTGCAAATGCAACATGACACCTGCAGACCAATCCATCTAAGTCTGCATTTCAAACGGCGCTCCTTCCCTTCCGAGCTCTGCCGTGCGCCCAAACAGTGGTTCCCCCCAATGTATGGGGTATCAGCGTACTCAGGACAAATTGGACAATAACTTTTGTGGTCCAATTTCTCCTGTTACCCTTGGGGGAAAAAAAATTGCGGGCTAAAACATCATTTTGTGGAAAGAAAAAATGATTTTTTGATTTTCACAGCGCTACATTCTAAACTTTAGTGAAACAACTGGGGGTTAAAAGTGCTCACCACACATCTAAATAAGTTCCTTAGGGGGTCTTCTTTCCAAAATGGTGTCACTTGTGGGGGTTTCCACTGTTTAGGCACGTCAGGGGCTCTCCAAACACGACATGGGTTCCGATCTCAATTCCAGCCAATTTTGCATTGAAAAGTCAAATGGCGCTCCTTCCCTTCCGAGCTCTGCCATGCGCCCAAACAGTGGTTTATCCCCATATATGAAGTATCAGCGTACTCAGGACAAATTGCACAACAACTTTTGGCATCCAATTTATCCTGCTACCCTTGGGAAAATAAAAAATTTGGGGCAAAAAGATCATTTTTTGTGAAAATTAATATTAATTTGTTTTTACGGCTCTACATTATAAACTTCTGTGAAGCACTTGGAGGTTCAAAGTGCTCACCACACATCTAGATAAGTTCCTTAGGGGGTCTTCTTTCCAAAATGGTGTCACTTGTGGGGGTTTCCACTGTTTAGGCACGTCAGGGGCTCTCCAAACACGACATGGGTTCCGATCTCAATTCCAGCCAATTTTGCATTGAAAAGTCAAATGGCGCTCCTTCCCTTCCGAGCTCTGCCATGCGCCCAAACAGTGGTTTATCCCCATATATGAAGTATCAGCGTACTCAGGACAAATTGCACAACAACTTTTGGCATCCAATTTATCCTGCTACCCTTGGGAAAATAAAAAATTTGGGGCAAAAAGATCATTTTTTGTGAAAATTAATATTAATTTTTTTTTACGGCTCTACATTATAAACTTCTGTGAAGCACTTGGAGGTTCAAAGTGCTCACCACACATCTAGATAAATTCCTTAGGGGGTCTTCTTTCCAAAATGGTGTCACTTGTGGGGGTTTCCACTGTTTAGGCACGTCAGGGGCTCTCCAAACACGACATGGGTTCCGATCTCAATTCCAGCCAATTTTGCATTGAAAAGTCAAATGGCGCTCCTTCCCTTCCGAGCTCTGCCATGCGCCCAAACAGTGGTTTACCCCCACATATGGGGTATCAGCGTACTCAGGACAAATTGCACAACAACTTTTGGGGTCCAATTTATCCTGCTACCCTTGGGAAAATAAAAAATTTGGGGCAAAAAGATCATTTTCTGTGAAAATTAATATTAATTTTTTTTACGGCTCTACATTATAAACTTCTGTGAAGCACTTGGAGGTTCAAAGTGCTCACCACACATCTAGATTAGTTCCTTAGAGGGTCTACTTTCCAAAATGGTGTCACTTGTGGGGGTTTCCACTGTTTAGGCACGTCAGGGGCTCTCCAATCGCGACATGGGCTCCGATCTCAATTCCAGCAAATCTTGCATTGAAAAGTCAAATGGCGCTCCTTCCCTTCCGAGCTCTGCCATGTGCCCAATCAATGGTTTACCCCAACATGTGGGGTATCGGCGTACTCAGGACAAATTGTACAACGACTTTTTTGGTCCAATTTCTCCTGTTACCCTTGGTAAAATAAAACAAATTGGATCTGAAGTAAAAATTTTGTGAAAAAAAAGTTAAATGTTCAATTTTTTTTAAACATTCCAAAAATTCCTGTGAAGCACCTGAAGGGTTAATAAACTTTTTGAATGTGGTTTAGAGTACCTTGAGGGGTGCAGTTTTTAGAATGGTGTCACTTTTGGACATTTTCTGTCATATAGACCCCTCAAAGTCACTTCAAGTGTGAGGTGGTCCGTAAAAAAAATGGTTTTGCAAATTTTGTTGCAAAAATGAGAAATCGCTGGTCAACTTTTAACCCTTATAACTCCCTAACAAAAAAAAATTATGTTTCCAAAATTGTGCTGATGTAAAGCAGACATGTGGGAAATGTTGTTTATTAACTATATTATGTGATATAACTCTCTAATTTAAGGGCATAAAAACGAAAAATTTGAAAATTGCTAAATTTTCATAATTTTCGACAAATTTCTGTTTTTTTCACAAATAAATGCAAGTCATATCGAAGAAGTTTTACCACTATCATAAAGTACAATATGTCACGAGAAAACAATCTCAGAATCACCAGGATCCGTTGAAGCGTTTCAGAGTTATGACCTCATAAAGTGACAGTGGTCAGAATTGTAAAAATTGGCCGTGTCACTTAGGTGAAAACAGGCTTTGGGGTGAAGGGGTTAAATCAAGGATTTATGATTTACTATAAAATCTGAGGAATCTGCTCCATCTCAGAGTCAGTGAGGGCATCAGGTCTGAAACAAAAAAAACTTTCACACCACATATCTAAGCTAATGTAGAATTCACTCCTTGAGCTCAGTTTGTTTTTAAAATGTCCATTTATTATGTAATGTCTCCGCTCTTTTTGTGTATATGTTTGTTTCTTCAAATACATTGTGATACGTGATGAAGAAACCTAAGTATTCTAGAAAGCTTGCTTTATAAAATCACTTATTATATTTTTGTTAGCCATTAAAAGGTATCATAAATATAAGATTATTATTTGGTTTCTCCCACTGAGAACAATTATTGCAAATCAATTCATGTGAATCATTTTTGGGGAGAAAATTTTATAAAGCTGATGAATTTATATTTGAAAACAATGCTAATTTCCTAGAAAAACAATTGAATCAAGGTAAATGCCTGCTACTATCATGTAAAGAAACACTGTTGTCATTTCTTGCTTGTAGAAATATTTAGACAAACTTGTCGTGAGTAGGGTTGAGCGAAACGGATCGTTGATTTTCATAAGTCGCCGACTTTTGGCAAAGTCGGCGCCTCATGAAACCCGACCCGATCCCTGTGTGGGGTCGGCCATGCGGTACGCGACTTTCGCGCCAAAGTCGCATTTCAATGATGCTAAAAGCGCCATTTCTCAGCCAATGAAGGTGGACGCAGAGTGTGGGCAGCGTGATGACATAGATCTCAGTCCCCACCATCTTAGAGAAGGGCATTGCAGTGATTGGCTTGCTTTCTGCGGCGTCACAGGGGCTATAAAGGGGCGTTCCCGCCGAACGCCATCTTACTGCTGCTGATCTGAGCGTAGGGAGAGGTTGCTGCCGCTTCGTCAGAAGCAGGGATAGTGCTAGGCAGGGTACATTCACCCCCAAACCGCTTGTGCTGTAGCGATTTCCACTGTCCAACACCACCTTTTGTTTGCAGGGACAGTGGAAGCTACATTTTTTTTTCCTCAGCGTTGTAGCTCATTGGGCTTCCCTAGAAGGCTCCCTGATAGCGGCGTTGCTGTGTGTGTACGCCGCTGTGCAAACCAACTGCTTTTTTCAAAGCACAAATCCTGTTGTTCCTTCCTTTCTGCACAGCTATCATGTTTGTTTGTCCACACTTTTGTGTGCAGCAGTCCTTTTTATAGCTGCCTGCCATACTTTTCTGAGATTACTGCAGGGAGATAAAGATTGGCAAGTCTGCCTCTGTGCCAGTGCTGTGTGTGGCATCTGTCTCTCATTGTGTGCCACAGAAAACCTAGTGTGTAATACTGGGCCATTTTTTTTTTTTTTAAATTCTCCCTGAAAAAAAATAAATAGTGGGAGATAAAGATTGGCAAGTCTGCCTCTGTGCCATTGCTGTGTGTGGCATCTGTCTCTCATTGTGTGCCACAGAAAACCAGTGTGTAATACTGGGCCATTTTTTTTTTTTTGTAAATTCTACCTGAAAAAAAAAAAAATAGTGGGAGATAAAGATTGGCAAGTCTGCCTCTGTGCCATTGCTGTGTGTAGCATCTGTCTCTCATTGTGTGCCACAGAAAACCAGTGTGTAATACTGGGCCATTTTTTTTTTAAATTCTCCCTGAAAAAAAAATAAATAGTGGGAGATAAAGATTGGCAAGTCTGCCTCTGTGCCATTGCTGAGTGTGGCATCTGTCTCTCATTGTGTGCCACAGAAAACCAGTGCGTAATACTGGGCCATTTTTTTTTTGTAAATTCTACCTGAAAAAAAAAAATAAATAGTGGGAGATAAAGATTGGCAAGTCTGCCTCTGTGCCATTGCTGTGTGTGGCATCTGTCTCTCATTGTGTGCCACAGAAAACCAGTGTGTAATACTGGGCCATTTTTTTTTTGTAAATTCTCCCTGAAAAAAAAAAAAATAGTGGGAGATAAAGATTGGCAAGTCTGCCTCCATGCCATTGCTGTGTGTGGCATCTGTCTCTCATAGTGTGCCACAGAAAACCAGTGTGTAATACTGGGCCATTTTTTTTGTGTAAATTCTCCCTGAAAAAATAAATAAATAGTGGGAGATAAAGATTGGCAAGTCTGCCTCCGTGCCATTGTGTGTGTGGCATCTGTCTCTCATTGTGTGCCACAGAAAACCAGAGTGTAATACTGGGCCATTTTTTTTTTTGTAAATTCTCCCTGAAAAAAACAAAAATAGTGGGAGATAAAGATTGGCAAGTCTGCCTCTGTGCCATTGCTGTGTGTGGCATCTGTCTCTCATTGTGTGCCACAGAAAACCAGTGTGTAATACTGGGCCATTTTTTTTTTCTTGTAAATTCTACCTGAAAAAAAATAAATAAATAGTGGGAGATAAAGATTGGCAAGTCTGCCTCTGTGCCAATGCTGTGTGTGGCATCTGTCTCTCATTGTGTGCCACAGAAAACCAGTGTGTAATACTGGGCCATTTTTTTTTTTTGTGTAAATTCTCCCTGAAAAAAAAAAAAATAGTGGGAGATAAAGATTGGCAAGTCTGCCTCCGTGCCATTGTGTGTGTGGCATCTGTCTCTCATTGTGTGCCACAGAAAACCAGTGTGTAATACTGGGCCATTTTTTTTTTTGTAAATTCTCCCTGAAAAAAAAAAATAGTGGGAGATAAAGATTGGCAAGTCTGCCTCTGTGCCATTGCTGTGTGTGGCATCTGTCTCTCATTGTGTGCCACAGAAAACCAGTGTGTAATACTGGGCCATTTTTTTTTCTTGTAAATTCTACCTGAAAAAAAATAAATAAATAGTGGGAGATAAAGATTGGCAAGTCTGCCTCTGTGCCAATGCTGTGTGTGGCATCTGTCTCTCATTGTGTGCCACAGAAAACCAGTGTGTAATACTGGGCCATTTTTTTTTTGTGTAAATTCTCCCTGAAAAAATAAATAAATAGTGGGAGATAAAGATTGGCAAGTCTGCCTCCGTGCCATTGTGTGTGTGGCATCTGTCTCTCATTGTGTGCCACAGAAAACCAGTGTGTAATACTGGGCCATTTTTTTTTTGTAAATTCTCCCTGAAAAAAAAAAATAGTGGGAGATAAAGATTGGCAAGTCTGCCTCTGTGCCATTGCTGTGTGTGGCATCTGTCTCTCATTGTGTGCCACAGAAAACCAGTGTGTAATACTGGGCCATTTTTTTTTTCTTGTAAATTCTACCTGAAAAAAAAATAAATAAATAGTGGGAGATAAAGATTGGCAAGTCTGCCTCTGTGCCAATGCTGTGTGTGGCATCTGTCTCTCATTGTGTGCCACAGAAAACCAGTGTGTAATACTGGGCCATTTTTTTGTGTGTAAATTCTCCCTGAAAAAATAAATAAATAGTGGGAGATAAAGATTGGCAAGTCTGCCTCCGTGCCATTGTGTGTGTGGCATCTGTCTCTCATTGTGTGCCACAGAAAACCAGTGTGTAATACTGGGCCATTTTTTTTTTGTAAATTCTCCCTGAAAAAAAAAATAGTGGGAGATAAAGATTGGCAAGTCTGCCTCTGTGCCATTGCTGAGTGTGGCATCTGTCTCTCATTGTGTGCCACAGAAAACCAGTGTGTAATACTGGGCCATTTTTTTTTTTGTAAATTCTACCTGAAAAAAAATAAATAAATAGTGGGAGATAAAGATTGGCAAGTCTGCCTCTGTGCCATTGCTGTGTGTGGCATCTGTCTCTCATTGTGTGCCACAGAAAACCAGTGTGTAATACTGGGCCATTTTTTTTTTTGTAAATTCTCCCTGAAAAAAAAAAAAAAATAGTGGGAGATAAAGATTGGCAAGTCTGCCTCCGTGCCATTGCTGTGTGTGGCATCTGTCTCTCATAGTGTGCCACAGAAAACCAGTGTGTAATACTGGGCCATTTTTTTTGTGTAAATTCTCCCTGAAAAAATAAATAAATAGTGGGAGATAAAGATTGGCAAGTCTGCCTCCGTGCCATTGTGTGTGTGGCATCTGTCTCTCATTGTGTGCCACAGAAAACCAGTGTGTAATACTGGGCCATTTTTTTTTTGTAAATCCTCCCTGAAAAAAAAAAAAATAGTGGGAGATAAAGATTGGCAAGTCTGCCTCCGTGCCATTGTGTGTGTGGCATCTGTCTCTCATTGTGTGCCACAGAAAACCAGTGTGTAATACTGGGCCATTTTTTTTTTTGTAAATTCTCCCTGAAAAAAAAAAATAGTGGGAGATAAAGATTGGCAAGTCTGCCTCTGTGCCATTGCTGTGTGTGGCATCTGTCTCTCATTGTGTGCCACAGAAAACCAGTGTGTAATACTGGGCCATTTTTTTTTCTTGTAAATTCTACCTGAAAAAAAATAAATAAATAGTGGGAGATAAAGATTGGCAAGTCTGCCTCTGTGCCAATGCTGTGTGTGGCATCTGTCTCTCATTGTGTGCCACAGAAAACCAGTGTGTAATACTGGGCCATTTTTTTTTTGTGTAAATTCTCCCTGAAAAAATAAATAAATAGTGGGAGATAAAGATTGGCAAGTCTGCCTCCGTGCCATTGTGTGTGTGGCATCTGTCTCTCATTGTGTGCCACAGAAAACCAGTGTGTAATACTGGGCCATTTTTTTTTTGTAAATTCTCCCTGAAAAAAAAAAATAGTGGGAGATAAAGATTGGCAAGTCTGCCTCTGTGCCATTGCTGTGTGTGGCATCTGTCTCTCATTGTGTGCCACAGAAAACCAGTGTGTAATACTGGGCCATTTTTTTTTTCTTGTAAATTCTACCTGAAAAAAAAATAAATAAATAGTGGGAGATAAAGATTGGCAAGTCTGCCTCTGTGCCAATGCTGTGTGTGGCATCTGTCTCTCATTGTGTGCCACAGAAAACCAGTGTGTAATACTGGGCCATTTTTTTGTGTGTAAATTCTCCCTGAAAAAATAAATAAATAGTGGGAGATAAAGATTGGCAAGTCTGCCTCCGTGCCATTGTGTGTGTGGCATCTGTCTCTCATTGTGTGCCACAGAAAACCAGTGTGTAATACTGGGCCATTTTTTTTTTGTAAATTCTCCCTGAAAAAAAAAATAGTGGGAGATAAAGATTGGCAAGTCTGCCTCTGTGCCATTGCTGAGTGTGGCATCTGTCTCTCATTGTGTGCCACAGAAAACCAGTGTGTAATACTGGGCCATTTTTTTTTTTGTAAATTCTACCTGAAAAAAAATAAATAAATAGTGGGAGATAAAGATTGGCAAGTCTGCCTCTGTGCCATTGCTGTGTGTGGCATCTGTCTCTCATTGTGTGCCACAGAAAACCAGTGTGTAATACTGGGCCATTTTTTTTTTTGTAAATTCTCCCTGAAAAAATAAATAAATAGTGGGAGATAAAGATTGGCAAGTCTGCCTCCGTGCCATTGTGTGTGTGGCATCTGTCTCTCATTGTGTGCCACAGAAAACCAGTGTGTAATACTGGGCCATTTTTTTTTTGTAAATCCTCCCTGAAAAAAAAAAAAATAGTGGGAGATAAAGATTGGCAAGTCTGCCTCTGTGCCATTGCTGTGTGTGGCATCTGTCTCTCATTGTGTGCCACAGAAAACCAGTGTGTAATACTGGGCCATTTTTTTTTTTTTTGTAAATTCTACCTGAAAAAAAAAAAATAAATAGTGGGAGATAAAGATTGGCAAGTCTGCCTCTGTGCCAATGCTGTGTGTGGCATCTGTCTCTCATTGTGTGCAACAGAAAACCAGTGTGTAATACTGGGCCATTTTTTTTTTTTTGTAAATTCTCCCTGAAAAAAAATAAATAAATAGTGGGAGATAAAGATTGGCAAGTCTGCCTCCGTGCCATTGTGTGTGTGGCATCTGTCTCTCATTGTGTGCCACAGAAAACCAGTGTGTAATACTGGGCCATTTTTTTTTGTAAATTCTCCCTGAAAAAAATAAATAAATAGTGGGAGATAAAGATTGGCAAGTCTGCCTCTGTGCCATTTCTGTGTGTGGCATCTGTCTCTCATTGTGTGCCACAGAAAACCAGTGTGTAATACTGGGCCATTTTTTTTTTTAATTCTCCCTGAAAAAAATAAATAGTGGGAGATAAAGATTGGCAAGTCTGCCTCTGTGCCATTGCTGTGTGTGGCATCTGTCTCTCATTGTGTGCCACAGAAAACCAGTGTGTAATACTGGGCCATTTTTTTTTTGTAAATTCTCCCTGAAAAAAAATAAATAAATAGTGGGAGATAAAGATTGGCAAGTCTGCCTCTGTGCCATTGCTGTGTGTGACATCTGTCTCTCATAGTGTGCCACAGAAAACCTAGTGTGTAATACTGGGCCATTTTTTTTTTTTATTCTCCCTGAAAAAAAAAAAAAATAGTGGGAGATTAAGATTGGCATTTCTGCTTGCGTGCCGGTCGTGTGTGTGCCATCTGTCTCAAATTATTGGGGCACAGAAAACCTAGTGTGTAACATTTGGCCTGGTTTTCCTTTCAGTGTCAGCCACCTATAAAGGTGTATATAAATCCTACAGAAGTTTGAGTTCACCTTATAAGTTGTTTTACAGTAACAAATACCGTTACTTTGGTTACGTTTTGCAAACAATGAGGAAGTCAGGTGGAAGAGGTCGTGGCCGTGGGCGGTCATTGTCAGCTGGTAATGACTGTAGTGGTGGTGGAGCATCAGGTGGTCATGGTAAAAGCAGTACAGCACCTAAGTCTCGAGTTGTTGAGCAAGGTTCGTCATCTGGCTACACAAGGCCTCGAACGCTCCCTTTTCTGGGAGTAGGAAAACCGCTTTTAAAGCCGGAGCAGCAAGAACAATTTTTGGCTTTCCTTGCTGACTCAGCCTCTAGCTCTTTTGCCTCCTCTTCTGAAAGTGCAAAATGTAAAAGCAGCGTGTCGTTAGTGGATGTTCACGGTCAGGGACAAGTCGCTTCCTTGTCTTCTTCACCCAGAACAAGAGAGAAGGATGCGTCAGGAGACACAACGGGTTACTCCATGGAGCTTTTTACACATACCGTTCCTGGGTTAGACAGTGAAACAGTTAACAGGCCATGCCCATTAGAAGTTGAATCGGACATGGAGTGCACTGATGCACAGCCACAGCCAGATTACTATGCTGTTCCTTTGACTCAGACCAGAACATTGCCCTCGCAGTGTACTGAGCCAGAATCAAACCCAGCTGAGACTATGGTGCCCCGTCACGAACGCTATACCACCGGCTTACACGGTGACACAGACGAAGTTGCACACGAGATAGAAGAGGAGGTCATAGATGACCCAGTTGTTGACCCCGATTGGCAGCCATTGGGGAACAGGGTGCAGGCGGCAGTAGTTCTGAAGTGGAGGAGGAGGAGGAGCCGCAGCAGGCATCAACATCACAACAGGTTCCATCTGCCGGGCCCGTATCTGGCCAAAAACGCGTGGCAAAACCAAAACCAGTTGGAGGACAGCGTGGCCATCCGGTTAAAGAAGCTCAGTCTGCAATGCCTGAAAAGGTATCCGATAGTAGAAAGAGTGCAGTCTGGCATTTTTTTAAACAACATCCAAATGATCAGCGCAAAGTCATCTGTCAAAAATGTTCAACTACCTTAAGCAGAGGTCAGAATTTTAAAAGTCTAAATACAAGTTGCATGCATAGACATTTATCCACCATGCATTTGCAAGCCTGGACTAACTACCAAACGTGCCTAAAGGTTGCAGCACACTCGGCCAATGAAGCTAGTCAGCAACGCTACATCCCTTCCCTCACTGTAAGCCCACCATTTACCGCAACACCTGCAGTATCTGTGCAGCTTTTTTCTCCAGGCCAAAGCAGTCAGGGAATCACCAGGTTCGTAGTAGGAAACACTGCATGTAGGGCACCGGCAAGAATACCATCTCCAACCCTCTCTCAGTCTGCCATGTCCACCGGCACCACCGCTAGTTCCACGATCTCCAGCTCTCCAGTCCAGCTCACCCTACATGAGACTCTTGTTAGGAAAAGGAAGTACTCATCCTCGCATCCGCATACACAGGGTTTGAACGCCCACATTGCTAGACTAATCTCATTAGAGATGATGCCCTACCGGTTAGTTGAAAGCGAAGCTTTCAAAGCGCTGATGGACTACGCTGTACCAAGCTACGAGCTACCCAGTCGACACTTCTTTTCTAGAAAAGCCATCCCAGCCCTCCAACAGCATGTTAAAGACCGCATCATCCATGCACTCAGGCATTCTGTGACTACAAAGGTGCACCTGACAACAGATGCATGGACCAGTAGGCATGGCCAGGGATGTTACTTGTCCATCACGGCACACTGGGTGAATGTGGTGGATGCAGGGTCCACAGGGGACAGCAATATTGGAACAGTTCTGCCTAGCCCACGGTCAAGGAAAGAGTTGGCTGTAGGCGTTCGCCCCCCCTCCTCCTCTTCCTCGTCCTCCTGCAG
This sequence comes from Ranitomeya variabilis, assembly GCF_051348905.1. NCBI lineage: Eukaryota > Metazoa > Chordata > Amphibia > Anura > Dendrobatidae > Ranitomeya > Ranitomeya variabilis. The sequence continues at coordinate 440,686,831 of NC_135234.1, forward strand.
AAGCGAGAGCTCGACCGCAGTCGCACATCCACTCCATCCGCAGCTGCCACTGTTGCACGCCAGGTGTGCCATTATGGGACAGCTAGTGGCAAGCGTCAGCAGGCTGTATTGGCAATGAAGTGTTTGGGCGACAACAGACACACCGCGGAAGTTCTGTCCGAGTTCTTGCAGAAAGAAACTCAGTCATGGCTGGGCACTGTACATCTTGAGGCAGGCAAGGTAGTGAGTGATAACGGAAGGAATTTCATGGCTGCCATAGCCCTTTCCCAACTGAAACACATTCCTTGCCTGGCTCACACCTTAAACCTGGTGGTGCAGTGCTTCCTGAAAAGTTATCCGGGGTTACCCGACGTGCTTCTCAAAGTGCGCAGACTTTGCTCGCATATCCGCCGTTCGCCCGTACACTCCAGCCGTATGCATAACTATCAGCGGTCTTTGAACCTTCCCCAGCATCGCCTAATCATCGACGTTGCAACAAGGTGGAACTCCACACTGCACATGCTTCAGAGACTGTGCGAACAGAGGCGTGCTGTTATGTATTTGTGGGAGGATACACGGGCAGGCAGTTGGATGGCAGACATGGAGTTGTCAGGTGTGCAGTGGTCGAAGCTACAAGACCTGTGTCAAGTCCTTCAGTGTTTTGAGGAATGCACATGGCTGGTTAGTGCAGACAATGCCATAATAAGCATGAGCATCCCCCTAATGCGTCTGCTGATGCAAAGTTTGACGCACATAAAGGAGCAGGCGTCTGCAGCCGAGGAAGAGGAAAGCCTTGATGACAGTCAGCCATTGTCTGGTCAGGGCCGTGTAGAGGACGCGGTAGCGGGCGAAGAGGAGGAGGAGGACGAGGAGGATGATGTGGATGAGTACTTTTTTAATGAGGAAGCTTCTCCTGGGACAACAGAAATTAGTGGCGTTGCAAGGCCGGGTTCTGTTTTTTTAAGGGAGACAAGTGACGTAGATTTGCCTGTAACTGCACCTCAAACCAGCACAACCGCAGATTTGACAACTGGAACTTTGGCCCACATGGCGGATTATGCCTTACGTATCCTCAAAAGGGACCCACGCATTATTAAAATGATGACCGATGACGATTACTGGTTGGACTGCATCCTTGACCCTCGCTATAAAGGCAAATTGCAAAATATTATGCCACATGAGAACCTCGAACAAATATTAGCAACCAAACAATCAACTCTTGTAGACCGTTTGATGCAGGCATTCCCAGCACACAGCGCCGGTGATGGTTCTCACACGAGCTGCAGGGGGCTACAGGGCAGAGGTGTTAGAGGTGCACAAATCAGAAGTGGCATTGGACAGAGGGGTTTTCTGAACAGGTTGTGGAGTGATTTCGCAATGACCGCAGACAGGACAGGTACTGCAGCATCTATTCAAAGTGACAGGAGACAACATTTGTCCAGTATGGTTACTAACTATTTTTCATCCCTTATCGATGTTCTCCCTCAACCGTCATTCCCATTTGATTACTGGGCATCAAAATTAGACACCTGGCCTGAATTGGCAGAATATGCGTTGCAGGAGCTTGCTTGCCCAGCAGCTAGTGTGCTATCAGAAAGAGTATTCAGTGCTGCTGGTTCAATATTAACCGAAAAAAGGACTCGTCTGGCTACCCAAAATGTGGATGATCTAACCTTCATTAAAATGAACCACTCCTGGATTTCAAATTATTTTGCCCCAGGTCTTGCTTGTGGACTGGTCTTACTGAGTGTTCCAATCTCTTAATTTGCAGCAGCTGTTTGTCCAGCATACGACATGTTTACACCTCCCTCAATGGGAAAACTCCCCCCACGGGGCCGTGGTCTCGCCACTTGGCGCAAGCACCCGTTAGAGTGCCGTTTGTCTGAAGAGGTGGGTGTGCCCGCTTTTGGTCGACGGCACTGCCACTGGGTCCCTCATAGTACAATAAAGTGTCTCTGGCGGTGGTGGCGCGCACCCAACGTCAGACACACCGTTGTAACATGAGGGGCCCTGGGATGGTACCGCCGGCCACAAGAGAGATCACCCCCCCAGCTCAAACTGTGCTCTACCACGTGCAAAATTATCTCTCACAGCTCCACCAATGTTTAGTCTATGCGCTGACATCATTCAATGCCTGGCACTGACAATACCAATTTGTTGACATCTATGATGCTAGTTAAAGTAGTCTGGGTCAGTGTCCTATATTGACAACAGTAAATACTTACTGCCAAATTACTATGTCAGAAACTCAGCAGATGAGCCCACCCCTGTACCTAAGTATGCCACCCTTTTTTTTTTTTGTTGTTGTTTTGCGAGACATTAACATCTATTTATTTTTTGTGAGTACTAACTGTCAGACACTCCTTGCAATCGTCCTCCGCTGACCACAACAATGCTGCCTGTGTACCCATGTAACCTATTTAAAACTGCATAGAGCCTATTTTTATTTATTTTAGGCCTAGTAAGCCTGTCTGCAGTCCCTCCTTGCAATCCTCCTCCGCTGACCCCAACAATGCTGCCTGTGTACCCCTGCGAGATAACTCTAAGTGCCTTGAGCCTATTTTTATTTATTTTAGGCCTAGTAAGCCTGTCTGCGGTCCCTCCTTGCAATCCTCCTCCACTGACCACAACAATGCTGCCTGTGTACCCATGTAACCTATTTAAAACTGCATGGAGCCTATTTTTATTTATTTTAGGCCTAGTAAGCCTGTCTGCGGTCCCTCCTTGCAATCCTCCTCCGCTGACCACAACAATGCTGCCTGTGTACCCCTGCGAGATAACTCTAAGTGCCTTGAGCCTATTTTTATTTATTTTAGGCCTAGTAAGCCTGTCTGCGGTCCCTCCTTGCAATCCTCCTCCACTGACCACAACAATGCTGCCTGTGTACCCATGTAACCTATTTAAAACTGCATAGAGCCTATTTTTTTCTTTTATTTAATATTAATAAAGCCATGATGGACTACGCTGTACCACGCTACGAGCTACCCAGTTGACACTTCTTTTGCGAGAAAAGCCATCCCAACCCTCCACCAGCATGTAAAAGACCGCATTGTCCATGCACTCTGTCAATCTGTGAGTACAAAGGTACACCTGACAACAGACGCATGGACCTGTAGGCATGGCCACGGAAGGTTACGTGTCCATTACGGCGCAATGGGTTAATGTGGTGGATGCATGGTCCACAGGGGACAGCCTACTAAGTCTGTCTGCAGTTACTAATTCAAATTGTCCTCAATTAAGGTTTTCGGGCTTTTTTAAAAAATAGGAAACTGCATTTGGGCTACTAGTTTGGTTGGGGCCTACTGTTGATGTCTGACGCTCCTGGGTGTTCTCCTCCTCCTTCGTGTTCTCCTCCAGGTTTCCTTGTCTGAGCTTCAACCTTCTGGCTCTCATTAAGTGCTGTTTTTTAAAAAAATGGTGGTTAGGGCCTACTAACGGTGTCTGCCGCTCCCTGGTGTTGTCCTCGACTGTATAAATCTGAGCTTCAACCTTCTGGCTCTCATTAAGTGCTGTTTTTAAAAAAATTGGTGGTTAGGGCCTACTAACGGTGTCTGCCGCTCCCTGGTGTTCTCCTCAACTGTATAAATCTGAGCTTCAACCTTCTGGCTCTCATTAAGTGCTGTTTTTAAAAAAATTGGTGGTTAGGGCCTACTAACAGTGTCTGCCGCTCCCTGGTGTTGTCCTCAACTGTATAAATCTGAGCTTCAACCTTCTGGCTCTCATTAAGTGCTGTTTTTAAAAAAATTGGGGGTTAGGGCCTACTAACGGTGTCTGCCGCTCCCTGGTGTTGTCCTCAACTGTATAAACCTGAGCTTCAACCTTCTGGCTCTCATTAAGTGCTGTTTTAAAAAAAATTGGTGGTTAGGGCCTACTAACGGTGTCTGCCACTCCCTGGTGTTGTCCTCAACTGTATACATCTGAGCTTCAACCTTCTGGCTCTCATTAAGTGTACTCTGCCATCTTCGCCTGTGGAAGTACTGTGCCTTTAAGCTACTGGGTGTATTCTGCAACCCCACCTGTGGGAGTACTGTGCTTTTAAGCAACTGTGCATACTCTGCTACCCCTCCTATGGGAGCACTGTGCTTTTAAGCCATTGTGTGTACTCTGCAACCTGACCTATGGGAGTACTCTGCCAAAAGGCAATGTGTGTTCTCTGCAACCCAACCTATGAGAGTACTGTGCCAAGAGCCACTGTGTGTACTCTGCAGCCAAGTCTCCATGAGCAGGTTTTTAACATTAGATAGTGTAGGACAATCCCGAACGGGGTCACCTTGCCAATGGTGGAATGGCTTTTATGCTATTTTCGATCAACAATATTACTAAGAACCCTATGTTATTTAAGTGCACTTTTGCTTTTTACTTACCATATTTTTCAGATTATAAGATGCACTTTTTTCCCCAAAATTTTTGGGGAAAATGGGGGTGCATCTTATAATGTGGATATACCTTACCGGCCGCTGTGGAGCATGGTCCCAGGGTCGTAGCTGGAGGAAGAAAGAGTGGAGCATTGCTGCAGTCTGCAGGGGGTGTCCAGATGTATGGCGCACCACTGCAGGTGGTGTACGATGCTGTGGGTTGTATCAGGTGCTGCGCGTGGTGTCTGGCGCTGTGGGGGGTTCTGCCGATAATTTGTGAAAGGCCAGAGCCTCCGCAGTTCCATGGTTTCGTATGCGGTGGACTCCAGGAAAATGACTGCTGGGGGCGGTGCATGCGCAGATGGAGATCTCGGCATCAATATCTCAGGAGATTAGATCTCAGTTATCTCATCTGAACACTCCCTCATCCCAGCCAGCGGCCTGAAGCAACGCTCCACTCTTGCCTCCTCCAGCAGCGACCCTGGGACCCCGCTTCACTGGAGCCACCACCCCCGGTAAGCAATAAGATGCATGGATTACAGGAAGCACCGCCATTTTATTAAAAAAAGTTTTTTTTCTGTTTTTCTCCTCAAAATTTGAGGTGCGTCTTATAATCTGGAGCGTCTTATAATGCGAAAAATGTGGTATTTAGTTACAGCAGTTTTTATGTTCATTTTGCTTCTTGTCGGTTTTGTATGCTTTATGACCAATGTGAACATGTGTTTATGGGCTGCATGTATATCAATTTAAACCAAGGTGAATTTTTGTATTTTTTCTTTGTATGTTTGCATTTTGTGCTAAGCCAGGTCTTTCACCGGGAAGGAACAACCACGGGAAGGGCAGCATCCAATAAAGGAAAACCACCTATGCCAAAACATGGTATCCATCCACAGACAGCTGTTTCGGGGTATTTGCCCCTCATCAGTGTGGAGTAAAAAACTGGCTATTAGGAGCAGTGCCTAGTGAAAGGACTATAAACATAAGGATGAATGACCTCGAGGAGATCAAAACATCCAACACCGCGGAGACATGAGTGGTCATGCGACCAATCACAAGCCGCGACATCATCGAAGGTCCTTCACGCTGCATTCTTAGGAACGGAGGCTGCCGGTTACATCGCTAAGGTCCAGGGGCCGCCGGAGGGGTGAGTATAGCTATATTTTTTATTTTTATTCTTTATTTTTTACATGAATATGGATCCCATGGCCTGAAGGAGAGTTTCCTCTCCTTCAGACCCTGGGAACCATCCAGGATACCTTCCGATACTTGTGTCCCATTGACTTGCATTGGTATCGGGTATCGGTATCGGCGATATCCAATATTTTTTGGATATCGGCCGATCCCATCCGATACCGATACCTTTGAGTATCAGAAGGTATTGCTGAACGCTAGGTACTATACATGTAATCTTGTGTAAATGATACTAAAAAGGAATAACCTTCATAGTTATAATTGTACATCTGCTAGATAAATATAAATAGACAAATTGGAGCAAAACACTAACCAATAGGAAAAAAAAAATGATTTTGATAGATAGGGAATGTGGTAGCAAAGAAAACAGAGTGTACACATACACATATAAAATATAGACAATGAAGCATAAAAGGTTTTATAAAATGATTATAGTCACCAGACACTGCCAGGTAGAAATATATACTGTATGTATGTAGTAACATAAACTGATGTTAATAATGGAACAAAACATAAAAGCCATAAACCAAACTGGCTTCAAAAATAGACCACGTCTATTATTATTATTATTATTATTATTATTATTATTATTAATTATGATAGCGCCATTTATTCCATGGCGCTTTACATGTGAGGAGGGGTATACATAATAAAAACAAGTACAATAATCTTGAACAATACAAGTCACAACTGGTACAGGAAAAGAGAGGACCCTGCCCGCGAGGGCTCACAATCTACAAGGGATGGGTGAGGATACAGTAGGTGAGGATAGAGCTGGTAGTGCAGTTGTTTGGTCGATTGGTGGTTACTGCAGGTTGTAGGCTTGCCGGAAGAGGTAGGTCTTCAGGTTCTTTTTGAAGGTTTCGATAGTAGGTGAGAGTCTGATATGTTGTGGTAGAGAGTTCCAGAGTAGGGGTGATGCGCGAGAGAAATCTTGTATGCAATTGTGGGAAGAGGAGATAAGAGGGGAGTAGAGAAGGAGATCTTGTGAGGATCGGAGGTGGCATGCAGGAAAGTACCGGGAGACGAGGTCACAGATGTATGGAGGAGACAGGTTGTGGATGGCTTTGAATGTCATGGTTAGGCTTTTGTACTGGAGTCTCTGAGTAATGGGGAGCCAGTGAAGGGATTGACAAAGGGGAGACGCCGGGGAATAGTGGGAGGACAGGTGGATTAGTCGGGCAGCTGAGTTTAGAATAGATTGGAGGGGTGCAAAGTGTTAGAGGGGAGGCCAGAGAGCAGAGCAGATCCTTGGTTTAGGAATGGGATGAGTGAAATATTTTTGAGTTGAAGGCAGCAGGAAGTGGAAAGGGCTTGGATATGTGGTTTGAAGGAGAGATTAGTGTCCAGGATTACCCTGAGACAGCGAGCTTGTAGGACTGGGGAGAGTGGGCAGCCGTTTACTGTAATGGATAGGTTCGTTGGGGGGTCGCGTGAGATGGAGGAAAGATGATGAATTCTGTTTTCTCCATGTTAAGTTTTAGAAATCTAGCGGAGAAGAAGGATGAAAAAGCAGATAGACATTGAGGGATTCTGGTTAGTAGGGTGCTGATATCTGGTCCAGAGATGTAGATCTGTGTGTCATCAGCATAGAGATGATACTGAAAACAGTGAGATTCTATGAGCTGTCCCAGCCCAAAATTGTAAATGGAGAAGAGCAGGTGCCCTAGAACTGAACCTTGCGGGACTCCGACAGATAGGTGGCGAGGTGAGGAGGTGGTGTGTGAGTGGGAGACGCTGAATGTCCAGTCAGTTAGGTATGATGAGATCCAGGATAGGGCCAAGTCTGTGATGCCAAGAGATGAGAGGGTCCGCAGCAACAGGAAAAGGTAGACAGTGTCAAAGGCAGAGGACAGGTCCAGGAGGAGGAGGATAGAGTAGTGTCACTTGCTCTTGGCGGTTAATAGGCCATTGGTGACCTTAGTTAGGGCAGTTTCAGTGAGTGGTGTGACCGGAAGCCTGATTGTAAGCAGGCGAAGAGGGAGCAGGAAGATAGATGGGAGGACAGTTCAAGATGAACGTGTTGTTCCAGTAGTTTTGAGGCATAGAGGAGAAGTGATATAGGGTGATAGCTTGATACAGAGGATGAGTCAAGAGAGGGCTTTTTGAGGATAGGTCTGATTGAGGCATGTTTAAAGCTTGAAGAGAAATCACCAGTTGTTTGAGATAGGTTGAAGAGATGGGTTAGGGTTGGGATGAAGACTGTGGCGAGGTTTGGGATGAAGTGGTATGGAATCGGGTCAAGTGCACAGGTGGTGAGATGCGATCTTGAGAGTAGAGTGGTGGAGGGATGGGTAGTTGGAAGGAAGGGCTCTGGGGGTTGTTGACTAAAACTGTCTCTGATTTTCTCAATCTTCTGCTTGAAAAATGAGGCAAAGTCTTCAGCTGAGATGAGTGGGGAGGGAAGGAGGAGATGCTGGGGGATGGAGGAGAGAGTTGAAGGTGTTGAATAACTGTTTAGGGTTGTGAGACATGGAGGATATGAGAGATGAGAAGTAGGTTTGTTTTGCTGTGGCGAGTGTGGTCTTGAAAGTAGTGAGGGACTGTTTGAATGCGATAAAGTGCTCGTTGGAGTGGGATCTTTTCCATCTCCGCTCAGCAGCCCTGGAAGCTCACCTCAGTTCTTTGGTCAGGCTGGTGTGCCAGGGCTGTCTGTTGATTTTGCAAGCTTTGGTATGTGTGAGAGGGGCAAGAGATTCCAAAACTACAGCTATTGAGGTGTTATATAGAGCGGCAGCGTCATCCGCATTGTGTAGGGAACTTATGTCGGTGAGAGGGAGGAGGGATTCAGAGAGTGAGTGTAGATCAAGGTGTTTAAGATTTCTGCGAGGGTGTGCAAGTTTGTGGGGTGGACATTGTAGACAAGGAATAGACAGGGAAGAAAATGTGAGTAGATTGTGGTCAGAAAGAGGAAGAGGTGAATTAGAGAGGTTAGATAGGGAGCAGAGGCGGGTGAAGATGAGGTCCAGTGTGTGGCCATCTTTGTCAGTGGCTGCAGAAGACCATTGAGTGAGGCCGAAGGAGGAAGTGAGAGATAGAAGTTTAGTGGCAGCTGAGAGGGAAGTGTCAATGGGTATGTTGAAGTCGCCCATGCTGATAGTGGGGATGTCCGCAGAAAGGAAGTGAAGCAGCCAGGTGGTGAAGTGGTCAAAGAAGGTGGTGGCTGGCCCCTGGGGGGTGGTAAATGACAGCCAGTTGGAGGTTGGAGGGGGAGTAGATATGCACAGAGTGCACCTCAAAGGAAGGGAGGGTAACAGATGGTGGCAGTGGGATTGGGGTGAAGGAGCAGTTATCTGACAGGAGAAAACCAACTCCTCTGCCATGCTTGCTGCTGGGGCAGGGTGTGTGAGAAAGGTGGAAGCCACCATATGAAAGAGCAGCAGGAGAGGCTGTGTCAGAAGGGGTGAGCCAGGTTTCGGTGATGGCGAGGAAGGAAAGTTTGTGAGTAATAAAAAGATCATGGATGTAGAAAGCTTGTTGCAGACAGAGCAACCGTTCCACAGAGCTCCTGTTAGTGGGATTGGGGAAGCGGGGGCTGGGCGATTGGGTATATGGGTATCTATGAAACAAATAATGGAAAAAAACATATATTGCACATACCCTGGGCCTTTGATGAATAAAGTGCAATATAGAGTTATATACTCTACTTTTCCAGGCATGACATCCCTGCCCTTCAGACACATGTTGTGGACAAAGTGTGCACTGCACAACATTATCAGTAGCAAGGTCCACATAACCACTGTTACATGGACAAGTAAGCACAGCCACGGATGTTACAGTTCCATAACTGCCCACTGGGTAAATAGAGTGGCATCTAGATCACAGGCAGAAGAGATTCTAGCACATGTCCTATCACCACCGAAGATTGCTGAACGTTTGTCTGTCCAGGTTGCCTCCTGCTTCCTCCAACTCCTCCTCATCTTGTTAAAGTAAGTCGTGCACCACCAACTTCAGTACAGCTAGAGGGAAATGACAGCAGGCTGTTCTTAAACTCCTTTGTTTGGGGGACAAATCCCACACGGCACAGAAGCTGTGAACCAGGATCAAACAGCAGACAGACAAGTGGTTGATGCCAGTATACCTCAAGCCCAGCCTGGTGGTGTGTGATAAAGGGGGAGAAATCTTGCAGCAGCTTTTGGGCTGGCAGGTTTGACACCATCCCGTGCTTAGCACATGTGGTGAACTTGGTGGTACAGAGCGTCCTAAATAACTAACCACATATTGTATTTTTCTGACTATAAGATGCACTTTTTTCCTCCGAAAATGTGGAGGAAAATGGTGGGTGCTAGGGTTGAGCGAAACGGGTCGATCATTTTCAAAAGTCGCCGACTTTTGGCTAAGTCGGCGTCTCATGAAACCCGATCCGACCCCTGTGCTTGTCGGCCATGCGGTACGCGACTTTCGCGCCAAAGTCGCGTTTCAATGACGCGAAAAGCGCCATTTCTCAGCCAATGAAGGTGAACGCAGAGTGTGGGCAGCGTGATGACATAGATCCTGGTCCCCACCATCTTAGAGAAGGGCATTGCAGTGATTGGCTTGCTGTCTGCGGCGTCACAGGGGCTATAAAGGGGCGTTCCCGCCGACCGCCATCTTACTGCTGCTGATCTGAGCTTAGAGAGAGGTTGCTGCCGCTTCGTCAGAAGCAGGGAGAGCGTTAGGCAGGGTCCACTAACCACCAAACCGCTTGTGCTGTAGCGATTTCCACTGTCCAACACCACCTTCGGTGTGCAGGAACAGTGGAAGCTATTTTTTTTTTTTTTTTCCTCAGCGCTGTAGCTCATTGGGCTGCCCTAGAAGGCTCCGTGATAGCTGTATTGCTGTGTGTACGCCACTGTGGAAACCAACTGCTTTTTTCAAAGCACATATCCTCTTGTTCCTTTCTGCACAGCTATCTTTTTTGTTTGTCCACACTTTTTATTTAATTTGTGCATCAGTCTACTCTTATTGCTGCCTGCCATACCTGGCTTAGATTACTGCAGGGAGATAGTAATTGTAGGACAGTCCCTGTTTTTTTTTTTTTTTTTGTGGGAGATTAAGATTGGCATTTCTGCTACAGTGCCATCCCTGTGTGTGCCATCTCTCACTGAGTGGGCCATAGAAAGCCTATTTATTTTTTCCGTGATTTGTGTTCTAAATTCTACCTCAACACAAAAACACTACATCAATCAGTGGTAGAAAAATATTGGCCTCAGTCAGGGCTTGTGTGCCACTGCTGTGTGTGCTATCTCTCATTCAGTGGGCTATAGAAAGCCTATTTATTTATTTATTTTTTTTCTTATTATTTGGTTTCTAAAGTCTCCCTGAAAAAAAAAAAAAAAAAAAAAACAGTGGGAGAGTAATATTGCCCTTTCAGCTTGTGTGCCAGTCTTGACTCCTGGGTGTGCCACCTCTCTCATTCAGTGGGCCATAGAAAGCCTATTTTTTTTTTTTTTAAATATTATTGGGTTTCTAAAGTCTCCCTTAAAAAACAAAAAATACATAAAAAAACAGTGGGAGAGTAATATTGCCCTTTCAGCTTGTGTGCCAGTCTTGACTCCTGGGTGTGCCACCTCTCTCATTCAGTGGGCCATAGAAAGCATTTTTTTTTTTCCTTGATTTGTGTTCTAAAATCTACCTCAACACAAAAACACTACATCAATCAGTGGTAGAAAAATATTGGCCTCAGTCAGGGCTTGTGTGCCACTGCTGTGTGTGCTATCTCTCATTCAGTGGGCTATAGAAAGCCTATTTATTTATTTATTTTTTTTCTTATTATTTGGTTTCTAAAGTCTCCCTGAAAAAAAAAAAAAAAAAAAAAACAGTGGGAGAGTAATATTGCCCTTTCAGCTTGTGTGCCAGTCTTGACTCCTGGGTGTGCCACCTCTCTCTCATTCAGTGGGCCATAGAAAGCCTATTTATTTTTTTGGTTTTTTTAATATTATTTGGTTTCTAAAGTCTCCCTGAAAAAAAAAACAACATAAAAAAACAGTGGGAGAGTAATATTGCCCTTTCAGCTTGTGTGCCAGTCTTGACTCCTGGGTGTGCCACCTCTCTCATTCAGTGGGCCATAGAAAGCCTATTTATTTTATTTTTTTAAATATTATTGGGTTTCTAAAGTCTCCCTTAAAAAACAAAAAATACATAAAAAAACAGTGGGAGAGTAATATTGCCCTTTCAGCTTGTGTGCCAGTCTTGACTCCTGGGTGTGCCACCTCTCTCATTCAGTGGGCCATAGAAAGCATTTTTTTTTTTTCCTTGATTTGTGTTCTAAAATCTACCTCAACACAAAAACACTACATCAATCAGTGGTAGAAAAATATTGGCCTCAGTCAGGGCTTGTGTGCCACTGCTGTGTGTGCTATCTCTCATTCAGTGGGCTATAGAAAGCCTATTTATTTATTTTTTTTCTTATTATTTGGTTTCTAAAGTCTCCCTGAAAAAAAAAATAAATAAAAAAACAGTGGGAGAGTAATATTGCCCTTTCAGCTTGTGTGCCAGTCTTGACTCCTGGGTGTGCCACCTCTCTCTCATTCAGTGGGCCATAGAAAGCCTATTTATTTTTTTGGTTTTTTTAATATTATTTGGTTTCTAAAGTCTCCCTGAAAAAAAAAAAACATAAAAAAACAGTGGGAGAGTAATATTGCCCTTTCAGCTTGTGTGCCAGTCTTGACTCCTGGGTGTGCCACCTCTCTCTCTCATTCAGTGGGCCATAGAAAGGCTATTTATTTTTTTGGTTTTTTTAATATTATTTGGTTTCTAAAGTCTCCCTGAAAATAAAAAAAAAAAAACTTAAAAAAACAGTGGGAGAGTAATATTGCCCTTTCAGCTTGTGTGCCAGTCTTGACTCCTGGGTGTGCCACCTCTCTCTCTCATTCAGTGGGCCATAGAAAGGCTATTTATTTTTTTGTTTTTTTTAATATTATTTGGTTTCTAAAGTCTCCCTGAAAAAAAAAAAAAATAAATTAGGTGGGAGATTAATATTGACATTAGTGCTTGAGTGACAGTCCTGCGTGTGTGTCATCTCTGTGATTTTGTGCCACAGAAAACAGAGTGTGTAACATTGTGCCTGATTTTCCTTGTGGTCTCACCAACCTGTTAAGGGATATTGAAATCATACTGAAGTTATAGCTCACCGTGTAAGTTGTTTGACAGCAACAAATAAAGTTACTTTGGTTAAGATTTTAAAACAATGAGGAAGTCTGGTGCAAGAGGTCGTCGTGGGCGTTCATTGTCAGCTGGTAATGATGGTAGTGGTAGTGGAGCATCAGGTGGTCGTGGGGATAAAAATATTCCACCTAAGTCTGGAGCTGTGGAGCCAGTTTCGTCGTCAGGCTACACAAGGCCTCGAACGCTCTCTTTTCTGGGAGTAGGAAAACCGCTTTTAAAGGCGGAGCAGCAACAGCAAGTTTTGGCTTACATTGCAGACTCAGCCTCTAGCTCTTTTGCCTCCTCTTCCGAAACTGGTAAATGTAAAAGCAGCGCGTCGCTTGTGGATGTTCACGGTCAGGGACAAGTCGCTTCCTTGTCCTCCTCAGCAAAAACTACAACAAGAGAGAAGGATGCAGCAGGCGACACAACGGGTCACTCCATGGAGCTCTTTACACATACCGTCCCTGGCTTAGAAAGTGAAACATTTAACAGGCCATGCCCATTACAAGTATATTCTGACATGGAGTGCACTGATGCACAGCCACAGCCAGAGTACTATGCTGCTCCTTTGACTCAGACCACCACATTGCCCTCTCAGGGTACAGATCCACAATCAGACCCTGATGAGACTATGTTGCCCCGCCACGAACGCTATACCACCGACCGACACAGTGACACAGACGAAGTTGCACACGAGCTCGAAGAGGAGGTAATAGATGACCCAGTTATTGACCCCGATTGGCAGCCATTGGGGGAACAGGGTGCAGGCGGCAGTAGTTCAGAAGCGGAGGTGGAGGAGGGGCCGCAGCAGGCATCAACATCGCAACAGGTTCCATCTGCCGGGCCCGTATCTGGCCCAAAACGCGTGTCAAAGCCAAAACCTGTTGGAGGACAGCGTGGCCATCCGGTTAAAGCTCAGTCTGCAATCCCTGAAAAGGGATCTGAGTCTAGGAAGAGTGCAGTCTGGCATTTTTTTAAACAACATCCAACTGATCAGCGCAAAGTCATCTGTCAAAAATGTTCAACTAGCTTAAGCAGAGGTCAGAATCTGAAAAGTCTAAATACTAGTTGCATGCATAGACACTTAACCACCATGCATTTTCAAGCCTGGACTAACTACCAAACGTCCCTTAAGGTTGTAGCACCCTCGGCCAATGAAGCTAGTCAGCAACGCAACATCCCTTCCGTCACTGTAAGGCCACCATTTTCCGCACCACCGGCAGTATCTGTGCAGGTTTCTTTGCCAGCCAAAAGCAGTCAGGGTCAGGGAACCACCAGTTTTGTAGGAGGAAATATTGCATCTAGGGCACCGGCGGAAACAATACCGTCTCCAACCGTCTCTCAGTCTGCCATGTACACCGGCACACCCGAAAGTTCCACGATCTCCAGCTCTCCAGTCCAGCTCACCCTACATGAGACTCTGGTTAGAAAAAGGAAGTACTTATCCTCGCATTCGCGTACACAGGGTTTTAACGCCCACATAGCTAGACTAATCTCGTTAGAGATGATGCCCTACCGGTTAGTTGAAAGCGAAGCTTTCAAAGCCCTGATGGAGTACGCTGAACCACGATACGAGCTACCCAGTCGACACTTTTTTTCCAGAAAAGCCATCCCAGCCCTGCACCAGCATGTTAAACAGCGCATCGTCCATGCACTCAGGCAATCTGTGAGTACAAAGGTGCACCTGACTACAGATGCATGGACCAGTAAGCATGGCCAGGGACGTTATGTGTCCATCACAGCACACTGGGTGAATGTGGTGGATGCAGGGTCCACAGGCGACATCAATTTAGGGACAGTTGTGCCTAGCCCACGGTCTAGGAAACAGTTGGCTGTAGGCGTTCGCACCCCCTCCTCCTCCTCCTCCTCGTCCTTCTGCAGAAGCTACAGCTCTTCCACAGAACGCAGTCTGCCAACCACTCCATCGGCAGATGACACTGTTGCACACCAGTTGTCCCATTATGGGCCAGCTACTGCCAAGCGTCAGCAGGCTGTATTGGCTATGAAGTGTTTGGGCGACAACAGACACACCGCGGAAGTTCTATCCGAGTTCTTGCAACAAGAAACGCAGTCGTGGCTGGGCACAGTAGATCTTGAGGCAGGCAAGGTAGTGAGTGATAACGGAAGGAATTTCATGGCTGCCATCTCCCTTTCCCAACTGAAACACATTCCTTGCCTGGCTCACACCTTAAACCTGGTGGTGCAGTGCTTATTGAAAACTTATCCTGGGTTCTCCGACCTGCTCCTCAAAGTGCGTGCACTTTGCTCACATATCCGACGTTCGCCTGTACACGCCAGCCGTATGCAGACCTATCAGCGGTCTTTGAACCTTCCCCAGCATCGCCTAATCATAGACGTTGCAACAAGGTGGAACTCAACACTGCACATGCTTCAGAGACTGTGCGAACAGAGGCGTGCTGTTATTTATTTGTGGGAGGATACACGGGCAGGCAGTAGGATGGCAGACATGGAGTTGTCAGGTGTGCAGTGGTCTAAGATACAAGACATGTGTCAAGTCCTTCAGTGTTTTGAGGAATGCACACGGCTGGTTAGTGCAGACAACGCCGTAATAAGCATGAGCATCCCCCTAATGCGTCTGCTGATGCAAAGTTTGACGCACATAAAGGAGCAGGCGTCTGCACCAGAGGAAGAGGAAAGCCTTGATGACAGTCAGCCATTGTCTGGTCAGGGCAGTGTACAGGACGAGGTAGCGGGCGAAGAGGAGGTGGAGAACGAGGAGGATGATGGGGATGAGTATATTTTTAATGCCGAACCTTTCCCGGGGGCACAGGAAATTGGTTGCGTGTCACGGCCGGGTTCTGGTTTTTTGAGGGACACAAGTGACGTAGATTTGCCTGCAACTGCCCCTCAACCAATCACAACCGGAGATTTGACAACTGGAACTTTGGCCCACATGGCGGATTATGCCTTACGTATCCTAAAAAGGGACACACGCATTACGAAAATGATGAACGATGACGATTACTGGTTGGCCTGCCTCCTTGATCCACGCTATAAAGGCAAATTGCAAAATATTATGCCACATGAGAACTTCGAACTAATATTAGCAACCAAACAATCAACTCTTGTTGACCGTTTGCTTCAGGCATTCCCAGCACACAGCGCACGTGATCGTTCTCACACGAGCTCCAGGGGGCAGCAGACTAGGAGTGTTAGGGGTGCACACATCAGAAGTGGCGTTGGACAGAGGGGTTTTCTGACCAGGTTGTGGAGTGATTTTGCTATGACCGCAGACAGGACAGGTACTGCTGCATCAATTGAAAGTGACAGGAGACAACATTTGTCCAGTATGGTTACTAACTATTTTTCATCCCTTATCGATGTTCTCCCTCAACCGTCATTCCCATTTGATTACTGGGCCTCCAAATTAGACACCTGGCCAGAATTGGCAGAATATGCATTGCAGGAGCTTGCTTGCCCGGCAGCAAGTGTCCTATCAGAAAGAGTATTCAGTGCTGCAGGTTCAATATTAACCGAAAAAAGGACTCGTCTGGCTACCCAAAATGTTGACGATCTAACATTCATTAAAATGAACCACAACTGGATTTCGAAATCTTTTGCCCCACCTTGCCCGGCCGACACCTAGCTTTCCTATGAAAAGCTCTTGCCTGTGAATTACTTTTCTAATGTCTAATTTGCTGCAGCTGATTGTACAGCATACGACATGTTTACACCTCCCTAAATGGCAAAACTCCCCACACGGGGCCGTGGTATCGCGACTTGGCGCAAGCACCCGTGAGACTGCTGTTTGTCTGAAGAGGTGGGTGTGCTCGCTTTTGGTTGACGGCATTGCTACTGGGTCCCTCATAGTACAATGTAGTGTCTCTGGCGGTGGTGGTGCGCATCCAACGTCAGACACACCGTTGTAACATGAGGGGCCCTGGGGCGGTCCCGCCGGCCTCAAGAGAGTTCCCCCCTACCCCAGCTCAAAATGTGCTCTACCACGTGCAAAATTATGTCGCACAGCTCCACCAATCTTTAGTCTATTCGCTGACATCATTCAATGTCTGGCACTGACAATACAAATTTGTAGACATCTATGATGCAACTTAAAGTAGTCTGTGTCTGTGTCCTATATTGGCACCATTAAATAGTTACTGCCAAATTACTATGTCAGAAACTCAGTAGATGAGCCCACCCCTGTACCTAAGTATGCCACCTTTTTTTTTGTTTTGGTTGTTTTGCGAGACATTAACATCTATTTATATTTTGGGAGTACTGGGACAGACACTCCTTGCACTACTCCTCCACTCACCACCAAGCTGCCTGTGTATCCATGTAACCGCTGTAAAGCTGCCATGAGCCTATTGTTTGTTATTTTAGGCCTTTGATAGCCTGTCTGCGGTCCCTACTTTAACCCTGCTGTTCTGTTCGGGTCATAGTGACCCGAACAGACTTTTTGCGGCCCTGTAGATTTTTTTCTGTAAGTCTATAAAACTTGAGACTCCTTGACTTTTCCTCATTTGGGGGGACCTACCTATAAGTATTTTTTTTTTTTTTTTTTTTCGTTTACTTTTTGCTACACGCAAAAAGTTACACTTGTTGTGTTCGGGTCATAGTGACCCGACATCGTTTTTTCCAGCTGTGAGGCCATATTTTCAGTGAAATAAAGGAGTTATAACCTCAGTTGGGTCTATTTATTGCATCTACTATTGTATATCAATTGATTTTTTTCCTAAATTATTTCAATGGGGTCGTACGCGCGCTCTACCGGGGGTATGCATTGAGATCTGCGCACCATAAAAATGGCTTAATATTGATTATTTTTGGTGCGCAGTCTATTCTAAAATGTAGAGTGCATCTGGAGAGATCACTAGGTGTGCACTACACGTGTATATTATGCGCAGAACGGACTGCTCAGAACGCGCTGTCTAAGACAGTTTTTTTTTGTAAATCTGAGCTGTAAAGTCTTGCAAATAATTTTTTTTGGCTAAGTAAGTCTGTCTTCCTAGCTTATCTGCTTGTTTTCAGAAGTTTTCAAAATGTTTGATTTAATTGTTTTGATTTTTTTTTTTTTACAAAAATATGTGTATTTTTCTATTTTCGTTTTGCTCATTGATCTGTTTTTTTCAGAATAAAAAAAAAAAAAGATTTCTAGTTCATTTTTCTTTTTTTTTTTACTACCAAACATGTTCACAAACAGTCTAGTAAGCAAAAAGTATAAAAAAAATGGAGTTAGAGTGTCTAAAATCAAGGTTTAAGATAAGCCGGGTCATAGTGACCCGGAACACTACAAGTGTATAGTAAATGCGAACAAAACAGCAGGGTTAAATACTCCTCCACTCATCACCAGCTGCCTGCCCGTGTATCCATGTAACCGCTGTAAAGCTGCCATGAGCCTATTGTTTGTTATTTTAGGCCTTTGATAGCCTGTCTGCGGTCCCTACTTTAAATACTCCTCCACTCACCACCAAGCTGCCTGTGTATCCATGTAACCGCTGTAAAGCTGCCATGAGCCTATTGTTTGTTATTTTAGGCCTTTGATAGCCTGTCTGCGGTCCCTACTTTAAATACTCCTCCACTCACCACCAAGCTGCCTGTGTATCCATGTAACCGCTGTAAAGCTGCCATGAGCCTATTGTTTGTTATTTTAGGCCTTTGATAGCCTGTCTGCGGTCCCTACTTTAAATACTCCTCCACTGACCACCAAGCTGCCTGCCCGTGTATCCATGTAACCGCTGTAAAACTGCCATAAGCCTATTGTTTGTTATTTTAGGCCTTTGATAGCCTGTCTGCGGTCCCTACTTTAAATACTCCTCCACTCACCACCAAGCTGCCTGTGTATCCATGTAACCGATGTAAAACTGCAGTATTTTGCTTATAAAAAAGAAAATACTGGAGAGATATCAAATGCAGACATTTTAACATTAAAAACAAAAACACATACAACAAAAAACTGGTACAGTACAAAAATTGGCCACCAGCTACAAAAACTTTCTCCTGCAAGTAGTTAACTGAAAGGTTTTTTTCCATTGAAAACACAGATATGGCATCCACCGAGTGTTGTCCTGTCGCGTCTTCTTTATATTATTGCCAAGAAGCTGCAACTGAATAAAGCTGAGCTTCTACCTTCTGCCTCTTATTAACTGCTTTTTTTAAAAAAAATTGTCCACCAGCTACAAAAACTTGCTCCTGCAAGTAGTTAACTGAAAGGATTTTTTCCATTGAAAACACAGATATGGCATCCACCGAGTGTTGTCCTGTCGCGTCTTCTTTATATTATTGCCAAGAAGCTGCAACTGAATAAAGCTGAGCTTCTACCTTCTGCCTCTTATTAACTGCTTTTTTTTTATAAAATTGGCTGTTCCGGCCTACTAAAGGTGTCTGTCTGCCCCTGCCTGGTGTTGTCCTCAACTGAATAAAGCTGAGCTTCAACCTTCTGTTCCAAATTACCATTTTTAAAAATGCAATTGGCTGTTCCGGCCTACTAAAGGTGAATGTCTGCCCCTGCCTGGTGTTGTCCTCAACTGAATAAAGCTGAGCTTCTACCTTCTGTTCCAAATTACCATTTTTAAAAATGCAATTGGCTGTTCCGGCCTACTAAAGGTGAATGTCTGCCCCTGCCTGGTGTTGTCCTCAACTGAATAAAGCTGAGCTTCTACCTTCTGTTCCAAATTACCATTTCTAAAAATGCCATTGGCTGTTCCGGCCTACTAAAGGTGAATGTCTGCCCCTGCCTGGTGTTGTCCTCAACTGAATAAAGCTGAGCTTCAACCTTCAGTTCCAAATTACCATTTTTAAAAATGCAATTGGCTGTTCCGGCCTACTAAAGGTGTCTGTCTGCCCCTGCCTGGTGTTGTCCTCAACTGAATAAAGCTGAGCTTCTACCTTCTGCCTCTTACTAACTGCTGTTTTTTTTAAAAATTGGCTGTTCCGGCCTACTAAAGGTGTCTGACTGCCCCTGCCTGGTGTTGTCCTCAACTGAATAAAGCTGAGCTTCAACCTTCTGTTCCAAATTACCATTTTTAAAAATGCAATTGGCTGTTCCGGCCTACTAAAGGTGAATGTCTGCCCCTGCCTGGTGTTGTCCTCAACTGAATAAAGCTGAGCTTCAACCTTCAGTTCCAAATTACCATTTTTAAAAATGCAATTGGCTGTTCCGGCCTACTAAAGGTGTCTGTCTGCCCCTGCCTGGTGTTGTCCTCAACTGAATAAAGCTGAGCTTCAACCTTCAGTTCCAAATTACCATTTTTAAAAATGCAATTGGCTGTTCCGGCCTACTAAAGGTGTCTGTCTGCCCCTGCCTGGTGTTGTCCTCAACTGAATAAAGCTGAGCTTCTACCTTCTGCCTCTTACTAACTGCTGTTTTTTTAAAAAAATTGGCTGTTCTGGCCTACTAAAGGTGTCTGTCTGCCCCTGCCTGGTGTTGTCCTCAACTGAATAAAGCTGAGCTTCAACCTTCTGTTCCAAATTACCATTTTTAAAAATGCAATTGGCTGTTCCGGCCTACTAAAGGTGAATGTCTGCCCCTGCCTGGTGTTGTCCTCAACTGAATAAAGCTGAGCTTCTACCTTCTGTTCCAAATTACCATTTCTAAAAATGCCATTGGCTGTTCCGGCCTACTAAAGGTGTCTGTCTGCCCCTGCCTGGTGTTGTCCTCAACTGAATAAAGCTGAGCTTCAACCTTCAGTTCCAAATTACCATTTTTAAAAATGCAATTGGCTGTTCCGGCCTACTAAAGGTGTCTGTCTGCCCCTGCCTGGTGTTGTCCTCAACTGAATAAAGCTGAGCTTCTACCTTCTGCCTCTTACTAACTGCTGTTTTTTTTAAAAATTGGCTGTTCCGGCCTACTAAAGGTGTCTGTCTGCCCCTGCCTGGTGTTGTCCTCAACTGAATAAAGCTGAGCTTCAACCTTCTGTTCCAAATTACCATTTTTAAAAATGCAATTGGCTGTTCCGGCCTACTAAAGGTGTCTGTCTGCCCCTGCCTGGTGTTGTCCTCAACTGAATAAAGCTGAGCTTCTACCTTCTGCCTCTTACTAACTGCTGTTTTTTTAAAAAATTGGCTGTTCCGGCCTACTAAAGGTGTCTGTCTGCCCCTGCCTGGTGTTGTCCTCAACTGAATAAAGCTGAGCTTCAACCTTCTGTTCCAAATTACCATTTTTAAAAATGCAATTGGCTGTTCCGGCCTACTAAAGGTGAATGTCTGCCCCTGCCTGGTGTTGTCCTCAACTGAATAAAGCTGAGCTTCTACCTTCTGTTCCAAATTACCATTTCTAAAAATGCCATTGGCTGTTCCGGCCTACTAAAGGTGTCTGTCTGCCCCTGCCTGGTGTTGTCCTCAACTGAATAAAGCTGAGCTTCAACCTTCAGTTCCAAATTACCATTTTTAAAAATGCAATTGGCTGTTCCGGCCTACTAAAGGTGTCTGTCTGCCCCTGCCTGGTGTTGTCCTCAACTGAACAAAGCTGAGCTTCCACATTCTGGCTTTCGCCCTATACTATCAGATATTAAACTGCATTTGGCCTACTAGTGTGGTTATGCCCTTGAAACAGTGTCTGCTGCTCTTGGGTTTGCTACTCCACTGAACAAAGCAATGCCGCCTGTTTAGTCCTGTTACCAATTTTGAACTGCATTTAGCCTACTTTATTCTTTGGCCCTATATCTGTTTCCTCCTCATCCTGCCCATTGCCCAGCCACTGCTAGATGAGTCTGCTGGTACATTGACCTAGACCACTACATTCCCCTTATACTCTACACAGCCAGAATCTGACCCTGCTGAAAGTAAGGTTCCCCTTCCCGCATGTTATACCACCTTACACAGGGACAGAGAGGAAGGTGCAGATGAAAGTGCAGGTTCCTTCATCAGGTGGGGGGGCATACTCGTTGGCGACGTCACTGGCACAGGGCCCCTCAGAGTATGCAAAAGTGTCGCTGCTGGTGGGAGGCGCCCCCGCCATGCAAACACACATCGCTGTACTTTGAGGGGCCCTGTGCCAGTGCCAATGCGAACGAGTGGGCCCCCCCTGCTTGCTCAGGATCACAGCACTTGCAACGTTGAAATACTTACCTTTCCCTGCAACACCGCCGTGACGTAGTCCGCATTTCCTGGGCCCACGAAAAACTTGAGCCGGCCCTACTCCCCCCACAACTTTTGCCAAATGACCCCCAATTCCCTATGCCCAACTATTATTATAAAGTTAATTAAGATTGACAAGCTTCAGAAACAAGAATGGATGTTTTTGGCATTAAAATGGGCACTGTAGGTGTTTTCCTGGCCTCCACTCACTGCCGACTATGCTTCCCCATTGACTTGCATTGGGTTTCGTGTTTCGGTCGATCCCCGACTTTTAGCGATAATCGGCCGACTGCACTCGACTCGACTCTGGACAAAATCGGGTTTCACAAAACCCGACTCGATCTTAAAAAAATGAAAGTCGCTCAACTCTAGTGGGTGCATCTTATAGTCTGGGTGTATGGGCTCTGGCTATGGTGGGGAGGCAGGGGAGCGGTTTCGGAGGAGCATCGGGTCACAGGACACTGGATCTGGTGGCACCGGCTAACTCTTGTGCCCTCTGCTAAAGAGAAATGAATATGCACTGCATTCCATGCCCATAGGCATGGAGGGCAATGAATATGCATTTCTTTCTGACATCCTGGTATGATTGGCCCCAACCTGTTGCTGGTGTGATTGGTCCCATCAGAAAAGATAAAAAAAAACACATTACACTTACCTTCCTCTTCTCCCTTGCAGTGTCCTGCTCCATTGCCTGCAGCTGCCAGAATACTCACCGTTCATCACAGAGCGGTGCGTATCCATTCCTCTTCAGTAGCACGCAGTGTCAGCCGGAGCCTTCCTGCTGCTGACAGCGGTCACTTGAGCCGATACTTAAGAGAAATGAATATTCTGAATATTCAATTCCCTTAAGTATCGGCACACATGACTGCTGCAGCAGCAGGAAGCCGCTGGCTGACACTGCATGCTACTGAAGAGAAATGGATACTCACCGCTCTCTGCGATGAACGGTCCCGGTGAGTATTCTGGCACCTGTGCTCTGCTTGTGAGCAGCGCATGATGTCCCTTCCATTTAAAAACATTAAGCAGCTGCTGGCACCGGAGCAGGATGCTGTGACTGCAAGGGAGCAGAGGAAGGTGAGGGTAATGTTTTTTTTTTTTTTTTTATCTTTCCTTATGGGGCCATGCATACCAGAAACGGGATGGGGCCAATTATAAAAGGAAAAGGATGGGACAAATCATACCAGGAACAGGATGGGGCCATTTATACCAGAAAAAAGAATGGGACCAATCATACCAGGACCTTGATGGGGTCAATCATACCAGAATAAAGATGGGATTAATCATACCAGGACTTTAATGGGGACAATGATACCAGAATAAGGATGGGACCAATCATACCAGGAAAGGGATGGGACAAATTATGCCAGAATATGGATGGGACCAATCATACCAGGAATGAGATGGGGCCAATTATACCAGAATAAGGATGGGACCAATCATACCAGGAATGGGATGGGGCCAATTATAATATAATAAGGATGGGACTGTCAGGACTCTGAACATTTTTTACCTTTTGTGCATTACTGCCCTTTTCCAACATGGCGTCTTTGGTCTCATGTGCACCTGTCTTCCTGCTATAAAACTCCACCCCAGCCTTCAGTCTGTGCTAGATTATTCTGCTTTGCATCCAGCTCCTGATAACTCCCTGGCCTTGCACCTGCACCTGCACCTGCTCCTGTGAACCTGTGTTGGAGATCCTGCCACTCTGCTCTGAGTTCCTGCTGCATACACCAGTGTTCAGTAATCCTCCTTCATCTGCTGCTCGTGTTACTTCCATCTGCATTTGCTGGACATGTAAGCTGTTTCTGCTCTGCAAAACCTGAGACTATTAACCAGGCCTCCCTGGTTGAGCTAAGATATGATTTGAACTGCCTAAGAGCATATCTATCTGTGTCTGGACTAAGTCAAGGATCTATTCGTGTCAAGTTTCCTCAAGTATAACTGTGCTTCATAGACTTTCTGTTTGTTTGCATCTACCTCTGAAGTTTCCTACTGACTGCTAAGCTGTGTTTATTATTTGCACCAAGTGTTGTGGACTTGAGTTTCTCTCTGCACCTGCTTGAATCACCGTGTGATAATATAAACTTTACCACTTATAAAACTGTGTCCTGCTGTCTTGTTCCACGCAAAGAGTCTCCTGAATTATCCCCTATAATTATTACAGGGACCAATCAAACCAGGACCGCGATGGGGACAATCATACCAGAATAAGGATTGGGCCAATCAAACCAGGACCTTGATGGGGCCAATCACACCAGGACTGGGATGGGGTCATGCATATCAGGACCGGAATGGTGCCAATCATACCAGGATAAGGATGGGGCCATGCAAACCAGGATAGGGATGAGGGGGCCATGCATACCAGGATAGGGATGAGGGAGCCATTCATACCGGTATAGGGATGAGGGGCCATGTGTATCAGAATGGGGATGAGAGGACCAAATATACCAGGATAGAATCATATAATCATAGAATCATAGAATGTTAGAGTTGGAAGGGACCTCCTGAGTCATCTGGTCCAACACCCTGCTCAAATCAGGATTCACTAAATCATCCCAGACAGGTGTCTGTCCAGCCTCTGTTTGAAGACTTCCATTGAAGGAGAACTCACCACCTCTCGTGGCAGTCTGTTCCACTCATTGATCACACTAACTGTCAAAAAGTTTTTTCTAATATCTACTCTGTTTCTCCTCTCATTCAGTTTCATCCCATTGCTTCTAGTCTTTCCTTGTGCAAATGAGAATAATGATGATGATCCTTCAACAACAGTGTTTCTCAACTCCAGTCCTCAAGACCCCACAACAGGTCATGTTTTCAGGATTTCCATTGTATTGCACAGGTGATAATTTCATCACCTGCTCAAGCATTAATTCCATCGCCTATGCAATACTAAGGAAATCCTGAAAACATGACCTGTTGTGGGGTCTTGAGGACTGGATTTGAGAAACACTGTTCTACAATGTGACAGCCTTTGAGATATTTGTAGACAGCTATTAAGTCTCCTCTCAGTCTTCTTTTTTGCAAGCTAAACATTCCCAAATCCTGAAACCATTCCTTATAGGACATGGATTGCAGACCATTCACAATTCTGGTCGCTCTTCTCTGAACTTGCTCCAGTTTGTTGATGTCTTTTTTAAAATGTGGTGCACAAAACTTGACACTGTATTCCAGATGAGGTCTGACCAAAGAGAAGTAGAGGGCAATTATTACTTCACGTGATCTAGACTGTATGCTTCTGTTAATATATCCCAGAATTGCATTTGCCTTTTTTGCTGCTGCATCATAGTGTGGACTCATGTTCAGTTTATGATCTATTAGTATACCCAAGTCTTTTTCACATGTACTGTTGCTTAGTCCTATTCCTCCCATTCTGTATATGCTTTTTTCATTTTTATTGCCCAGATGTAGTACTTTGTATTTTTCCCTATTAACAATCATTCTGTTAATTGCTGCCCACTGCTCCAATTTATTTATATATTTTTGAATCCTCTCTCTCTATTAGCTATCCCTCCTAGCTTTGTGTCATCAGCAAGTTTAATCAGTTTACCCTAAATTCCTTCATCTAAATCATTGATAAAGATGTTGAACAATACAGGGCCCAGGACAGAGCTCTGTGGTACCCCACTTGAGACATTCTTCCAACTGGATGTGCAGCCATTTACGACCACTCTTTGGGTCCAATCACAATCAATTATGAATCCACCTAACAGTTGCCTTGTCCATTCCATACTTAGTCATTTTTTCCAATAATGATTTTGTCAGATACTTTATCAAATGCTTTGCTGAAGTCAAGATATAATATATCTACAGCATTTCCCTGATCCACCCAGTCAGTGATTCTGTCATAGAGGGAAATTAGGTTAGTCTGACATGACTTATTAGTTACAAACCCATGCTGACTCTGTTTAATCACTTCATTCTTATCCAGGTACTTACTAACATGATTTTTAACAATGTCTTCAAAGACCATTCCTGGTATAGACGTCAGACGCACCAGCCTATAGTTGACTGGGTCCACCTTATTCCCCTTTTTGAAGATAGGAACAACATTTGCTCTTCTTCAGTCTTCTGGGACTTCTCCTGTTCTCCAAGAATTTTCAAAGATTATGGAGAGTGGTTCAAAAATTTCTCCTGCTATCTCCTTCAGTAATCTGGGGTTTAATTCATCTGGACCCGGAGGCTTAAATTAATTTATGTTAGCTAAGTGTTTCCTCACTATCTTTCTGTTTATAGATATCCTGGATTCTTCTATTCCCTTAATAGGACAGTGAAAATCAGTTGATGTTACATTTTCTTTCTGAGAGAAAACAAATGCAAAATATGAGATATTAAGTACAGAACTGACCATTTTTTGTTTCAATTTTTTTTCCTAATTTCCTCCTCTAAAACCTAGGTGCGTCTTATGGTCCAGTGCGTCTAACAGTCCAAAAAATACGGTATATCAGAGCTGATGCTGAAAGTTTGGGTAGTCTGTGGGCACTTTTGCCATTCTCACCCTGCTGCAGCTCATCTGTCTGCTCTGGAGGGTCACTTTTGCCTTCCTGCTCACTGGCTGATGTGCTTGAGAGACTGTGAAAGCAGCAAGCAATAGTGCAGTTTCAGCTGCAGCACGCACTGGTAAGTCGCTCTGCAGAACAACACTACTTCAACATCAATGACTGAGCCTCCATGTGGGACATGTGTGCCGTGTTGCATTGCTTTGAATATTCCAGCAATATGGCAAGTGCTGATGACACCATCGTCAGCATTTCTATACCATTTATATGCCTGCTGTAAAAAAAAATTCAGGTGATGATGGATGAGGTTTTGGCACAGGAGGAAGAGGAGCAGTAGGAGCAGGGCCAATTCACACTGTTGTCAGGCCTGTCATCTACGCAAGGCTTGGATGTTCGGTTACTTTCCCAACGTTGGCCGCAAACCCAACTGTACAGTCAGGGGACAGTTTGGGAGGATAAGGAGGCAGAGGGGGAGGAGGAAGAGGAGCAACAACAACCATGTTCAAAGCAGGGTGGCTTTCAGAGCAGCTCACGTGTATCACTGGATTGTGTCTGGGGGAATACAGAGTACCCAGACGATACACCTTCCACCAAGGACAGCGTCTTGTTGCCTCTGGGCAGCCTGAGACACGTGAGTCAGTACATGCTGCTGTGTCTGAACAATGATTGCCAATTTGAGCATATTGTAACTAAAGCAGATTATTGGGTAGCCACTCTGCTGGATGCCCACTAAAAGGACAATGTCCCATCATTACTTCCTTCACTGGAGAGGGAGCACAAAATGCATGAATACAAAAACAAGCTGTCAGAGAAACTAACTACTAATGGATTTCCCACCTGAAAGCCGGGGCTTAGTGAAAGAACAAGGCAGAGGAGGAATTCGCCAAAGTACCTGGGGCACTGCCCACACCTAGAAAAGGAGGGTTAGCATGGAATAAATATGGCAAATCTTTATGAGCACGCCACAACATCTAGCACCACCATCTGATAAGGTCCATATGAGCAGGAGGCAGAATTACAACAACATGATGGAAGAGTACCAGTCCTAACATCTCCATGTACTAACTGATGGTCTGCCCCATTTAACTTCTTAGTCTCCAAACTGGACACATTGCCTAATCTTGCCCTTTAGGTTTTGAAGGTGTTGGCCTGCCGTGCGGCAAGTGTACTGTCGGAACGTGTGTTTAGCATGGCAAGGGGGGTGATCGCAAACAGGTGCATCCATCTGACCACATCCAATGTGGGGAAGTTAAGATTCCTTAAAATAAACAATTTGTGGATCCCACCAGACTTGTCCTTACCTTTGGATGACTAGACAGCTATAGCAGCTGCACCCAGCCCATCTTCATTTCTATTTGCCATTCGGTTCATCTGAGTGCCTCTTCCCCAAATAAAAAGCCCACCACTTCTTCCTCCTCCTCCATCTCCTCCTCCTCCAATTGGACCTCCAACTTCTGGTTGTATCTTGTTAGTTTATCTTCAGTTTATTCTATGTTCTTTTAAGTAAGTTCCCTAAACAAAAAACCCCAAAAATAGAAGAAAATTAATAAAAAACAAAAACAGTGTTGAATTACTCCTCCCTTGCCTCTTCAACCTATGCCGCCATGTCCACCTCTTCTTCCACTTGAACCTATGCCTCCTGGTTCTATACTGCTAGTTTTAGTTTGTTTTTAGTCCGTTCTATAAATAAATATATACTGTATATATATATATATATATATATATATATATATATATATATATAAACTATGGAAGAAAATATATTTAAAAAATACACAGGAAAAGTTTTGCATTACTCCTCCCTTGCCTCTTCCATCTTTACTGCTATGTCCACCTCCTCCTCCATTTAGACGGGTTCCTCCTGGTTCAAGATTATTACCATATTTTATAAGACGACTGGGCATATAAGACGACCCCTAACTATTCCAGTTAAAATATAAAATCTTAAAAGTCGGGGGTCTTCTTATATGCCATGTGTCATCTTCCAGGGCGGGTGCGGACCAAACTGCATATGGTAGGGGGAGTGGTCCCGATGACAAAGGGAGGGGGTCTCCCACAGGGAAGGTGTAAGTGGAGTATCCCCCATTACCTCATTGTGGCAGCAATGCTCTCTGCGGGTCTCTGTGCTGGGGGCGGTGGCTCCTCTTTGTGCAACGTGGGGACTCTGTGCTGGGGGCGGTGGCTCTTTGTGCTGCATCAGGGCTCCGCCGGCATTTCCTCAAAGCCCGGAGGCCCCAGCAGCTCCAGGCACCATCTTACCTCAGGAAAGATGGTGTCGGCATCCCAGGGGTGTCCCCGCCCACCCGCATTCATGATCGCTGTGATTGGCTGTTCAATTCTGAACAGCCAATCGCAGCCTCTCTCATTGTTTCAGTCAATCAGATTGGCTGAAACAGTGATGTGCCAGCCTAGGATGGAGTGCCTAGGGAAGGCCTAGCATGGCCTGCAGCTGCTGCTTGGTGCGATCAATGTAATCATCGATCGCGCCAATCACATGGTACAGCTGTGGTGTGACCGTGCTGTGCCCTGCTGGTGAAATGCCGGTGACCTGCCAGGATCGGAGCTGTGAGCTCCAATCCTAGACCTTTTCCTTGCAACATTGGCATCACTACAGCCAGCTCTGATTGGTGGGATCGATGTGATCATCGATCAGACCAATGACAGGTCACAGCAGCGGTATGTCACCTGTGTGTGACCTGTCTGACTGCTCTACAGGAATCCTCACACTAGCTGAGGATTCCTGCAGAGCGGTCACACTGCTAGATCTCCTGCTGTGCTGGGCATTGTGGTGCCACAGAAGCCTGTGACACCACAATTCCTGCTGAATACAGAAGAAAGAGGAGAGACTACAACTGTAAGTGTTGATCCCTGATCCCTGCCTGATCTCTCTTCATCTACCCCAATCCCCCCTTCCCTTTCCCCATCTTTTTACCTCCTCCAACCCCTCTTTGCGCCACCTCCTTGCGCACATTTAACAGCCGTTGAATGTTGATTGGTGACGCAGTCCATCGATCAACACTCGTGCTCGCTTTTCTTTCTCACCACCTTTGCGCCACCTCCATACGCACATCCAGCAGCCACCAAACTTTGATAAGTGACGCAGTTCATTTATCAGAGCTCATGCATGCTGTTTTCCATTTTCATTTTCACCGCTCCCATGCACCACATCCAGCAGCCGCCAATCTTTGATAAGTCAAACAGTTCACTTATCAGAGCTCGTACCTGCTGTTTTACACTTTTCTTTTCACTTGCATTTTTTTTCTCCCTGGTTCTTTTTTTCTTTTAGCTTTTTCTTTCCAGACAAGTTTGCACCAAGCACTATCCCCACCACACATACACAAACAGTTAAACATAGAGTACTAAACACAAGATCCACACTCATAAAAAATGTCTTGCCCCAACTAGTGATGAGCGAATATACTCATTACTCGAGATTTCTCGAGCACGCTCGGGGGTCCTCAGAGTATTTTTTAGTGCTCGGAGTTTTAGTTTTTCTTGCTGCAGCTGAATGATTTACATCTGTTAGCCAGCATAAGTACATGTGGGGGTTGCCTGGTTGTTAGGGAATCCCCACATGTACTTATGCTGGTTAACAGATGTAAATCATTCAGCTGCGGCAAGAAAAACGAAAACTCCGAGCACTAAAAAATACTGGGAGGACCCCCGAGCATGCTCGAGAAATCTCGAGTAATGAGTATATTCGCTCATCACTAGTCCCAACAGCGCTATTCAGTGGAGGAGGCATATGCTTTCCTTGCCTTGCATTTCTTAATTTCTCTGATTCTTCATCCTCATCCTCTTCCTCCTCCTCATCTTTCTCCTCAGGTCCTGTGGATCCACCACGCAGATGTCCCAGGACAGAAGATGAGGCAGCGCCCACCATTCCAGAAGATGAAGCTGAACCAGTGCACCCCTTTGCAGACCCCAAAAGGACCTCAAAATTATGAGCCACTGATTCCTGATTTTGTGGCAGAATCAGGAATCAAGTTTGACACCACCGGCCTCACAGAAATAGACT